>NC_092721.1:3757278-4082733 GCF_047496885.1 Scyliorhinus torazame
TTCGCCTCGTTCCGCTCTCGTTCACCCTCCAACGACTCCTTTCGCTCTCTTTCACACTCCTTCCTTTCGTTTCGCTTTGTTTCACCCTCCTTTGTCTCGTTTCGCTCTCTTTCACCCTCCATCTAGTTTTGCTCTCTTTCACCCTCCTTCGTCTCCCTCCCTTTCACTCCCTATAACCCTCATTCACCTTGTTTCACTCCCTTTAACCCTCATTCATCTTGTTTCACTCTCTATAAAAGTCACTCATCTTGTTTCACTCACTTTACCCCTCATTCATCTTGTTTCGCTCCCTTTAACCCTCATTGATCTTGTTTCACTCGCTGTAAACCTCATGCATCTTGTTTCACTCTTTAACCCTCATTCGTCTTGTTTCACCGACTTTAACCCTCATTCATCTTGTTTCACTCCCTTTTACTCTCATTCATCGTTTCACTGTATTTAACCCTCATTCGTCTTGTTTCACTCTCTTTAACCCTCATTCTTCTTGCTTCACTCTCTTTGACCCTCTTTCATCTTGTTTCACTCCCTTCAACCCTCATTCATCTTGTTTCACTCCCTTCAACCCTCATTCATCGTTTCACTCCCTTTAACCCTCATTCTTCCCGTTTCAGTCCCTTTAACCCTCGTTGATCTTGTTTCACTCCCTTTAACCCTCATTCATCTTGTTTCACTCCCTTTAACCCTCATTGATCCTGTTTCACTCCCTTTAACCCTCATTCACCTTGTTTCACTTTTTAACCCTCATTCATCCGGTTACAGTCCCTTGAACAATCATTGATCTTGTTTCACTCTCTTTAACCCTCAGTCATTTGGTTCACTCCCTTTAACCCTCATTCGTCTTGTTTCACTCCCTTTAACCCTCATTCATCTTGTTTCATTCCCTTTAACCCTCATTCATCTTGTATCACTCCCATTAACCCTCATTCATCTTTTTCACTCCCTTTAACCCTCATTCATTTTGTTTCACTCCCTTTAACCCTCATTCATCTTGTTTCACTCCCTTTAAGCCTCATTCATCTTGTTTCACTCCATTTACCCCTGATTCATCTTGTTTCTCTCCCTTTAACCCTCATTCATCTTTTTCACTCTCTTTAACCCTCATTCATCTTGTTTCACTCTTTAACCCTCAATTCATCTTGTTTCACTCTCTTTAACCCTCATTCATCGTTTCTCTCACTTTAACCCTCATTCATCTTGTTTCACTCTCTTTAACCCTCATTCATCTTGTTTCACTCTCTTTAACCCTCATTCATCGTTTCACTCCCTTTCACCCTCATTCATCTTGTTTCACTCCCTTTAACCCTCATTCATCTTGTTTCACTCCCTTCAACCCTCATTCATCTTGTTTCACTCCCTTTAACCCTCATTCATCGTTTCACTCCCTTTGACCCCCATTCATCTTGTTTCACTCCCTTTAACCCTCTTTCATCGTTTCACTCCGTTTAATCGTCATTCATCTTGTTTCAATCCCTTTAACCCTCATTCATCTTGTTTCAGTCCATTTCACCCTCATTCGTTTTGTTTCACTCCATTTAACCCTCATTCATCTTGTTTCACTCCCTTTACCCCTCATTCATCATTTCACTCCCTTTAACCCTCATTCATCTTGTTTCACTCTTTAACCCTCATTCATCTTGTTTCACCAACTTTAACCCTCATTCATCTTCTTTCACTCCCTTCAACCCTCATTCATCGTTTCACTCCCTTTAACCCTCATTCACCTTCTTTCAATCTAATTAACCCTCATTCATCTTGTTTCACTCCCTTTGACCCTCATTCATCTTGTTTCACTCCCTTTAACACTCATTAATCTTGTTTCATTCCCTTTAACCCCCATTCATCGTTTCACTCCCTTTAACTCTCATTCATCGTTTCACTCCCTTTAACCCTCATTCATCTTGTTTCACTCTCTTTAGCCCTCAGTCATCTTGTTTCACTCCCTTTAACCCTCATTTATCTTGTTTCTCTCCCTTTACCCTCATTCATCGTTTCACTCCCTTTAACCCTTTCATCATTTCACTCCCTTTAACCCTCATTCATCTTGTTTCACTCTTTAACCCTCATTCATCTTGTTTCACTCTTTAACCCTCATTCATCCGGTTTCAGTCCCTTGAACCCTCATTGATCTTGTTTCACTCTCTTTAACCCTCAGTCATCTTGTTTCACTCCCTTTAACCCTCAGTCATCTTGTTTCACTCCCATTAACCCTCATTCATCTTGTATCACACCCATTAACCCTCATTCATCTTTTTCACTCCCTTTAACCCTCATTCATCTTGTTTCACTCTCTTTAACCCTCATTCATCTTGTTTCACTCTCTTTAACCCTCATTCATCGTTTCACTCCCTTTCACCCTCATTCATCTTGTTTCACTCTCTTTAACCCTCATTCATCTTGTTTCACTCTCTTTAACCCTCATTCATCGTTTCACTCCCTTTCACCCTCATTCATCTTGTTTCACTCCCTTTAACCCTCATTCATCTTGTTTCACTCCCTTCAACCCTCATTCATCTTGTTTCACCAACTTTAACCCTCATTCATCTTTTCACTCCCTTGAAGCCTCATTCATCTTGTTTCACTCCCTTTAACCATCATTCATCGTTTCACTCCCTTTAACCCTCATTCACCTTCTTTCAATCTAATTAACCCTCATTCATCTTGTTTCACTCCCTTTGACCCTCATTCATCTTGTTTCACTCCCTTTAACACTCATTAATCTTGTTTCATTCCCTTTAACCCCCATTCATCGTTTCACTCCCTTTAACCCTCATTCATCGTTTCACTCCCTTTAACCCTCATTCATCTTGTTTCACCCTCTTTAGCCCTCAGTCATCTTGTTTCACTCCCTTTAACCCTCATTCATCTTGTTTCACTCTTTAACCCTCATTCATCGTTTCACTCCCTTTAACCCTCATTCATCATTTCACTCCCTTTATCCCTCATTCATCTTGTTTCACTCTTTAACCCTCATTCATCTTGTTTCACCGACTTTAACCCTCATTCATCTTGTTTCACTGCCTTTAACCCTCATTCATCTTGTTTCACTCCCATTAACCCTCATTCATCTTTTTCACTCTCTTTAACCCCCATTCATCTTGTTTCACTCCCTTTAACCCTCATTCATCTTGTTTCATTCTCTTTAACCCTCATTCATCTTGTTTCACTCCCATTAACCCTCATTCATCTTTTTCACTCTCTTTAACCCTCATTCATCTATTTTCACTCGCTTTAACCCCATTCATCTTGTTTCACTCCCTTTCACCCTCATTCATCCCGTTTCAGTCCCTTTACCCTCGTTGATCTTGTTTCACTCCCTTTAACCCTCATTCATCTTGTTTCACTCTCTTTAACCCTCATTCATCTTGTTTCACTCCCTTTAACCCTCATTCATCTTGTTTCACACTCTTTAACCCTCATTCATCTCGTTTCACTCCCTTTAACCCTCATTCATCTTGTTTCTCTCCCTTTAACCCTCTTTCATCTTGTTTCACTCCCTTGAACCCTCATTCATCGTTTCACTCCCTTTAACCCTCATTCATGTTGTTTCACTCTCTTTAACCCTCATTCATCTTGTTTCACTCCCTTTAACCCTCATTCATCTTGTTTCACTCCCATTAACCCTCATTCATCTTTTTCACTCTCTTTAACCCTCATTCATCTATTTTCACTCGCTTTAACCCCATTCATCTTGTTTCACTCCCTTTAACCCTCATTCATCCCGTTTCAGTCCCTTTACCCTCGTTGATCTTGTTTCACTCCCTTTAACCCTCATTCATCTTGTTTCACTCCTTTTAACCCTCATTTATCGTTTCACTCCCTTTAACCCTCATTCATCTTGTTTCACTCTCTTTAACCCTCATTCATCTTGTTTCACTCCCTTTAACCCTCATTCATCTTGTTTCACACTCTTTAACCCTCATTCATCTCGTTTCACTCCCTTTAACCCTCATTCATCTTGTTTCTCTCCCTTTAACCCTCATTCATCTTGTTTCACTCCCTTGAACCCTCATTCATCGTTTCACTCCCTTTAACCCTCATTCATGTTGTTTCACTCTCTTTAACCCTCATTCATCTTGTTTCACTCCCTTTAACCCTCATTCATCTTGTTTCACTCTCTTTAGCCCTCAGTGATCTTGTTTCAGTCCCTTTAACCCTCATTTATCTTGTTTCACTCCCTTTAACCCTCATTCATCTTGTTTCACTCCCTTTCACGCTCATTCATCTTGTTTCTCTCCCTTTACCCTCATTCATCGTTTCACTCCCTTTAACCCTCATTCATCTTGTTTCACACTCTTTAACCCTCATTCATCTCGTTTCACTCCCTTTAACCCTCATTCATCTTGTTTCTCTCCCTTTAACCCTCATTCATCTTGTTTCACTCCCTTGAACCCTCATTCATCGTTTCACTCCCTTTAACCCTCATTCATGTTGTTTCACTCTCTTTAACCCTCATTCATCTTGTTTCACTCCCTTTAACCCTCATTCATCTTGTTTCACTCTCTTTAGCCCTCAGTGATCTTGTTTCAGTCCCTTTAACCCTCATTTATCTTGTTTCACTCCCTTTAACCCTCATTCATCTTGTTTCACTCCCTTTCACGCTCATTCATCTTGTTTCTCTCCCTTTAACCCTCATTCACCTTGTTTCACTCTTTAACCCTCATTCATCCGGTTACAGTCCCTTGAACCCTCATTGATCTTGTTTCACTCTCTTTAACCCTCAGTCATTTGGTTCACTCCCTTTAACCCTCATTCGTCTTGTTTCACTCCCTTTAACCCTCATTCATCTTGTTTCATTCCCTTTAACCCTCATTCATCTTGTATCACTCCCATTAACCCTCATTCATCTTTTTCACTCCCTTTAACCCTCATTCATTTTGTTTCACTCCCTTTAACCCTCATTCATCTTGTTTCACTCCCTTTAAGCCTCATTCATCTTGTTTCACTCCATTTACCCCTGATTCATCTTGTTTCTCTCCCTTTAACCCTCATTCATCTTTTTCACTCTCTTTAACCCTCATTCATCTTGTTTCACTCTTTAACCCTCAATTCATCTTGTTTCACTCTCTTTAACCCTCATTCATCGTTTCACTCACTTTAACCCTCATTCATCTTGTTTCACTCTCTTTAACCCTCATTCATCTTGTTTCACTCTCTTTAACCCTCATTCATCGTTTCACTCCCTTTCACCCTCATTCATCTTGTTTCACTCCCTTTAACCCTCATTCATCTTGTTTCACTCCCTTCAACCCTCATTCATCTTGTTTCACTCCCTTTAACCCTCATTCATCGTTTCACTCCCTTTGACCCCCATTCATCTTGTTTCATCTTGTTTCACTCCCTTTAACCCTCTTTCATCGTTTCACTCCGTTTAATCGTCATTCATCTTGTTTCAATCCCTTTAACCCTCATTCATCTTGTTTCAGTCCATTTCACCCTCATTCGTTTTGTTTCACTCCATTTAACCCTCATTCATCTTGTTTCACTCCCTTTACCCCTCATTCATCATTTCACTCCCTTTAACCCTCATTCATCTTGTTTCACTCTTTAACCCTCATTCATCTTGTTTCACCAACTTTAACCCTCATTCATCTTCTTTCACTCCCTTCAACCCTCATTCATCGTTTCACTCCCTTTAACCCTCATTCACCTTCTTTCAATCTAATTAACCCTCATTCATCTTGTTTCACTCCCTTTGACCCTCATTCATCTTGTTTCACTCCCTTTAACACTCATTAATCTTGTTTCATTCCCTTTAACCCCCATTCATCGTTTCACTCCATTTAACTCTCATTCATCGTTTCACTCCCTTTAACCCTCATTCATCTTGTTTCACTCTCTTTAGCCCTCAGTCATCTTGTTTCACTCCCTTTAACCCTCATTTATCTTGTTTCTCTCCCTTTACCCTCATTCATCGTTTCACTCCCTTTAACCCTTTCATCATTTCACTCCCTTTAACCCTCATTCATCTTGTTTCACTCTTTAACCCTCATTCATCTTGTTTCACTCTTTAACCCTCATTCATCCGGTTTCAGTCCCTTGAACCCTCATTGATCTTGTTTCACTCTCTTTAACCCTCAGTCATCTTGTTTCACTCCCTTTAACCCTCAGTCATCTTGTTTCACTCCCATTAACCCTCATTCATCTTGTATCACACCCATTAACCCTCATTCATCTTTTTCACTCCCTTTAACCCTCATTCATCTTGTTTCACTCTCTTTAACCCTCATTCATCTTGTTTCACTCTCTTTAACCCTCATTCATCGTTTCACTCCCTTTCACCCTCATTCATCTTGTTTCACTCTCTTTAACCCTCATTCATCTTGTTTCACTCTCTTTAACCCTCATTCATCGTTTCACTCCCTTTCACCCTCATTCATCTTGTTTCACTCCCTTTAACCCTCATTCATCTTGTTTCACTCCCTTCAACCCTCATTCATCTTGTTTCACCAACTTTAACCCTCATTCATCTTTTCACTCCCTTGAAGCCTCATTCATCTTGTTTCACTCCCTTTAACCATCATTCATCGTTTCACTCCCTTTAACCCTCATTCACCTTCTTTCAATCTAATTAACCCTCATTCATCTTGTTTCACTCCCTTTGGCCCTCATTCATCTTGTTTCACTCCCTTTAACACTCATTAATCTTGTTTCATTCCCTTTAACCCCCATTCATCGTTTCACTCCCTTTAACCCTCATTCATCGTTTCACTCCCTTTAACCCTCATTCATCTTGTTTCACCCTCTTTAGCCCTCAGTCATCTTGTTTCACTCCCTTTAACCCTCATTCATCTTGTTTCACTCTTTAACCCTCATTCATCGTTTCACTCCCTTTAACCCTCATTCATCATTTCACTCCCTTTATCCCTCATTCATCTTGTTTCACTCTTTAACCCTCATTCATCTTGTTTCACCGACTTTAACCCTCATTCATCTTGTTTCACTGCCTTTAACCCTCATTCATCTTGTTTCACTCCCATTAACCCTCATTCATCTTTTTCACTCTCTTTAACCCCCATTCATCTTGTTTCACTCCCTTTAACCCTCATTCATCTTGTTTCATTCTCTTTAACCCTCATTCATCTTGTTTCACTCCCATTAACCCTCATTCATCTTTTTCACTCTCTTTAACCCTCATTCATCTATTTTCACTCGCTTTAACCCCATTCATCTTGTTTCACTCCCTTTCACCCTCATTCATCCCGTTTCAGTCCCTTTACCCTCGTTGATCTTGTTTCACTCCCTTTAACCCTCATTCATCTTGTTTCACTCTCTTTAACCCTCATTCATCTTGTTTCACTCCCTTTAACCCTCATTCATCTTGTTTCACACTCTTTAATCCTCATTCATCTCGTTTCACTCCCTTTAACCCTTATTCATCTTGTTTCTCTCCCTTTAACCCTCTTTCATCTTGTTTCACTCCCTTGAACCCTCATTCATCGTTTCACTCCCTTTAACCCTCATTCATGTTGTTTCACTCTCTTTAACCCTCATTCATCTTGTTTCACTCCCTTTAACCCTCATTCATCTTGTTTCACTCCCATTAACCCTCATTCATCTTTTTCACTCTCTTTAACCCTCATTCATCTATTTTCACTCGCTTTAACCCCATTCATCTTGTTTCACTCCCTTTCACCCTCATTCATCCCGTTTCAGTCCCTTTACCCTCGTTGATCTTGTTTCACTCCCTTTAACCCTCATTCATCTTGTTTCACTCTCTTTAACCCTCATTCATCTTGTTTCACTCCCTTTAACCCTCATTCATCTTGTTTCACACTCTTTAACCCTCATTCATCTCGTTTCACTCCCTTTAACCCTCATTCATCTTGTTTCTCTCCCTTTAACCCTCTTTCATCTTGTTTCACTCCCTTGAACCCTCATTCATCGTTTCACTCCCTTTAACCCTCATTCATGTTGTTTCACTCTCTTTAACCCTCATTCATCTTGTTTCACTCCCTTTAACCCTCATTCATCTTGTTTCACTCCCATTAACCCTCATTCATCTTTTTCACTCTCTTTAACCCTCATTCATCTATTTTCACTCGCTTTAACCCCATTCATCTTGTTTCACTCCCTTTAACCCTCATTCATCCCGTTTCAGTCCCTTTACCCTCGTTGATCTTGTTTCACTCCCTTTAACCCTCATTCATCTTGTTTCACTCCTTTTAACCCTCATTTATCGTTTCACTCCCTTTAACCCTCATTCATCTTGTTTCACTCTCTTTAACCCTCATTCATCTTGTTTCACTCCCTTTAACCCTCATTCATCTTGTTTCACACTCTTTAACCCTCATTCATCTCGTTTCACTCCCTTTAACCCTCATTCATCTTGTTTCTCTCCCTTTAACCCTCATTCATCTTGTTTCACACCCTTGAACCCTCATTCATCCTTTCACTCCCTTTAACCCTCATTCATGTTGTTTCACTCTCTTTAACCCTCATTCATCTTGTTTCACTCCCTTTAACCCTCATTCATCTTGTTTCACTCTCTTTAGCCCTCAGTGATCTTGTTTCAGTCCCTTTAACCCTCATTCATCTTGTTTCACTCCCTTTCACGCTCATTCATCTTGTTTCTCTCCCTTTACCCTCATTCATCGTTTCACTCCCTTTAATCCTCATTCATCTTGTTTCATCGAGTTTAACCCTCATTCATCTTGTTTCACTCCCTTGAACCCTCATTCATAGTTTCACTCCCTTTAACCCTCATTAAACTTGTTTCACTCCCTTTAACCCTCATTCATCTTGTTTCACTCCCTTTAACCCTCATTCACCTTCTTTCACTCCAATTAACCCTCATTCATCTTGTTTCACTCCCTTTAACCCTCATTAATCTTGTTTCACTCCCTTTAACCCCCATTCATCGTTTCACTCCCTTTAACCCTCATTCATCTTGTTTCACCCTCTTTAGCCCTCAGTCATCTTGTTTCACTCCCTTTAACCCTCATTCATCTTGTTTCACTCTTTAACCCTCATTCATCGTTTCACTCCCTTTAACCCTCATTCATCATTTCACTCCCTTTAACCCTCATTCATCTTGTTTCACTCTTTAACCCTCATTCATCTTGTTTCACCGACTTTAACCCTCATTCATCTTGTTTCACTGCCTTTAACCCTCATTCATCTTGTTTCACTCCCATTAACCCTCATTCATCTTTTTCACTCTCTTTAACCCCCATTCATCTTGTTTCACTCCCTTTAACCCTCATTCATCTTGTTTCATTCTCTTTAACCCTCATTCATCTTGTTTCACTCCCATTAACCCTCATTCATCTTTTTCACTCTCTTTAACCCTCATTCATCTATTTTCACTCGCTTTAACCCCATTCATCTTGTTTCACTCCCTTTCACCCTCATTCATCCCGTTTCAGTCCCTTTACCCTCGTTGATCTTGTTTCACTCCCTTTAACCCTCATTCATCTTGTTTCACTCTCTTTAACCCTCATTCATCTTGTTTCACTCCCTTTAACCCTCATTCATCTTGTTT
This sequence comes from Scyliorhinus torazame, assembly GCF_047496885.1. NCBI lineage: Eukaryota > Metazoa > Chordata > Chondrichthyes > Carcharhiniformes > Scyliorhinidae > Scyliorhinus > Scyliorhinus torazame. The sequence continues at coordinate 3,766,760 of NC_092721.1, forward strand.
CACACTCTTTAACCCTCATTCATCTCGTTTCACTCCCTTTAACCCTCATTCATCTTGTTTCTCTCCCTTTAACCCTCTTTCATCTTGTTTCACTCCCTTGAACCCTCATTCATCGTTTCACTCCCTTTAACCCTCATTCATGTTGTTTCACTCTCTTTAACCCTCATTCATCTTGTTTCACTCCCTTTAACCCTCATTCATCTTGTTTCACTCCCATTAACCCTCATTCATCTTTTTCACTCTCTTTAACCCTCATTCATCTATTTTCACTCGCTTTAACCCCATTCATCTTGTTTCACTCCCTTTAACCCTCATTCATCCCGTTTCAGTCCCTTTACCCTCGTTGATCTTGTTTCACTCCCTTTAACCCTCATTCATCTTGTTTCACTCCTTTTAACCCTCATTTATCGTTTCACTCCCTTTAACCCTCATTCATCTTGTTTCACTCTCTTTAACCCTCATTCATCTTGTTTCACTCCCTTTAACCCTCATTCATCTTGTTTCACACTCTTTAACCCTCATTCATCTCGTTTCACTCCCTTTAACCCTCATTCATCTTGTTTCTCTCCCTTTAACCCTCATTCATCTTGTTTCACTCCCTTGAACCCTCATTCATCGTTTCACTCCCTTTAACCCTAATTCATGTTGTTTCACTCTCTTTAACCCTCATTCATCTTGTTTCACTCCCTTTAACCCTCATTCATCTTGTTTCACTCTCTTTAGCCCTCAGTGATCTTGTTTCAGTCCCTTTAACCCTCATTTATCTTGTTTCACTCCCTTTAACCCTCATTCATCTTGTTTCACTCCCTTTCACGCTCATTCATCTTGTTTCTCTCCCTTTACCCTCATTCATCGTTTCACTCCCTTTAATCCTCATTCATCTTGTTTCACCGAGTTTAACCCTCATTCATCTTGTTTCACTCCCTTGAACCCTCATTCATAGTTTCACTCCCTTTAACCCTCATTAAACTTGTTTCACTCCCTTTAACCCTCATTCATCTTGTTTCACTCCCTTTAACCCTCATTCACCTTCTTTCACTCCAATTAACCCTCATTCATCTTGTTTCACTCCCTTTAACCCTCATTAATCTTGTTTCACTCCCTTTAACCCCCATTCATCGTTTCACTCCCTTTAACCCTCATTCATATTGTTTCACTCCCTTTAACCCTCATTCATCTTGTTTCACTCCGTTTAACCCTCATTAATCTTGTTTCACTCCCTTTAACCCTCATTCATCTTGTTTCACTCCCTTTCACCCTCATTCATTTTGTTTCACTCCCTTTAACCCTCATTCATTTTGTTTCACTCCCTTCAACCCTCATTCATCTTGGTTCACTCCCTTTAACCCTCATTAATCTTGTTTCACTCCTTTTAACACTCATTAATCTTGTTTCATTCCTTTAACCCCCATTCATCGTTTCACTCCCTTTAACCCTCATTCATCGTTTCACTCCCTTTAACCCTCATTCATCTTGTTTCACTTTCTTTAGCCCTCAGTCATCTTGTTTCACTCACTTTATCCCTCATTCATCTTGTTTCTCTCCCTTTACCCTCATTCATCATTTCACTCCCTTTAACCCTCATTCATCTTGTTTCACTCTTTAACCCTCATTCATCGTTTCACTCCCTTTAACCCTCATTCATCATTTCACTCCCTTTAACCCTCATTCATCTTGTTTCACTCTTTAACCCTCATTCATCATGTTTCACCGACTTTAACCCTCATTCACCTTGTTTCACTGCCTTTAACCCTCATTCATCTTGTTTCACTCCCATTAATCCTCATTCATCTTTTTCACTCTCTTTAACCCCCATTCATCTTGTTTCACTCCCTTTAACCCTCATTAATCTTGTTTCACTCCCTATAACACTCATTAATCTTGTTTCATTCCCTTTAACCCCCATTCATCGTTTCACTCCCTATAACCCTCATTCATCTTGTTTCACTCCCTTGAACCCTCATTCATCGTTTCACTCCCTTTAACCCTCATTCATGTTGTTTCACTCTCTTTAACCCTCATTCATCTTGTTTCACTCCCTTGAAGCCTCATTCATCTTGTTTCACTCCCTTTAACCATCATTCATCGTTTCACTCCCCTTAACCCTCATTCACCTTCTTTCAATCTAATTAACCCTCATTCATCTTGTTTCACTCCCTTTGACCCTCATTCATCTTGTTTCACTCCCTTTAACACTCATTAATCTTGTTTCATTCCCTTTAACCCCCATTCATCGTTTCACTCCCTTTAACCCTCATTCATCGTTTCACTCCCTTTAACCCTCATTCATCTTGTTTCACCCTCTTTAGCCCTCAGTCATCTTGTTTCACTCCCTTTAACCCTCATTCATCTTGTTTCACTCTTTAACCCTCATTCATCGTTTCACTCCCTTTAACCCTCATTCATCATTTCACTCCCTTTAACCCTCATTCATCTTGTTTCACTCTTTAACCCTCATTCATCTTGTTTCACCGACGTTAACCCTCATTCATCTTGTTTCACTGCCTTTAACCCTCATTCATCTTGTTTCACTCCCATTAACCCTCATTCATCTTTTTCACTCTCTTTAACCCCCATTCATCTTGTTTCACTCCCTTTAACCCTCATTCATCTTGTTTCACTCCCTTCAAACCTCATTCATCTTGTTTCACCAACTTTAACCCTCATTCATCTTGTTTCACTCCGTTTAACTCTCATTCATCGTTTCACTCCCTTTAACCCTCATTCATCTTTTTCACTCTCTTTAACCCTCATTCATCTATTTTCACTCGCTTTAACCCCATTCATCTTGTTTCACTCCCTTTAACCCTCATTCATCCCGTTTCAGTCCCTTTACCCTCGTTGATCTTGTTTCACTCCCTTTAACCCTCATTCATCTTGTTTCACTCCTTTTAACCCTCGTTCATCGTTTCACTCCCTTTAACCCTCATTCATCTTGTTTCACTCTCTTTAACCCTCATTCATCTTGTTTCACTCCCTTTAACCCTCATTCATCTTGTTTCACACTCTTTAACCCTCATTCATCTCGTTTCACTCCCTTTAACCCTCATTCATCTTGTTTCTCTCCCTTTAACCCTCATTCATCTTGTTTCACTCCCTTGAACCCTCATTCATCGTTTCACTCCCTTTAACCCTCATTCATGTTGTTTCACTCTCTTTAACCCTCATTCATCTTGTTTCACTCCCTTTAACCCTCATTCATCTTGTTTCACTCTCTTTAGCCCTCAGTGATCTTGTTGCAGTCCCTTTAACCCTCATTTATCTTGTTTCACTCCCTTTCACGCTCATTCATCTTGTTTCTCTCCCTTTACCCTCATTCATCGTTTCACTCCCTTTAACCCTCATTCATCTTGTTTCACCGACTTTAACCCTCATTCATCTTGTTTCACTCCCTTGAACCCTCATTCATCGTTTCACTCCCTTTAACCCTCATTAAACTTGTTTCACTCCCTTTAACCCTCATTCATCTTGTTTCACTCCCTTTAACCCTCATTCACCTTCTTTCACTCCAATTAACCCTCATTCATCTTGTTTCACTCCCTTTAACCCTCATTAATCTTGTTTCACTCCCTTTAACCCCCATTCATCGTTTCACTCCCTTTAACCCTCATTCATATTGTTTCACTCCCTTTAACCCTCATTCATCTTGTTTCACTCCGTTTAACCCTCATTAATCTTGTTTCACTCCCTATAACCCTCATTCATCTTGTTTCACTCCCTTTCACCCTCATTCATTTTGTTTCACTCCCTTTAACCCTCATTCATTTTGTTTCACTCCCTTCAACCCTCATTCATCTTGGTTCACTCCCTTTAACCCTCATTAATCTTGTTTCACTCCCTATAACACTCATTAATCTTGTTTCATTCCTTTAACCCCCATTCATCGTTTCACTCCCTTTAACCCTCATTCATCGTTTCACTCCCTTTAACCCTCATTCATCTTGTTTCACTCTCTTTAGCCCTCAGTCATCTTGTTTCACTCCCTTTAACCCTCATTCATCTTGTTTCTCTCCCTTTACCCTCATTCATCGTTTCACTCCCTTTAACCCTCATTCATCTTGTTTCACTCTTTAACCCTCATTCATCGTTTCACTCCCTTTAACCCTCATTCATCATTTCACTCCCTTTAACCCTCATTCATTTGTTTCACTCCCTTTAACCCTCATTCATCATGTTTCACCGACTTTAACCCTCATTCACCTTGTTTCACTGCCTTTAACCCTCATTCATCTTGTTTCACTCCCATTAATCCTCATTCATCTTTTTCACTCTCTTTAACCCCCATTCATCTTGTTTCACTCCCTTTAACCCTCATTCATTTTGTTTCATTCTCTTTAACCCTCATTCATCTCGTTTCACTCCCTTTAACCCTCATTCATCTTGTTTCTCTCCCTTTAACCCTCATTCATCTTGTTTCACTCCCTTGAACCCTCATTCATCGTTCACTCCCTTTAACCCTCATTCATGTTGTTTCACTCTCTTTAACCCTCATTCATCTTGTTTCACTCCCTTTAACCCTCATTCATCTTGTTTCACTCTCTTTAGCCCTCAGTGATCTTGTTTCAGTCCCTTTAACCCTCATTTATCTTGTTTCACTCCCTTTAACCCTCATTCATCTTGCTTCACTCCCTTCAACCCTCATTCATCTTGTTTCACCAACTTTAACCCTCATTCATCTTTTCACTCCCTTGAAGCCTCATTCATCTTGTTTCACTCCCTTTAACCATCATTCATCGTTTCCCTCCCTTTAACCCTCATTCACCTTCTTTCAATCTAATTAACCCTCATTCATCTTGTTTCACTCCCTTTGACCCTCATTCATCTTGTTTCACTCCCTTTAACACTCATTAATCTTGTTTCATTCCCTTTAACCCCCATTCATCGTTTCACTCCCTTTAACCCTCATTCATCTTGTTTCACCCTCTTTAGCCCTCAGTCATCTTGTTTCACTCCCTTTAACCCTCATTCATCTTGTTTCACTCTTTAACCCTCATTCATCTTGTTTCACCGACTTTAACCCTCATTCATCTTGTTTCACTGCCTTTAACCCTCATTCATCTTGTTTCACTCCCATTAACCCTCTTTCATCTTTTTCACTCTTTAACCCCCATTCATCTTGTTTCACTCCCTTTAACCCTCATTCATCTTGTTTCATTCTCTTTAACCCTCATTCATCTTGTTTCACTCCCATTAACCCTCATTCATCTTTTTCACTCTCTTTAACCCTCATTCATCTATTTTCACTCGCTTTAACCCCATTCATCTTGTTTCACTCCCTTTAACCCTCATTCATCCCGTTTCAGTCCCTTTACCCTCGTTGATCTTGTTTCACTCCCTTTAACCCTCATTCATCTTGTTTCACTCCTTTTAACCCTCATTCATCGTTTCACTCCCTTTAACCCTCATTAAACTTGTTTCACTCCCTTTAACCCTCATTCATCTTGTTTCACTCCCTTTAACCCTCATTCACCTTCTTTCACTCCAATTAACCCTCATTCATCTTGTTTCACTCCCTTTAACCCTCATTAATCTTGTTTCACTCCCTTTAACCCCCATTCATCGTTTCACTCCCTTTAACCCTCATTCATATTGTTTCACTCCCTTTAACCCTCATTCATCTTGTTTCACTCCGTTTAACCCTCATTAATCTTGTTTCACTCCCTTTAACCCTCATTCATCTTGTTTCACTCCCTTTCACCCTCATTCATTTTGTTTCACTCCCTTTAACCCTCATTCATTTTGTTTCACTCCCTTCAACCCTCATTCATCTTCGTTCACTCCCTTTAACCCTCATTAATCTTGTTTCACTCCCTATAACACTCATTAATCTTGTTTCATTCCTTTAACCCCCATTCATCGTTTCACTCCCTTTAACCCTCATTCATCATTTCACTCCCTTTAACCCTCATTCATTTTGTTTCACTCTCTTTAGCCCTCAGTCATCTTGTTTCACTCCCTTTAACCCTCATTCATCTTGTTTCTCTCCCTTTACCCTCATTCATCGTTTCACTCCCTTTAACCCTCATTCATCTTGTTTCACTCTTTAACCCTCATTCATCGTTTCACTCCCTTTAACCCTCATTCATCATTTCACTCCCTTTAACACTCATTCATCTTGTTTCACTCTTTAACCCTCATTCATCTTGTTTCACACTCTTTAACCCTCATTCATCTCGTTTCACTCCCTTTAACCCTCATTCATCTTGTTTCTCTCCCTTTAACCCTCATTCATCTTGTTTCACTCCCTTGAACCCTCATTCATCGTTTCACTCCCTTTAACCCTCATTCATGTTGTTTCACTCTCTTTAACCCTCATTCATCTTGTTTCACTCCCTTTAACCCTCATTCATCTTGTTTCACTCTCTTTAGCCCTCAGTGATCTTGTTTCAGTCCCTTTAACCCTCATTTATCTTGTTTCACTCCCTTTAACCCTCATTCATCTTGTTTCACTCCCTTTCACGCTCATTCATCTTGTTTCTCTCCCTTTACCCTCATTCATCATTTCACTCCCTTTAACCCTCATTCACCTTGTTTCACTCTTTAACCCTCATTCATCCGGTTACAGTCCCTTGAACCCTCATTGATCTTGTTTCACTCTCTTTAACCCTCAGTCATTTGGTTCACTCCCTTTAACCCTCATTCGTCTTGTTTCACTCCCTTTAACCCTCATTCATCTTGTTTCATTCCCTTTAACCCTCATTCATCTTGTATCACTCCCATTAACCCTCATTCATCTTTTTCACTCCCTTTAACCCTCATTCATTTTGTTTCACTCCCTTTAACCCTCATTCATCTTGTTTCACTCCCTTTAAGCCTCATTCATCTTGTTTCACTCCATTTACCCCTGATTCATCTTGTTTCTCTCCCTTTAACCCTCATTCATCTTTTTCACTCTCTTTAACCCTCATTCATCTTGTTTCACTCTTTAACCCTCAATTCATCTTGTTTCACTCTCTTTAACCCTCATTCATCGTTTCACTCACTTTAACCCTCATTCATCTTGTTTCACTCTCTTTAACCCTCATTCATCTTGTTTCACTCTCTTTAACCCTCATTCATCGTTTCACTCCCTTTCACCCTCATTCATCTTGTTTCACTCCCTTTAACCCTCATTCATCTTGTTTCACTCCCTTCAACCCTCATTCATCTTGTTTCACTCCCTTTAACCCTCATTCATCGTTTCACTCCCTTTGACCCCCATTCATCTTGTTTCATCTTGTTTCACTCCCTTTAACCCTCTTTCATCGTTTCACTCCGTTTAATCGTCATTCATCTTGTTTCAATCCCTTTAACCCTCATTCATCTTGTTTCAGTCCATTTCACCCTCATTCGTTTTGTTTCACTCCATTTAACCCTCATTCATCTTGTTTCACTCCCTTTACCCCTCATTCATCATTTCACTCCCTTTAACCCTCATTCATCTTGTTTCACTCTTTAACCCTCATTCATCTTGTTTCACCAACTTTAACCCTCATTCATCTTCTTTCACTCCCTTCAACCCTCATTCATCGTTTCACTCCCTTTAACCCTCATTCATCATTTCACTCCCTTTAACACTCATTCATCTTGTTTCACTCCCTTTCACCCTCATTCATTTTGTTTCACTCCCTTTAACCCTCATTCATTTTGTTTCACTCCCTTCAACCCTCATTCATCTTCGTTCACTCCCTTTAACCCTCATTAATCTTGTTTCACTCCCTATAACACTCATTAATCTTGTTTCATTCCTTTAACCCCCATTCATCGTTTCACTCCCTTTAACCCTCATTCATCATTTCACTCCCTTTAACCCTCATTCATCTTGTTTCACTCTCTTTAGCCCTCAGTCATCTTGTTTCACTCCCTTCAACCCTCATTCATCTTGTTTCTCTCCCTTTACCCTCATTCATCGTTTCACTCCCTTTAACCCTCATTCATCTTGTTTCACTCTTTAACCCTCATTCATCGTTTCACTCCCTTTAACCCTCATTCATCATTTCACTCCCTTTAACACTCATTCATCTTGTTTCACTCTTTAACCCTCATTCATCATGTTTCACCGACTTTAACCCTCATTCACCTTGTTTCACTGCCTTTAACCCTCATTCATCTTGTTTCACTCCCATTAATCCTCATTCATCTTTTTCACTCTCTTTAACCCCCATTCATCTTGTTTCACTCCCTTTAACCCTCATTCATTTTGTTTCATTCTCTTTAACCCTCATTCATCTCGTTTCACTCCCTTTAACCCTCATTCATCTTGTTTCTCTCCCTTTAACCCTCATTCATCTTGTTTCACTCCCTTGAACCCTCATTCATCGTTCACTCCCTTTAACCCTCATTCATGTTGTTTCACTCTCTTTAACCCTCATTCATCTTGTTTCACTCCCTTTAACCCTCATTCATCTTGTTTCACTCTCTTTAGCCCTCAGTGATCTTGTTTCAGTCCCTTTAACCCTCATTTATCTTGTTTCACTCCCTTTAACCCTCATTCATCTTGCTTCACTCCCTTCAACCCTCATTCATCTTGTTTCACCAACTTTAACCCTCATTCATCTTTTCACTCCCTTGAAGCCTCATTCATCTTGTTTCACTCCCTTTAACCATCATTCATCGTTTCCCTCCCTTTAACCCTCATTCACCTTCTTTCAATCTAATTAACCCTCATTCATCTTGTTTCACTCCCTTTGACCCTCATTCATCTTGTTTCACTCCCTTTAACACTCATTAATCTTGTTTCATTCCCTTTAACCCCCATTCATCGTTTCACTCCCTTTAACCCTCATTCATCTTGTTTCACCCTCTTTAGCCCTCAGTCATCTTGTTTCACTCCCTTTAACCCTCATTCATCTTGTTTCACTCTTTAACCCTCATTCATCTTGTTTCACCGACTTTAACCCTCATTCATCTTGTTTCACTGCCTTTAACCCTCATTCATCTTGTTTCACTCCCATTAACCCTCTTTCATCTTTTTCACTCTTTAACCCCCATTCATCTTGTTTCACTCCCTTTAACCCTCATTCATCTTGTTTCATTCTCTTTAACCCTCATTCATCTTGTTTCACTCCCATTAACCCTCATTCATCTTTTTCACTCTCTTTAACCCTCATTCATCTATTTTCACTCGCTTTAACCCCATTCATCTTGTTTCACTCCCTTTAACCCTCATTCATCCCGTTTCAGTCCCTTTACCCTCGTTGATCTTGTTTCACTCCCTTTAACCCTCATTCATCTTGTTTCACTCCTTTTAACCCTCATTCATCGTTTCACTCCCTTTAACCCTCATTAAACTTGTTTCACTCCCTTTAACCCTCATTCATCTTGTTTCACTCCCTTTAACCCTCATTCACCTTCTTTCACTCCAATTAACCCTCATTCATCTTGTTTCACTCCCTTTAACCCTCATTAATCTTGTTTCACTCCCTTTAACCCCCATTCATCGTTTCACTCCCTTTAACCCTCATTCATATTGTTTCACTCCCTTTAACCCTCATTCATCTTGTTTCACTCCGTTTAACCCTCATTAATCTTGTTTCACTCCCTTTAACCCTCATTCATCTTGTTTCACTCCCTTTCACCCTCATTCATTTTGTTTCACTCCCTTTAACCCTCATTCATTTTGTTTCACTCCCTTCAACCCTCATTCATCTTCGTTCACTCCCTTTAACCCTCATTAATCTTGTTTCACTCCCTATAACACTCATTAATCTTGTTTCATTCCTTTAACCCCCATTCATCGTTTCACTCCCTTTAACCCTCATTCATCATTTCACTCCCTTTAACCCTCATTCATTTTGTTTCACTCTCTTTAGCCCTCAGTCATCTTGTTTCACTCCCTTTAACCCTCATTCATCTTGTTTCTCTCCCTTTACCCTCATTCATCGTTTCACTCCCTTTAACCCTCATTCATCTTGTTTCACTCTTTAACCCTCATTCATCGTTTCACTCCCTTTAACCCTCATTCATCATTTCACTCCCTTTAACACTCATTCATCTTGTTTCACTCTTTAACCCTCATTCATCTTGTTTCACACTCTTTAACCCTCATTCATCTCGTTTCACTCCCTTTAACCCTCATTCATCTTGTTTCTCTCCCTTTAACCCTCATTCATCTTGTTTCACTCCCTTGAACCCTCATTCATCGTTTCACTCCCTTTAACCCTCATTCATGTTGTTTCACTCTCTTTAACCCTCATTCATCTTGTTTCACTCCCTTTAACCCTCATTCATCTTGTTTCACTCTCTTTAGCCCTCAGTGATCTTGTTTCAGTCCCTTTAACCCTCATTTATCTTGTTTCACTCCCTTTAACCCTCATTCATCTTGTTTCACTCCCTTTCACGCTCATTCATCTTGTTTCTCTCCCTTTACCCTCATTCATCATTTCACTCCCTTTAACCCTCATTCACCTTGTTTCACTCTTTAACCCTCATTCATCCGGTTACAGTCCCTTGAACCCTCATTGATCTTGTTTCACTCTCTTTAACCCTCAGTCATTTGGTTCACTCCCTTTAACCCTCATTCGTCTTGTTTCACTCCCTTTAACCCTCATTCATCTTGTTTCATTCCCTTTAACCCTCATTCATCTTGTATCACTCCCATTAACCCTCATTCATCTTTTTCACTCCCTTTAACCCTCATTCATTTTGTTTCACTCCCTTTAACCCTCATTCATCTTGTTTCACTCCCTTTAAGCCTCATTCATCTTGTTTCACTCCATTTACCCCTGATTCATCTTGTTTCTCTCCCTTTAACCCTCATTCATCTTTTTCACTCTCTTTAACCCTCATTCATCTTGTTTCACTCTTTAACCCTCAATTCATCTTGTTTCACTCTCTTTAACCCTCATTCATCGTTTCACTCACTTTAACCCTCATTCATCTTGTTTCACTCTCTTTAACCCTCATTCATCTTGTTTCACTCTCTTTAACCCTCATTCATCGTTTCACTCCCTTTCACCCTCATTCATCTTGTTTCACTCCCTTTAACCCTCATTCATCTTGTTTCACTCCCTTCAACCCTCATTCATCTTGTTTCACTCCCTTTAACCCTCATTCATCGTTTCACTCCCTTTGACCCCCATTCATCTTGTTTCATCTTGTTTCACTCCCTTTAACCCTCTTTCATCGTTTCACTCCGTTTAATCGTCATTCATCTTGTTTCAATCCCTTTAACCCTCATTCATCTTGTTTCAGTCCATTTCACCCTCATTCGTTTTGTTTCACTCCATTTAACCCTCATTCATCTTGTTTCACTCCCTTTACCCCTCATTCATCATTTCACTCCCTTTAACCCTCATTCATCTTGTTTCACTCTTTAACCCTCATTCATCTTGTTTCACCAACTTTAACCCTCATTCATCTTCTTTCACTCCCTTCAACCCTCATTCATCGTTTCACTCCCTTTAACCCTCATTCACCTTCTTTCAATCTAATTAACCCTCATTCATCTTGTTTCACTCCCTTTGACCCTCATTCATCTTGTTTCACTCCCTTTAACACTCATTAATCTTGTTTCATTCCCTTTAACCCCCATTCATCGTTTCACTCCCTTTAACTCTCATTCATCGTTTCACTCCCTTTAACCCTCATTCATCTTGTTTCACTCTCTTTAGCCCTCAGTCATCTTGTTTCACTCCCTTTAACCCTCATTTATCTTGTTTCTCTCCCTTTACCCTCATTCATCGTTTCACTCCCTTTAACCCTTTCATCATTTCACTCCCTTTAACCCTCATTCATCTTGTTTCACTCTTTAACCCTCATTCATCTTGTTTCACTCTTTAACCCTCATTCATCCGGTTTCAGTCCCTTGAACCCTCATTGATCTTGTTTCACTCTCTTTAACCCTCAGTCATCTTGTTTCACTCCCTTTAACCCTCAGTCATCTTGTTTCACTCCCATTAACCCTCATTCATCTTGTATCACACCCATTAACCCTCATTCATCTTTTTCACTCCCTTTAACCCTCATTCATCTTGTTTCACTCTCTTTAACCCTCATTCATCTTGTTTCACTCTCTTTAACCCTCATTCATCGTTTCACTCCCTTTCACCCTCATTCATCTTGTTTCACTCTCTTTAACCCTCATTCATCTTGTTTCACTCTCTTTAACCCTCATTCATCGTTTCACTCCCTTTCACCCTCATTCATCTTGTTTCACTCCCTTTAACCCTCATTCATCTTGTTTCACTCCCTTCAACCCTCATTCATCTTGTTTCACCAACTTTAACCCTCATTCATCTTTTCACTCCCTTGAAGCCTCATTCATCTTGTTTCACTCCCTTTAACCATCATTCATCGTTTCACTCCCTTTAACCCTCATTCACCTTCTTTCAATCTAATTAACCCTCATTCATCTTGTTTCACTCCCTTTGGCCCTCATTCATCTTGTTTCACTCCCTTTAACACTCATTAATCTTGTTTCATTCCCTTTAACCCCCATTCATCGTTTCACTCCCTTTAACCCTCATTCATCGTTTCACTCCCTTTAACCCTCATTCATCTTGTTTCACCCTCTTTAGCCCTCAGTGATCTTGTTTCAGTCCCTTTAACCCTCATTCATCTTGTTTCACTCCCTTTCACGCTCATTCATCTTGTTTCTCTCCCTTTACCCTCATTCATCGTTTCACTCCCTTTAATCCTCATTCATCTTGTTTCATCGAGTTTAACCCTCATTCATCTTGTTTCACTCCCTTGAACCCTCATTCATAGTTTCACTCCCTTTAACCCTCATTAAACTTGTTTCACTCCCTTTAACCCTCATTCATCTTGTTTCACTCCCTTTAACCCTCATTCACCTTCTTTCACTCCAATTAACCCTCATTCATCTTGTTTCACTCCCTTTAACCCTCATTAATCTTGTTTCACTCCCTTTAACCCCCATTCATCGTTTCACTCCCTTTAACCCTCATTCATCTTGTTTCACCCTCTTTAGCCCTCAGTCATCTTGTTTCACTCCCTTTAACCCTCATTCATCTTGTTTCACTCTTTAACCCTCATTCATCGTTTCACTCCCTTTAACCCTCATTCATCATTTCACTCCCTTTAACCCTCATTCATCTTGTTTCACTCTTTAACCATCATTCATCTTGTTTCACCGACTTTAACCCTCATTCATCTTGTTTCACTGCCTTTAACCCTCATTCATCTTGTTTCACTCCCATTAACCCTCATTCATCTTTTTCACTCTCTTTAACCCCCATTCATCTTGTTTCACTCCCTTTAACCCTCATTCATCTTGTTTCATTCTCTTTAACCCTCATTCATCTTGTTTCACTCCCATTAACCCTCATTCATCTTTTTCACTCTCTTTAACCCTCATTCATCTATTTTCACTCGCTTTAACCCCATTCATCTTGTTTCACTCCCTTTCACCCTCATTCATCCCGTTTCAGTCCCTTTACCCTCGTTGATCTTGTTTCACTCCCTTTAACCCTCATTCATCTTGTTTCACTCTCTTTAACCCTCATTCATCTTGTTTCACTCCCTTTAACCCTCATTCATCTTGTTTCACACTCTTTAACCCTCATTCATCTCGTTTCACTCCCTTTAACCCTCATTCATCTTGTTTCTCTCCCTTTAACCCTCTTTCATCTTGTTTCACTCCCTTGAACCCTCATTCATCGTTTCACTCCCTTTAACCCTCATTCATGTTGTTTCACTCTCTTTAACCCTCATTCATCTTGTTTCACTCCCTTTAACCCTCATTCATCTTGTTTCACTCCCATTAACCCTCATTCATCTTTTTCACTCTCTTTAACCCTCATTCATCTATTTTCACTCGCTTTAACCCCATTCATCTTGTTTCACTCCCTTTAACCCTCATTCATCCCGTTTCAGTCCCTTTACCCTCGTTGATCTTGTTTCACTCCCTTTAACCCTCATTCATCTTGTTTCACTCCTTTTAACCCTCATTTATCGTTTCACTCCCTTTAACCCTCATTCATCTTGTTTCACTCTCTTTAACCCTCATTCATCTTGTTTCACTCCCTTTAACCCTCATTCATCTTGTTTCACACTCTTTAACCCTCATTCATCTCGTTTCACTCCCTTTAACCCTCATTCATCTTGTTTCTCTCCCTTTAACCCTCATTCATCTTGTTTCACTCCCTTGAACCCTCATTCATCGTTTCACTCCCTTTAACCCTAATTCATGTTGTTTCACTCTCTTTAACCCTCATTCATCTTGTTTCACTCCCTTTAACCCTCATTCATCTTGTTTCACTCTCTTTAGCCCTCAGTGATCTTGTTTCAGTCCCTTTAACCCTCATTTATCTTGTTTCACTCCCTTTAACCCTCATTCATCTTGTTTCACTCCCTTTCACGCTCATTCATCTTGTTTCTCTCCCTTTACCCTCATTCATCGTTTCACTCCCTTTAATCCTCATTCATCTTGTTTCACCGAGTTTAACCCTCATTCATCTTGTTTCACTCCCTTGAACCCTCATTCATAGTTTCACTCCCTTTAACCCTCATTAAACTTGTTTCACTCCCTTTAACCCTCATTCATCTTGTTTCACTCCCTTTAACCCTCATTCACCTTCTTTCACTCCAATTAACCCTCATTCATCTTGTTTCACTCCCTTTAACCCTCATTAATCTTGTTTCACTCCCTTTAACCCCCATTCATCGTTTCACTCCCTTTAACCCTCATTCATATTGTTTCACTCCCTTTAACCCTCATTCATCTTGTTTCACTCCGTTTAACCCTCATTAATCTTGTTTCACTCCCTTTAACCCTCATTCATCTTGTTTCACTCCCTTTCACCCTCATTCATTTTGTTTCACTCCCTTTAACCCTCATTCATTTTGTTTCACTCCCTTCAACCCTCATTCATCTTGGTTCACTCCCTTTAACCCTCATTAATCTTGTTTCACTCCTTTTAACACTCATTAATCTTGTTTCATTCCTTTAACCCCCATTCATCGTTTCACTCCCTTTAACCCTCATTCATCGTTTCACTCCCTTTAACCCTCATTCATCTTGTTTCACTTTCTTTAGCCCTCAGTCATCTTGTTTCACTCACTTTATCCCTCATTCATCTTGTTTCTCTCCCTTTACCCTCATTCATCATTTCACTCCCTTTAACCCTCATTCATCTTGTTTCACTCTTTAACCCTCATTCATCGTTTCACTCCCTTTAACCCTCATTCATCATTTCACTCCCTTTAACCTTCATTCATCTTGTTTCACTCTTTAACCCTCATTCATCATGTTTCACCGACTTTAACCCTCATTCACCTTGTTTCACTGCCTTTAACCCTCATTCATCTTGTTTCACTCCCATTAATCCTCATTCATCTTTTTCACTCTCTTTAACCCCCATTCATCTTGTTTCACTCCCTTTAACCCTCATTAATCTTGTTTCACTCCCTATAACACTCATTAATCTTGTTTCATTCCCTTTAACCCCCATTCATCGTTTCACTCCCTATAACCCTCATTCATCTTGTTTCACTCCCTTGAACCCTCATTCATCGTTTCACTCCCTTTAACCCTCATTCATGTTGTTTCACTCTCTTTAACCCTCATTCATCTTGTTTCACTCCCTTGAAGCCTCATTCATCTTGTTTCACTCCCTTTAACCATCATTCATCGTTTCACTCCCCTTAACCCTCATTCACCTTCTTTCAATCTAATTAACCCTCATTCATCTTGTTTCACTCCCTTTGACCCTCATTCATCTTGTTTCACTCCCTTTAACCCCCATTCATCGTTTCACTCCCTTTAACCCTCATTCATCGTTTCACTCCCTTTAACCCTCATTCATCTTGTTTCACCCTCTTTAGCCCTCAGTCATCTTGTTTCACTCCCTTTAACCCTCATTCATCTTGTTTCACTCTTTAACCCTCATTCATCGTTTCACTCCCTTTAACCCTCATTCATCATTTCACTCCCTTTAACCCTCATTCATCTTGTTTCACTCTTTAACCCTCATTCATCTTGTTTCACCGACGTTAACCCTCATTCATCTTGTTTCACTGCCTTTAACCCTCATTCATCTTGTTTCACTCCCATTAACCCTCATTCATCTTTTTCACTCTCTTTAACACCCATTCATCTTGTTTCACTCCCTTTAACCCTCATTCATCTTGTTTCACTCCCTTCAAACCTCATTCATCTTGTTTCACCAACTTTAACCCTCATTCATCTTTTCACTCCCTTTAACCCCCATTTATCTTGTTTCACTCCCATTAACACTCATTCATCTTTTTCACTCTCTTTAATCCTCATTCATCTATTTTCACTCGCTTTAACCCCCATTCATCTTGTTTCACTCCCTTTAACCCTCATTCATCCCGTTTCAGTCCCTTTAACCCTCGTTGATCTTGTTTCACTCCCTTTAACCCACATTCATCTTGTTTCACTCCGTTTAACTCTCATTCATCGTTTCACTCCCTTTAACCCTCATTCATCTTTTTCACTCTCTTTAACCCTCATTCATCTATTTTCACTCGCTTTAACCCCATTCATCTTGTTTCACTCCCTTTAACCCTCATTCATCCCGTTTCAGTCCCTTTACCCTCGTTGATCTTGTTTCACTCCCTTTAACCCTCATTCATCTTGTTTCACTCCTTTTAACCCTCGTTCATCGTTTCACTCCCTTTAACCCTCATTCATCTTGTTTCACTCTCTTTAACCCTCATTCATCTTGTTTCACTCCCTTTAACCCTCATTCATCTTGTTTCACACTCTTTAACCCTCATTCATCTCGTTTCACTCCCTTTAACCCTCATTCATCTTGTTTCTCTCCCTTTAACCCTCATTCATCATGTTTCACTCCCTTGAACCCTCATTCATCGTTTCACTCCCTTTAACCCTCATTCATGTTGTTTCACTCTCTTTAACCCTCATTCATCTTGTTTCACTCCCTTTAACCCTCATTCATCTTGTTTCACTCTCTTTAGCCCTCAGTGATCTTGTTGCAGTCCCTTTAACCCTCATTTATCTTGTTTCACTCCCTTTCACGCTCATTCATCTTGTTTCTCTCCCTTTACCCTCATTCATCGTTTCACTCCCTTTAACCCTCATTCATCTTGTTTCACCGACTTTAACCCTCATTCATCTTGTTTCACTCCCTTGAACCCTCATTCATCGTTTCACTCCCTTTAACCCTCATTAAACTTGTTTCACTCCCTTTAACCCTCATTCATCTTGTTTCACTCCCTTTAACCCTCATTCACCTTCTTTCACTCCAATTAACCCTCATTCATCTTGTTTCACTCCCTTTAACCCTCATTAATCTTGTTTCACTCCCTTTAACCCCCATTCATCGTTTCACTCCCTTTAACCCTCATTCATATTGTTTCACTCCCTTTAACCCTCATTCATCTTGTTTCACTCCGTTTAACCCTCATTAATCTTGTTTCACTCCCTTTAACCCTCATTCATCTTGTTTCACTCCCTTTCACCCTCATTCATTTTGTTTCACTCCCTTTAAACCTCATTCATTTTGTTTCACTCCCTTCAACCCTCATTCATCTTGGTTCACTCCCTTTAACCCTCATTAATCTTGTTTCACTCCCTATAACACTCATTAATCTTGTTTCATTCCTTTAACCCCCATTCATCGTTTCACTCCCTTTAACCCTCATTCATCGTTTCACTCCCTTTAACCCTCATTCATCTTGTTTCACTCTCTTTAGCCCTCAGTCATCTTGTTTCACTCCCTTTAACCCTCATTCATCTTGTTTCTCTCCCTTTACCCTCATTCATCGTTTCACTCCCTTTAACCCTCATTCATCTTGTTTCACTCTTTAACCCTCATTCATCGTTTCACTCCCTTTAACCCTCATTCATCATTTCACTCCCTTTAACCCTCATTCATCTTGTTTCACTCCCTTTAACCCTCATTCATCATGTTTCACCGACTTTAACCCTCATTCACCTTGTTTCACTGCCTTTAACCCTCATTCATCTTGTTTCACTCCCTTGAACCCTCATTCATCGTTCACTCCCTTTAACCCTCATTCATGTTGTTTCACTCTCTTTAACCCTCATTCATCTTGTTTCACTCCCTTTAACCCTCATTCATCTTGTTTCACTCTCTTTAGCCCTCAGTGATCTTGTTTCAGTCCCTTTAACCCTCATTTATCTTGTTTCACTCCCTTGAACCCTCATTCATCGTTTCACTCCCTTTAACGCTCATTAAACTTGTATCACTCCCTTTAACCCTCATTCATCTTGTTTCACTCCCTTTAACCCTCATTCACCTTCTTTCACTCCAATTAACCCTCATTCATCTTGTTTCACTCCCTTTAACCCTCATTAATCTTGTTTCACTCCCTTTAACCCCCATTCATCGTTTCACTCACTTTAACCCTCATTCATATTGTTTCACTCCCTTTAACCCTCATTCATCTTGTTTCACTCCGTTTAACCCTCATTAATCTTTTTTCACTCCCTTTAACCCTCATTAATCTTTTTTCACTCCCTTTAACCCTCATTCATCTTGTTTCACTCCCTTTCACCCTCTTTCATTTTGTTTCACTCCCTTTAACCCTCATTCACCTTGTTTCACTGCCTTTAACCCTCATTCATCTTGTTTCACTCCCATTAATCCTCATTCATCTTTTTCACTCTCTTTAACCCCCATTCATCTTGTTTCACTCCCTTTAACCCTCATTCATTTTGTTTCATTCTCTTTAACCCTCATTCATCTCGTTTCACTCCCTTTAACCCTCATTCATCTTGTTTCTCTCCCTTTAACCCTCATTCATCTTGTTTCACTCCCTTGAACCCTCATTCATCGTTCACTCCCTTTAACCCTCATTCATGTTGTTTCACTCTCTTTAACCCTCATTCATCTTGTTTCACTCCCTTTAACCCTCATTCATCTTGTTTCACTCTCTTTAGCCCTCAGTGATCTTGTTTCAGTCCCTTTAACCCTCATTTATCTTGTTTCACTCCCTTGAACCCTCATTCATCGTTTCACTCCCTTTAACCCTCATTAAACTTGTTTCACTCCCTTTAACCCTCATTCATCTTGTTTCACTCCCTTTAACCCTCATTCACCTTCTTTCACTCCAATTAACCCTCATTCATCTTGTTTCACTCCCTTTAACCCTCATTAATCTTGTTTCACTCCCTTTAACCCCCATTCATCGTTTCACTCCCTTTAACCCTCATTCATATTGTTTCACTCCCTTTAACCCTCATTCATCTTGTTTCACTCCGTTTAACCCTCATTAATCTTGTTTCACTCCCTTTAACCCTCATTCATCTTGTTTCACTCCCTTTCACCCTCATTCATTTTGTTTCACTCCCTTTAACCCTCATTCATTTTGTTTCACTCCCTTCAACCCTCATTCATCTTGGTTCACTCCCTTTAACCCTCATTAATCTTGTTTCACTCCCTATAACACTCATTAATCTTGTTTCATTCCTTTAACCCCCATTCATCGTTTCACTCCCTTTAACCCTCATTCATCGTTTCACTCCCTTTAACCCTCATTCATCTTGTTTCACCGACTTTAACCCTCATTCATCTTGTTTCACTCCCTTGAACCCTCATTCATCGTTTCACTCCCTTTAACCCTCATTAAACTTGTTTCACTCCCTTTAACCCTCATTCATCTTGTTTCACTCCCTTTAACCCTCATTCACCTTCTTTCACTCCAATTAACCCTCATTCATCTTGTTTCACTCCCTTTAACCCTCATTAATCTTGTTTCACTCCCTTTAACCCCCATTCATCGTTTCACTCCCTTTAACCCTCATTCATATTGTTTCACTCCCTTTAACCCTCATTCATCTTGTTTCACTCCGTTTAACCCTCATTAATCTTGTTTCACTCCCTTTAACCCTCATTCATCTTGTTTCACTCCCTTTCACCCTCATTCATTTTGTTTCACTCCCTTTAACCCTCATTCATTTTGTTTCACTCCCTTCAACCCTCATTCATCTTGGTTCACTCCCTTTAACCCTCATTAATCTTGTTTCACTCCCTATAACACTCATTAATCTTGTTTCATTCCTTTAACCCCCATTCATCGTTTCACTCCCTTTAACCCTCATTCATCGTTTCACTCCCTTTAACCCTCATTCATCTTGTTTCTCTCCCTTTAACCCTCATTCATCTTGTTTCACTCCCTTGAACCCTCATTCATCGTTCACTCCCTTTAACCCTCATTCATGTTGTTTCACTCTCTTTAACCCTCATTCATCTTGTTTCACTCCCTTTAACCCTCATTCATCTTGTTTCACTCTCTTTAGCCCTCAGTGATCTTGTTTCAGTCCCTTTAACCCTCATTTATCTTGTTTCACTCCCTTGAACCCTCATTCATCGTTTCACTCCCTTTAACCCTCATTAAACTTGTTTCACTCCCTTTAACCCTCATTCATCTTGTTTCACTCCCTTTAACCCTCATTCACCTTCTTTCACTCCAATTAACCCTCATTCATCTTGTTTCACTCCCTTTAACCCTCATTAATCTTGTTTCACTCCCTTTAACCCCCATTCATCGTTTCACTCCCTTTAACCCTCATTCATATTGTTTCACTCCCTTTAACCCTCATTCATCTTGTTTCACTCCGTTTAACCCTCATTAATCTTGTTTCACTCCCTTTAACCCTCATTCATCTTGTTTCACTCCCTTTCACCCTCATTCATTTTGTTTCACTCCCTTTAACCCTCATTCATTTTGTTTCACTCCCTTCAACCCTCATTCATCTTGGTTCACTCCCTTTAACCCTCATTAATCTTGTTTCACTCCCTATAACACTCATTAATCTTGTTTCATTCCTTTAACCCCCATTCATCGTTTCACTCCCTTTAACCCTCATTCATCGTTTCACTCCCTTTAACCCTCATTCATCTTGTTTCACCGACTTTAACCCTCATTCATCTTGTTTCACTCCCTTGAACCCTCATTCATCGTTTCACTCCCTTTAACCCTCATTAAACTTGTTTCACTCCCTTTAACCCTCATTCATCTTGTTTCACTCCCTTTAACCCTCATTCACCTTCTTTCACTCCAATTAACCCTCATTCATCTTGTTTCACTCCCTTTAACCCTCATTAATCTTGTTTCACTCCCTTTAACCCCCATTCATCGTTTCACTCCCTTTAACCCTCATTCATATTGTTTCACTCCCTTTAACCCTCATTCATCTTGTTTCACTCCGTTTAACCCTCATTAATCTTGTTTCACTCCCTTTAACCCTCATTCATCTTGTTTC
Organism: Scyliorhinus torazame; assembly: GCF_047496885.1. NCBI lineage: Eukaryota > Metazoa > Chordata > Chondrichthyes > Carcharhiniformes > Scyliorhinidae > Scyliorhinus > Scyliorhinus torazame. The sequence continues at coordinate 3,787,917 of NC_092721.1, forward strand.
ACTCCCTTTCACCCTCATTCATTTTGTTTCACTCCCTTTAACCCTCATTCATTTTGTTTCACTCCCTTCAACCCTCATTCATCTTGGTTCACTCCCTTTAACCCTCATTAATCTTGTTTCACTCCCTATAACACTCATTAATCTTGTTTCATTCCTTTAACCCCCATTCATCGTTTCACTCCCTTTAACCCTCATTCATCGTTTCACTCCCTTTAACCCTCATTCATCTTGTTTCACTCTCTTTAGCCCTCAGTCATCTTGTTTCACTCCCTTTAACCCTCATTCATCTTGTTTCTCTCCCTTTACCCTCATTCATCGTTTCACTCCCTTTAACCCTCATTCATCTTGTTTCACTCTTTAACCCTCATTCATCGTTTCACTCCCTTTAACCCTCATTCATCATTTCACTCCCTTTAACACTCATTCATCTTGTTTCACTCTTTAACCCTCATTCATCATGTTTCACCGACTTTAACCCTCATTCACCTTGTTTCACTGCCTTTAACCCTCATTCATCTTGTTTCACTCCCATTAATCCTCATTCATCTTTTTCACTCTCTTTAACCCCCATTCATCTTGTTTCACTCCCTTTAACCCTCATTCATTTTGTTTCATTCTCTTTAACCCTCATTCATCTCGTTTCACTCCCTTTAACCCTCATTCATCTTGTTTCTCTCCCTTTAACCCTCATTAATCTTGTTTCACTCCCTTGAACCCTCATTCATCGTTCACTCCCTTTAACCCTCATTCATATTGTTTCACTCCCTTTAACCCTCATTCATCTTGTTTCACTCCGTTTAACCCTCATTAATCTTGTTTCACTCCCTTTAACCCTCATTCATCTTGTTTCACTCCCTTTAACCCTCATTCATTTTGTTTCACTCCCTTCAACCCTCATTCATCTTCGTTCACTCCCTTTAACCCTCATTAATCTTGTTTCACTCCCTATAACACTCATTAATCTTGTTTCATTCCTTTAACCCCCATTCATCGTTTCACTCCCTTTAACCCTCATTCATCATTTCACTCCCTTTAACCCTCATTCATCTTGTTTCACTCTCTTTAGCCCTCAGTCATCTTGTTTCACTCCCTTTAACCCTCATTCATCTTGTTTCTCTCCCTTTACCCTCATTCATCGTTTCACTCCCTTTAACCCTCATTCATCTTGTTTCACTCTTTAACCCTCATTCATCGTTTCACTCCCTTTAACCCTCATTCATCATTTCACTCCCTTTAACACTCATTCATCTTGTTTCACTCTTTAACCCTCATTCATCATGTTTCACCGACTTTAACCCTCATTCACCTTGTTTCACTGCCTTTAACCCTCATTCATCTTGTTTCACTCCCATTAATCCTCATTCATCTTTTTCACTCTCTTTAACCCCCATTCATCTTGTTTCACTCCCTTTAACCCTCATTCATTTTGTTTCATTCTCTTTAACCCTCATTCATCTCGTTTCACTCCCTTTAACCCTCATTCATCTTGTTTCTCTCCCTTTAACCCTCATTCATCTTGTTTCACTCCCTTGAACCCTCATTCATCGTTCACTCCCTTTAACCCTCATTCATGTTGTTTCACTCTCTTTAACCCTCATTCATCTTGTTTCACTCCCTTTAACCCTCATTCATCTTGTTTCACTCTCTTTAGCCCTCAGTGATCTTGTTTCAGTCCCTTTAACCCTCATTTATCTTGTTTCACTCCCTTTAACCCTCATTCATCTTGCTTCACTCCCTTCAACCCTCATTCATCTTGTTTCACCAACTTTAACCCACATTCATCTTTTCACTCCCTTGAAGCCTCATTCATCTTGTTTCACTCCCTTTAACCATCATTCATCGTTTCCCTCCCTTTAACCCTCATTCACCTTCTTTCAATCTAATTAACCCTCATTCATCTTGTTTCACTCCCTTTGACCCTCATTCATCTTGTTTCACTCCCTTTAACACTCATTAATCTTGTTTCATTCCCTTTAACCCCCATTCATCGTTTCACTCCCTTTAACCCTCATTCATCTTGTTTCACCCTCTTTAGCCCTCAGTCATCTTGTTTCACTCCCTTTAACCCTCATTCATCTTGTTTCACTCTTTAACCCTCATTCATCTTGTTTCACCGACTTTAACCCTCATTCATCTTGTTTCACTGCCTTTAACCCTCATTCATCTTGTTTCACTCCCATTAACCCTCTTTCATCTTTTTCACTCTTTAACCCCCATTCATCTTGTTTCACTCCCTTTAACCCTCATTCATCTTGTTTCATTCTCTTTAACCCTCATTCATCTTGTTTCACTCCCATTAACCCTCATTCATCTTTTTCACTCTCTTTAACCCTCATTCATCTATTTTCACTCGCTTTAACCCCATTCATCTTGTTTCACTCCCTTTAACCCTCATTCATCCCGTTTCAGTCCCTTTACCCTCGTTGATCTTGTTTCACTCCCTTTAACCCTCATTCATCTTGTTTCACTCTTTTTAACCCTCATTCATCGTTTCACTCCCTTTAACCCTCATTCATCTTGTTTCACTCTCTTTAACCCTCATTCATCTTGTTTCACTCCCTTTAACCCTCATTCATCTTGTTTCACTCCCTTTAACCCTCATTCATCTTGTTTCTCTCCCTTTAACCCTCATTCATCTTGTTTCACTCCCTTGAACCCTCATTCATCGTTTCACTCCCTTTAACCCTCATTCATGTTGTTTCACTCTCTTTAACCCTCATTCATCTTGTTTCACTCCCTTTAACCCTCATTCATCTTGTTTCACTCCCATTAACCCTCATTCATCTTTTTCACTCTCTTTAACCCTCATTCATCTATTTTCACTCGCTTTAACCCCATTCATCTTGTTTCACTCCCTTTAACCCTCATTCATCCCGTTTCAGTCCCTTTACCCTCGTTGATCTTGTTTCACTCCCTTTAACCCTCATTCATCTTGTTTCACTCCTTTTAACCCTCATTCATCGTTTCACTCCCTTTAACCCTCATTCATCTTGTTTCACTCCCTTTAACCCTCATTCATCTTGTTTCACACTCTTTAACCCTGATTCATCTCGTTTCACTCCCTTTAACCCTCATTCATCTTGTTTCTCTCCCTTTAACCCTCATTCATCTTGTTTCACTCCCTTGAACCCTCATTCATCGTTTCACTCCCTTTAACCCTCATTCATGTTGTTTCACTCTCTTTAACCCTCATTCATCTTGTTTCACTCCCTTTAACCCTCATTCATCTTGTTTCACTCTCTTTAGCCCTCAGTGATCTTGTTTCAGTCCCTTTAACCCTCATTTATCTTGTTTCACTCCCTTTAACCCTCATTCATCTTGTTTCACTCCCTTTCACGCTCATTCATCTTGTTTCTCTCCCTTTACCCTCATTCATCGTTTCACTCCCTTTAACCCTCATTCATCTTGTTTCACCGACTTTAACCCTCATTCATCTTGTTTCACTCCCTTGAACCCTCATTCATCGTTTCACTCCCTTTAACCCTCATTAAACTTGTTTCACTCCCTTTAACCCTCATTCATCTTGTTTCACTCCCTTTAACCCTCATTCACCTTCTTTCACTCCACTTAACCCTCATTCATCTTGTTTCACTCCCTTTAACCCTCATTAATCTTGTTTCACTCCCTTTAACCCCCATTCATCGTTTCACTCCCTTTAACCCTCATTCATATTGTTTCACTCCCTTTAACCCTCATTCATCGTTTCACTCCCTTTAACCCTCATTCATCTTGTTTCACTCTCTTTAGCCCTCAGTCATCTTGTTTCACTCCCTTTAACCCTCATTCATCTTGTTTCTCTCCCTTTACCCTCATTCATCGTTTCACTCCCTTTAACCCTCATTCATCTTGTTTCACTCTTTAACCCTCATTCATCATTTCACTCCCTTTAACCCTCATTCATCTCGTTTCACTCTTTAACCCTCATTCATCATGTTTCACCGACTTTAACCCTCATTCACCTTGTTTCACTGCCTTTAACCCTCATTCATCTTGTTTCACTCCCTTTAACCCTCATTCATTTTGTTTCATTCTCTTTAACCCTCATTCACCTTGTTTCACTCCCATTAACCCTCATTCATCTTTTTCACTCTCTTTAACCCTCATTCATCTATTTTCACTCGCTTTAACCCCATTCATCTTGTTTCACTCCCTTTAACCCTCATTCATCCCGTTTCAGTCCCTTTACCCTCGTTGATCTTGTTTCACTCCCTTTAACCCTCATTCATCTTGTTTCACTCCTTTTAACCCTCATTCATCGTTTCACTCCCTTTAACCCTCATTCATCTTGTTTCACTCTCTTTAACCCTCATTCATCTTGTTTCACTCCCTTTAACCCTCATTCATCTTGTTTCACTCCCTTTAACCCTCATTCATCTCGTTTAACTCCCTTTAACCCTCATTCATCTTGTTTCTCTCCCTTTAACCCTCATTCATCTTGTTTCACTCCCTTGAACCCTCATTCATCGTTTCACTCCCTTTCACCCTCATTCATGTTGTTTCACTCTCTTTAACCCACATTCATCTTGTTTCACTCCCTTTAACCCTCATTCATCTTGTTTCACTCTCTTTAGCCCTCAGTGATCTTGTTTCAGTCCCTTTAACCCTCATTTATCTTGTTTCACTCCCTTTAACCCTCATTCATCTTGTTTCACTCCCTTTAACCCTCATCTTGTTTCTCTCCCTTTACCCTCATTCATCGTTTCACTCCCTTTAACCCCCATTCATCTTCTTTCACTCCCTTCAACCCTCATTAATCTTGTTTCACTCCCTTCAACCCTCATTCATCGTTTAACTCCGTTTAACCCTCATTCATCGTTTCACTCCCTTTAACCCTCATTCATCTTGTTTCACTCTTGAACCCTCATTCATCCTGTTTCACTCTTGAACCCTCATTCATCCTGTTTCAGTCCCTTTAACCCTCATTGACCTTGTTTCACTCTCTTTAGCCCTCAGTCATCTTGTTTCACTCCCTTTAACCCTCATTCATCTTGTTTCGCTCTCTTTAGCCCTGTCATCTTGTTTCACCCTCTTTAACCCTCAGTCATCTTGTTTCACTCCCTTTAACCCTCAGTCATCTTGTTTCACTCCCTTTAACCCTCAGTCATCTTGTTTCACTCTCTTTAACCCTCATTCATCGTGTTTCACTCCCTTTAACCCTCATTCATCTTGTTTCACTCTCTTTAACCCTCATTCATCGTTTCACTCCCATTAACCGTCATTCATCTATTTTCACTCCCATTAACCCCCATTCATTTGGTTTCACTCTTTAACCCTCATTCATCTTGTTTCACTCTCTTTAACCCTCATTCATCTTGTTTCACTCTCTTTAACCCTCATTCATCGTTTCACTCCCTTTAACCCTCATTCATCTTGTTTCACCGACTTTAACCCTCATTCATCTTGTTTCTCTCCCTTTACCCTCATTCGTCGTTTCACTCCCTTTAACCCTCATTCATCTTGTTTCACTCCCTTTAACCCTCATTCACCTTCTTTCACTCTAATTAATCCTCATTCATCTTGTTTCACTCCGTTTAACCGTCATTCATCTTGTTTCACTCTTTAACCCTCATTGATCTTGTTTCACTCCCTTTAACCCTCATTCGTTTGTTTCACTCTCTTTAACCCTCATTCATCTTGTTTCACTCTCTTTAACCCTCATTCATCTTGTTTCACTCTCTTTAACCCTCATTGATCTTGTTTCACTCCCTTCAACCCTCATTCATCGTTTCACTCCCTTTAACCCTCATTCATCTTGTTTCACTCCCTTTAACCCTCATTAATCTTGTTTCACTCCCTTTAACGCTCATTCATCTTGTTTCACTCCCTTTAACCCTCATTAATCTTGTTTCACTCCCTTTAACCCTCATTCATCTTGTTTCACTCTCTTTAACCCTCATTCATCTTGTTTCACTCCCTTTACCAGTCATTCATCTTGTTTCACTCCCTTTCACCCTCATTCATCTTGCTTCACTCTCTTTAACCCTCATTCATCTTGTTTCACTCCCTTTAACCCTCATTCTTGGGATGATTTATTTCACGAGATAAATGCAAGTTGTTGCCTGACAAAGCACCATAGCTGCCCTCTCTGAACAAAAATTGCAAACTGTCTGTAGCATTCATCATCGTTATAATAAAAGGAATAGAACCAACCTGAAAGTGTGAATTAGTGGTGCAGTAACCAGGCATTTTAAACTGGTTTGAGAACTTCCCAACACTTCAGCACATTGTAGTGAAACAAGGAGTCGACAATTTGACTCCCTTCTTCTGCACCCGAAAAGATTTCTACTTACTGTGGTGGCCAAACATGGTGAAAAACCACGACAGATATAATACTCAGGTCCAGGTTAAAACGCAATCAGCATCCCATTGATAAAATAGGCCCTCAGTTGCACAGCCTCCCAGGCAGCAGATTAGCTACTAGCGGCAGTGTTGGACTGTGTGCTTCAGCAGAAATGGGCAGTAAGTCATAATGGTCTGTTTAAAAGGCAGACAGACACTCAGTAAGCTTTGCGCAGGTCAAGGAGACAGCCTGAGTAAGACACATCCAGAGTGTGAATTGGAACTTGGTAATTCGGTGCAGAGTGGCAGAAGGTGCTTTTTCCCTACCGTTCTGTTCTGTTTCTTCTGGCCTGTAACTTTTAATCTGCAGGGAGAGAACCAGGGAGCATCCTGAGAAGGTAAGTTATTTTTATTACCTTTTCAAATTGTGTGTGGGGGAGGGGGAACTGAAGTGACATCACAGTAAAGCTGTGACCTGATTGGCTGGTTGGGAATCTACACTAAATTTAAAAATTAAACATTGTTAAACTAATTAAACATAATTACTGAATTATAATTTAGAGGGGTATCTAAGCCAGAGATCGGAGAGTACTGTATTTAGCTTTCACATTTATAGTGGAAATCTAGTACTAGGAAACATATCGTTAACAGTAACTTTTTTTTTTTTTTTTTTTTTAATTTAAATTTAATTTGTTAATTAATTAACGCAATGTCAATTAGAGGGGTGCAGTGCTCTAACTGTGAGATGTGGCAGGTCTGGGAGGCTTCCAGTGTCCTGGATGGCTTCATCTTCAGAAAGTGCACCCAACTAGAGCTCCTCACAGACCGCCTGGTTCGGTTGGAGCAGCAATTGGATGCACTTAGGAGCATGCAGGTGGCGGCAAGTGTCATAGATAGCAGTTATAAAAATGTGGTCACACCCAAGGTGCAGGCAGAGAAATGGGTGACCACCACAAGAGGCAGGCAGTCAGTGCAGGAATCCTCTGCGATTGTCCCCCTCTCGAACAGGTATACCTTTGGATACTGTCGGGCGGATAGCCGATCAGGGGGAAACAGCAGCAGCCAGAGCAGTGGCACCACGGCTGGCTCTGATGTTCAGCAGGGAGGGTCAAAGCACAGAAGAGCAATAGTCATAGGGTACTCTATAGTCAGGGGCACAGATAGGCGCTTCTGAAGTGAACGAGACTCCAGGATGGTATGTTGCCTCCCTGGTCCCAGGGTCCAGGATGTCTCAGAACGGGTAGCGGGCATCCTGAAGGGGGAGGGCAAACAGGCAGAGGTCATTGTACTAATTGGTACTAACACCATAGGCAGGAAGGGGCATGAGGTCCTGCAGCAGGAGTTCAGAGAGCTAGGCAGAAAGTTAAAAGACAGGACCTCTAGGGTTGTAATCTCGGGATTACTCCCTGTGCCACGTGCCAGTGAGGCTAGAAATAGGAAGATAGAGCAGCTAAACACATGGCTAAAAAGCTGGTGGAGGAGGGAGGGTTTCTGTTATCTGGACCACTGAGAGCTCTTCCGGGGCAGGTGTGACCTATATAAGGACGGGTTGCATCTAAATTGGAGAGGAATAAATGGCCGCGAGGTTTGCTAGTGTCACACGTGAGGGTTTAAACTAGTATGGCAGGGGGGTGGGCACTGGAGCAATAGGTCAGAAGGTGAAAGCATTGAGGGAGAACTAGGGAATAGGGCCAGAATGGCTCTGAGGCAGAGCAGACAGGGAGATGTTGCTGAAAACAGCAGGTCTGGTGGCCTGAAGTGCATATGTTTTAATGCAAGAAGTATTACGGGTAAGGCAGATGAACTTAGAGCTTGGATTAGTACTTGCAACTATGATGTTGTTGCCATTACAGAGACCTGGTTGAGGGAAGGATAGGATTGGCAGCTGAACGTTCCAGGATTTAGATGTTTCAGGCGGGATAGAGGGGGATGTAAAAGGGGTGGCGGAGTTGCGCTACTGGTTGGGGAGAATATCACAGCTGTACTACGGGAGCAGCGAGGCTATATGGGTAGAGATCGGAATAAGAAGAGTGCCGTCACAATGTTGGGGGTTTACTACAGGCCACCCAACAGCCAGTGGGAGATAGAGGAGCAGATAGGTAGTCAGATTTTGGAAACGAGTGAAAACAGGCTTGTTGTGATGGGAGACTTCAACTTCCCCAATATTGACTGGGACTCACTTAGTGCTAGGGGCTTAGACGGGGCAGAGTTTGTAAGGAGCATCCAGGAGGGCTTCTTAAAACAATATGTAGATAGTCCAACGAGGGAAGGGGCGGTACTGGACCTGGTGTTGGGGAATGAGCCCGGCCAGGTGGTAGAAGTTTCAGCAGGGGAGCATTTCGGGAACAGTGACCACAATTCAGTAAGTTTTAAAGTGCTGGTGGACCAGGATAAGAGTGGTCCTAGGGTGAATATGCTAAATTGGGGGAAGGCTAATTATAACAATATTGGGCGGGAACTGAAGAACCTAGATTGGGGGCGGATGTTTGAGGGTAAATCAACATCTGACATGTGGGAGGCTTTCAAATGTCAGTTGAAAGGAATTCAGGACCGGCATGTTCCTGTGCGGAAGAAGGATAAATATGGCAAATTTCGGGAACCTTGGATAACGAGAGATATTGTAGGCCTCGTCAAAAAGAAAAAGGAGGCATTTGTCAGGGCTAGAAGGCTGGGAACAGACCAAGCCTGTGTGGAATATAAGGAAAATAGGAAGGAACTTAAGCAAGGAGTCAGGAGGGCTAGAAGGGGTCACGAAAAGTCATTGGCAAATAGGGTTAAGGAAAATCCCAAGGCTTTCTACACGTACATAAAAAGCAAGAGGGTAGCCAGGGTAAGGGTTGGCCCACTGAAGGATAGGCAAGGGAATCTATGTGTGGAGCCAGAGGAAATGGGCGAGGTACTAAATGAATACTTTGCATCAGTATTCACCAAAGAGAAGGAATTGGTGAATGTTGAGTCTGGAAAAGGGTGTGTAGATAGCCTGGGTCACATTGAGATCCAAAAAGACGAGATGTTGGGAATCTTGAAAAATATTGAAGTAGATAAGTCCCCAGGACCTGATGGGATCTACCCCAGAATACTGAAGGAGGCTAGAAAGGAAATTGCTGACGCCTTGACAGAAACCTTTGGATCCTCACTGTCTTCAGGTGATGTCCCAGAGGGCTGGAGAATAGCCAATTTTGTTCCTTTGTTTAAGAAGGGTAGCAAGGATAATCCAGGGAACTACAGGCCGGTGATCCTTCCGTCAGTGGTGGGGAAATTACTGGAGAGAATTCGACGAGACAGGATCTACTCCCATTTGGAAGCAAATGGACCTATTAGTGAGAGGCAGCATGGTTTTGTGAAGGGGAGGTCGTGTCTCACTAACTTGAGAGAGTTTTTCGAAGCGGTCATAAAGAGGACAGTGGATGTTGTCTATATGGACTTCAGTAAGGCCTTTGAGAAGGTCCCTCATGGTAGACTGGTACAAAAGGTGAAGTCACACGGGATCAGGGGTGAGCTGGCAAGATGGATACAGAACTGGCTAGGTCATAGAAGGCAGAGGGTGGCAATGAAAAGGTGCTTTTCTAATTGGAGGGCTGTGACTAGTGGTGTTCCACAGGGATCAGTGCTGGAACTTTTGCTGTTCGTAGTATATATCAATGATTTGGAGGAAAATGTAACTGGTCTGATTAGTAAGTTTGCAGACGACACAAAGGTTGGTGGAATTGCGGATAGCGATGAGGACTGTCTGAGGATACAGCAGGATTTAGATTGTTTGGAGACTTGGGCGGAGAGATGGCAGATGGAGTTTAATCCGGACAAATGTGAGGTAATGCATCTTGGAAGGTCAAATGCAGGTAGGGAATATACAGTGAATGGTAAAACCCTCAAGAGTAAATAGTCAGAGAGATCTTGGTGTACAGGTCCACAGGTCACTGAAAGGGGCAACACAGGTGGGGAAGGTAGTCAAGAAGGCATACGGCATGCTTGCCTTCATTGGCCGGGGCATTGAGTATGAGAATTGGTAAGTCATGTTGCAGCTGTATAGAACCTTAGTTAGTCCACACATGGAGTATAGTGTTCAATTCTAGTCGCCACAGTACCAGAAGGATGTGGAGGCTTTAGAGAGAGGATGTTGCCTGGTATGAGGGCATTAGCTATGAGGAGCGGTTGAATAAACTTGGTTTGTTCTCACTGGAAAGACGGAGGTTGAGGGGGACCTGATAGAGGTCTACAAAATAGTGAGGGGCATAGACAGAGTGGATAGTCAGAGGCTTTTTCCCAGGGTAGAGGGGTCACTTACTAGGGGGCATAGGTTTAATGTGCAAGGGGCAAGGTTTAGAAGAGATGTACGAGGCAAGTTTTTTTACACAGAGGGTAGTGGGTGCCTGGAACTCGCTGCCGGAGGAGGTGGTGGAAGCAGGGACGATAGTGACATTTAAGGAGCATCTTGACAAATGCATGAATAGGATGGGAATAGAGGGAAGCGGACCCAGGAAGTGTAGAAGATTTTAGTTTAGACGGGCAGCATGGTCGGCACAGGCGTGGAGGGTCGAAGGGCCTGTTCCTGTGCTGTACTTTTCTTTGTTCTTTGCTTTGTTCCCAAGGTCACAGTCACAATGTTCCTAAGATCACAGTCACAACATTCCTTTTTTTTTAAAATATATTTTATTCAAGATTTTTTGGCCAAACATAACAGTACATAGTTTTTCTTTTAAACAACAATAAAGCAATATAAATAACAGTGGCCAGTTTTAAACAAGTAAATAAATAATATATAAACAGAAACAAAAACAAAACTAAATGGCAACTGCCTTGTCAAAAATAGTTACTTTCCAAAGATACAATCCAACAGACATTACCTATAACAAATGTCTATACATATACAATGACATCCCGAAGAGCCCGCCCAGATCCTCTCCACCACCCCCCCCCTCCCCCCTGGGTTGCTGCTGTTGTCTTTCTTTCTTTTTCATTCCCTCTATCGTTCTGTGAGGTAGTTGACGAACGGTTGCCACCGCCTGGTGAACCCTTGAGCCGAACCCCTTAATACGAACTTGATCCGTTTTAACTTTATAAACCCTGCCATGTCGTTTATCCAGGTCTCCACGCCCGGGGGTTTGGCTTCCTTCCACATAAGCAATATCCTGCGCCGGGCTACTAGGGACACAAAGGCCAAAACATCAGCCTCTCTCGCCTCCTGCACTCCCGGCTCTTCTGCAACCCGGAAGATAGCCAACCCCCAGCCCGGCTCGACCTGGACCCCCACCACCTTCAAAAGCACCTTCGCCACCCCCACCCAGAACCCCTGTAATGCCGGACATGACCAGAACATGTGGGTGTGATTCGCTGGGCTTCTCGAGCATCTCCCACACCTACCCTCTACCCCGAAAAATTTACTGAGCCGTGCTCCAGTCATATGCGCCCTGTGTAGAACCTTGAATTGTATCAGGCTTAGCCTGGCACACGAGGACGACGAGTTTACCCTACATAGGGCATCAGCCCACAGCCCCTCCTCAATCTCCTCCCCCAGCTCTTCTTCCCATTTCCCTTTCAGCTCATCTACCATGATCTCCCTCTCGTCCCTCATTTCCCTGTATATGTCCGACACCCTACCATCCCCCACCCATGTCTCTGAGATCACTCTATCCTGCACCTCCTGCGTCGGGAGCTGCGGGAATTCTCTCACCTGCTGCCTCGCAAAATCCCTCAGTTGCATATACCGAAATGCATTCCCTTGGGGCAAGCCATATTTTTCCGTCAGCGCTCCCAGACTCGCAAACGTCCCATCTACGAACAGATCTCTCAATTGTACTACCCCAGCTCTTTGCCATGCTCCAAATCCCCCATCCATTCTCCCCGGAACAAACCTATGGTTATTTCTTATCGGGGACTGCACCATCCCCCAAGCCGTCTCCACTGCCCCCAAATTTTCAATGTTGCCACCACCACCGGGCTTGTAGTATATTTTTTCGGTGAGAACGGCAACGGTGCCGTCACCATTGCTTGTAAGCTGGTCCCCTTGCAGGACGCCCTCTCCAATCTCTTCCACGCCGCTCCCTCCCCTTCTCCCATCCACTTACACACCATTTAAATATTGGCGGCCCAGTAATAATCATTTAGGCTCGGTAGTGCCAACCACCCCCCCCCTATCCCTACTACGCTGCAAGAACCCCCTCCTCACTCTCGGGGTCTTCCTGGCCCACACAAAACTCATCATGCTTTTCTCGATTCTCTTAAAAAAAACCTTCGTGACCATCACCGGGAGGCACTGAAACACAAAGAGGAATCTCGGGAGAACCACCATTTTAACCGCCTGCACCCTACCCGCCAGTGACAGGGACACCATGTCCCATCTCTTGAAGTCCGCCTCCATCTGTTCCACCAATCGTGTTAAATTAAGCAGGTGTAAGGTTCCCCAATTCTTTGCTATCTGAATCCCCAAGTACCGGAAGTCTCTTGTTACCTTCCTCAGCGGTAAATCCTCTATTTCCCTGCTCTGCTCCCCCGGATGCACCACAAACAACTCACTTTTCCCCATGTTCAATTTATACCCCGAAAAATCCCCAAACTCCCCAAGTATCCGCATTATCTCTGGCATCTCCTCCACCGGGTCCGCCACATACAACAACAAATCATCCGCATACAAAGATACCCGGTGTTCTTCTCCTCCCCTAAACACTCCCCTCCACTTCCTGGAACCCCTCAGTGCCATGGCCAGGGGCTCAATCGCCAGTGCAAACAATAACGGAGACAGGGGACACCCCTGCCTCATCCCTCTGTAAAGCCGGAAATAATCAGACCCCCGTCCATTCGTAACCACACTTGCCATCGGTGCCCTATACAGCAACTGCACCCATCCGATATACCCATCTCCAAAGCCAAATCTCCTCAGCACCTCCCACAGATAATCCCACTCCACTCTATCAAATGCTTTCTCGGCATCCATCGCCACCACTATCTCCGCTTCCCCCTCTGGCGGGGGCATCATCATTACCCCTAGATTGGAGATAGATGGGTAACTGTAAGAGGGACTGGGAAGAAGCAGTCAGTGCAGGGATCCCCTGCGGTCGTTCCCCTGAGAAACAAGTATACCGCTTTGGATACTTGTGGGGGGGGGGGTACTTACCAGGGGTAAGCCATGGGGTACGGGCCTCTGGCACGGAGTCTGTCTCTGTTGCTCAGAAGGGAAGGGGGGAGAGGAGGGAGAGGCATTAGTAATTGGGGACTCGATAGTCAGGGGCACAGATAGGAGATTTTGTGGGAGCGTGAGAGACTCACGTTTGGTATGTTGCCTCCCAGGTGCAAGGGTACGTGATGTCTCGGATCGTGTTTTCTGGGTCCTTAGTGGGGAGGGGGAGCAGCCCCAAGTCGTGGTCCACATTGGCACTAACGACATAGGTAGGAAAGGGGACAAGGGTGTCAGGCAGGCTTTCAGGGAGCTAGGATGGAAGCTCAGAACTCGAACAAACAGAGTTGTTATCTCTGGGTTGTTGCCCGTGCCACGTGATAGTGAGATGAGGACTAGGGAGAGAGAGCAATTAAACACGTGGCTACAGGGATGGTGCAGGCGGGAGGGATTCAGATTTCTGGATAACTGGGGCTCTTTCTGGGGAAGGTGGGACCTCTACAGACAGGATGGTCTACATCTGAACCTGAGGGGCACAAATATCCTGGGGGGGAGATTTGTTAGTGCTCTTCGGGGTGTAAACTAATGCAGCAGGGGCATGGGAACCTGGATTGTAGTTTTAGGGTAAGGGAGAATGAGAGTATAGAGGTCAGGAGCACAGATTTGACGTCGCAGGAGGGGGCCAGTGTTCAGGTAGGTAGTTTTAAGTGTCTCTACTTCAATGCCAGGAGTATACGAAATAAGGTTGGCAGCATGGGTTGGTACCTGGGACTTCGATGTTGTGGCCATTTCGGAGACATGGATAGAGCAGGGACAGGAATGGATGTTGCAGGTTCCGGGGTTTAGGTGTTTTAGTAAGCTCAGAGAAGGAGGCAAAAGAGGGGGAGGTGTGGCACTGCTAGCCAAGAGCAGTATTACGGTGGCGGAGAGGATGCTAGATGGGGACTCATCTTCCGAGGTAGTATGGGCTGAGGTTAGAAACATGAAAGGAGAGGTCACCCTGTTGGGAGTCTTCTATAGGCCTCCAAATAGTTCTAGGGATGTAGAGGAAAGGATGGCGAGGATGATCCTGGATAAGAGCGAAAGTAACAGGGTAGTTATTATGGGAGACTTTAACTTTCCAAATATTGACTGGAAAAGATATAGTTCGAGTACATTAGATGGGTCGTTTTTTGTACAGTGTGTGCAGGAGGGTTTCCTGACACAATATGTTGACAGGCCAACAAGAGGCGAGGCCACGTTGGATTTGGTTTTGGGTAATGAACCAGGCCAGGTGTTGGATTTGGAGGTAGGAGAGCACTTTGGGGACAGTGACCACAATTCGGTGACGTTTACGTTAAAGATGGAAAGGGATAAGTATACACCGCAGGGCAAGAGTTATAGCTGGGGGAAGGGCGATTATGATGCCATTAGACGTGACTTGGGGGGGATAAGGTGGAGAATTAGGCTGCAAGTGTTGGGCACACTGGATAAGTGGAGCTTGTTCAAGGATCAGCTGCTGCGTGTTCTTGATAAGTATGTACCGGTCAGGCAGGGAGGAAGGCGTCGAGCAAGGGAACCGTGGTTTACCAAAGAAGTGGAATCTCTTGTTAAGAGGAAGAAGGAGGCCTATGTGAAGATGAGGTAAGAAGTTTCAGTTGGGGCGATGGATAGTTACAAGGTAGCGAGGAAGGATCTAAAGAGAGAGCTAAGACGAGCAAGGAGGGGACATGAGAAGTATTTGGCAGGAAGGATCAAGGAAAACCCAAAAGCTTTCTATAGGTATGTCAGGAATAAGCGAATGACTAGGGAAAGAGTAGGACCAGTCAAGGACAGGGATGGGAAGTTGTGTGTGGAGTCTGAAGAGATAGGCGAGATACTAAATGAATATTTTTCATCAGTATTCACTCAGGAAAAAGATAATGTTGTGGAGGAGAATGCTGAGACCTAGGCTAATAGAATAGATGGCATTGAGGTACGTAGGGAAGAGGTGTTGGCAATTCTGGACAGGCTGAAAATAGATAAGTCCCCGGGTCCTGATGGGATTTATCCTAGGATTCTCTGGGAGGCCAGGGAAGTGATTGCTGGACCATTGGCTTTGATTTTTATGTCATCATTGGCTACAGGAATAGCGCCAGAGGACTGGAGGATAGCAAATGTGGTCCCTTTGTTCAAAAAGGGGAGCAGAGACAACCCCGGCAACTATAGACCGGTGAGCCTCACGTCTGTAGTGGGTAAAGTCTTGGAGGGGATTATAAGAGACAAGATTTATAATCATCTAGATAGGAATAATATGATCAGGGATAGTCAGCATGGCTTTGTGAAGGGTAGGTCATGCCTCACAAACCTTATCAAGTTCTTTGAGAAGGTGACCGAACAGGTAGACGAGGGTAGAGCAGTTGATGTGGTGTATATGGATTTCAGCAAAGCGTTTGATAAGGTTCCCCACGGTAGGCTATTGCAGAAAATACGGAGGCTGGGGATTGAGGGTGATTTAGAGATGTGGATCAGAAATTGGCGAGCTGAAAGAAGACAGAGGGTGGTGGTTGATGGGAAATGTTCAGAATGGAGTTCAGTTACAAGTGGAGTACCACAAAGGATCTGTTCTGGGGCCGTTGCTGTTTGTCATTTTTATCAATGACCTAGAGGAAGGCGCAGAAGGGTGGGTGAGTAAATTTGCAGACGATACTAAAGTCGGTGGTGTTGTCGATAGGGTGGAAGGATGTAGCAGGTTACAGAGGGATATAGATAAGCTGCAGAGCTGGGCTGAGAGGTGGCAAATGGATTTAATGTAGAGAAGTGTGAGGTGATTCACTTTGGAAGGAATAACAGGAATGCGGAATATTTGGCTAATGGTAAAGTTCTTGGGAGTGTGGATGAGCAGAGGGATCTAGGTGTCCATGTACATAGATCCCTGAAAGTTGCCACCCAGGTTGATAGGGTTGTGAAGAAGGCCTATGGAGTATTGGCCTTTATTGGTAGAGGGATTGAGTTCCGGAGTCAGGAGGTCATGTTGCAGCTGTACATAACTCTGGTACGGCCGCATTTGGAGTATTGCGTACAGTTCTGGTCACCGCATTATAGGAAGGACGTGGAGGCTTTGGAGAGGGTGCAGAGGAGATTTACCAGGATGTTGCCTGGTATGGAGGGAAAATCTTATGAGGAAAGGCTGATGGACTTGAGGTTGTTTTCGTTGGAGAGAAGAAGGTTAAGAGGAGACTTAATAGAGGCATACAAAATGATCAGGGGGTTAGATAGGGTGGACAGTGAGAGCCTTCTCCCGCGGATGGAAATGGCTGGCACGAGGGGACATAGCTTTAAACTGAGGGGTAATAGATATAGGACAGAGGTCAGAGGTAGGTTCTTTACGCAAAGAGTAGTGAGGCCGTGGAATGCCCTACCTGCTACAGTAGTGAACTCGCCAACATTGAGGGCATTTAAAGGTTTATTGGATAAACATATGGATGATAATGGCATAGTGTAGGTTAGATGGCTTTTGTTTTGGTGCAACATCGTGGGCCGAAGGGCCTGTACTGCGCTGTATCGTTCTATGTTCTATGTTCTAGCAACCTCCGTATGTTCGTGTTCAGCTGTCTCCCCTTCACAAACCCAGTTTGGTCCTCATGAACCACCCCCGGGACACAGTCCTCTATCCTCGTCGCCATTACCTTGGCCAGAATCTTAGCATCCACAATTAAAAAAGAAATGGGCCTATAGGACCCGCATTGCAGCGGGTCTTTTTCCTTCTTTAGGAGGAGTGATATCGTTGCCTCTGACATAGTCGGGGGCAACTGCCCCCTTTCCCTAGCCTCATTAAAGGTTCTCGTCAGAAGCGGGGCCAGCAAGTCCGTATACTTCCTATAAAATTCCACCGGGAATCCGTCTGGTCCCGGGGCCTTCCCCGCCTGCATGCTCCCAATCCCTTTCACTACCTCCTCCATCTCAATCTGTGCTCCCAGTCCCGCCCTCTCCTGCTCCTCCACCTTAGGGAATTCCAGCTGATCCAGAAAGCTCATCATTCTCTCCTTCCCTTCTGGGGGCTGAGCTTTATATAATCTTTCGTAGAATGCCTTGAACACCCCATTCACTCTCTCCGCTCCCCGCTCCATCTCTCCCTCCTCATCTCTCACCCCCACTATCTCCCTCGCTGCTCCCCTCTTCCTCAGTTGGTGGGCCAGCAACCGGCTCGCCTTCTCCCCATATTCATACTGTACACCCTGTGCCTTCCTCCATTGTGCCTCTACATTACCCGTAGTCAACAAGTCAAATTCTACATGTAGCCTTTGCCTTTCCCTGTACAGTCCCTCCTCCGGTGCCTCTGCATATTGTATGTCCACCCTCAAAAGTTCTTTCAGCAACCGCTCCCTTTCCCTACCCTCCTGCTTTCCTTTATGTGCCCTGATAGATATCAGCTCCCCTCTAACCACTGCCTTCAACGCCTCCCAGACCACTCCCACCTGAACCTCCCCATTGTCATTAAGCTCCAAGTACCTTTCAATACACCCCCTCACCCTTAAACATACCCCCTCATCTGCCAATAGTCCCATGTCCATTCTCCAGGGCGGGTGCTGTTCTTTTTCCTCCCCTATCTCCAGGTCCACCCAATGTGGAGTGTGGTCCGAGATAACTATAGCCGTGTACTCCGTCCCTGTCACTTTCGGGATCAGCGCCCTTCCCAAAACAAAAAAGTCTATCCGTGAGTATACTTTATGGACATAGGAGAAAAACGAGAACTCCTTACTCCTAGGCCTGCTAAATCTCCAGGGGTCTACTCCTCCCATCTACTCCATAAAGTCCTTGAGCACCCTAGCTGCAGCCGGCCTCCTCCCGGTCCTGGACCTCGATCTGTCCAGCCCTGAGTCCAGCACCGTATTGAAGTCTCCCCCCATTACCAACTTTCCCGCCTCTAGGTCCGGGATACGTCCCAACATCCGTCTCATAAAATTGGCATCATCCCAGTTCGGGGCATATACGTTCACTAGAACCACCGCCTCCCATTGCAATCTGCCACTCACCATCACATATCTACCCCCACTATCCGCCACTATGGTCTTTGCCTCAAACAGTACCCGTTTCCCCACTAATATAGCCACCCCCCTGTTCTTTGCGTCTAACCCCGAATGAAACACCTGCCCCACCCATCCTTTGCGTAGTCTGACCTGGACTATCAGTTTCAAATGCGTCTCCTGCAACATAACCACATCTGCCTTTAATTTCTTTAGGTGTGCGAGTACCCGTGCCCTTTTAATCGGCCCATTCAGCCCTCTCACATTCCACGTGATCAGCCGGGTTGGGGGGCTCTTTACCCCCCCCCATCCCCTTGTCGACTAGCCATCCCCTTTTTTAATCCAGCTCCTCACCCGGTTCCCACGTAGACGTATCTCCCCCCGACGGCGCCCTCCCGCCTCGACCACCCCACCCCGTACCAGCTCCCCCTTCTCCCCAGCAGCAACCCAGTTAACCCCCCCCCGCTAGATCTTTTTCTAGTGTAATTGCACCCCCCATGTTGCTCCCAGAAGTCAGCAAACTCTGGCTGACCTCGGCTTCCCCCCGTGACCTCGGCCCCCACTGTGCGAGGCCCCCTCCTTCCTGCTTCCCTGTTCCCGCCAAGATTACCATAGCGCGGGAACAAAGCCCGCGTTTCCCACTTGGCCCCACCCCTAATGGCCGGCGCCCACAATTCCTCATCCTTCCCCCCCCCCACGACATGGGGAAGAGAGAAAAGTTACAGGGTCGCAAGATTAACAACTTGAGAGATCATCCCTTCCCCCTTTTCCCCCCCTTCACCCCGCGTAATCACCCCACCACTTTGTCCCAAACGTTCTTTTTCTGGCCCGCCTATTCCAGCTGCTCCTCCACAATAAATGTCCACGCCTCTTCTGCCGTCTCAAAGTAGTGGTGCTTCCCTTGGTGTGTGACCCACAGTCTTGCCGGTTGCAACATTCCAAATTTGACCTTCCTTTTGTGAAGCACCGCCTTTGCCCGATTAAAACTTGCCCTCCTTCTCGCCACCTCCGCACTCCAATCTTGATATACGCGGATCACCGCGTTCTCCCACCTACTGTTCCGAGTTTTCTTCGCCCATCTGAGGACCATCTCTCTGACATTATATCGGAGAAATCTCACCACTATGGCTCGAGGTATTTCTCCAGTCTCTGTCTTCACCACCAGGCCCTGTATTTCGTCTTCATTTTCAGCGGCCTTTGCCTTCGCGACCCGAAGCTCCTGCTCCTGGGTCTTTTGCTCCTCCTTTAGCCCTTCAATCGCCTGTAATATCGAGGCCAGCAGCTCCTTCTTCATCTCCTTTTTAAGTTCTTCCACACAGCGCCGCAGAAACTCTTGTTGGTCAGGGCCCCATACTAGACGGCCACCTTCCGACGCCATCTTGCTTTGTGCCTGCCTTCCTTGCCGCTGCTCTAGAGGATCCTCCGCAATCCGGCCACTTTCCTCTCCTTGTTCCATCCATGTCCAGGGGGAATTCCCTTCTGGTTTACCGCACAGTGTTTTTAGCCGTTAAAATTGCCGTTGGGGCTCCTATTAAGAGCCCAAAAGTCCGTTCCACCGGGAGCTGCCGAAACGTGCGACTTAGCTAGTCATCGCCGCACCCGGAAGTCCAGTCACAACATTCCTAAGATCACAGTCACAATGTTCCTAAGGTCACAGTCACAATGTTCCTAAGGTCACAGTCCCAATGTTCCCTAAGTCAGTCACAATATTCCTAAGGTCACAGTCACAATGTTCCCGAGGTCACAATCACAGTGTTCCTGAGGTCACAATCACAGTGTTCCTGAGGTCACAGTCACAATGTTCCTGAGGTCACAGTCACAATGTTCCTAAGGTCACAGTCACAATGTTCCCGAGAACACAGTCACAATGTTCCCGAGGTCACGGTCACAATGTTCCTCAGGTCACAGTCACAATGTTCCCGAGGTCACGGTCACAATGTTTCCGAGGTCACAGTCACAATGTTCCCGAGGTCACAGTCACAATGTTCCCGAGGTCACGGTCACAATGTTCCCGAGGTCACGGTCACAATGTTCCCGAGGTCACGGTCACAATGTTCCCGAGGTCACGGTCACAATGTTCCCGAGGTCACGGTCACAATGTTCCTCAGATCACGGTCACAATGTTCCCGAGGTCACAGTCACAATGTTCCCAAGGTCACGGTCACAATGTTCCTAAGGTCACAGTCACAATGGTCCTAAGGTCACAGTCACAATGTTCCCGAGATCACAGTCACAATGTTCCTAAGATCACAGTCACAATGTTCCTAAGATCACAGTCACAATGTTCCCAAGGTCATGGTCACAATGTTCCAGAGGTCACGGTCACAATGTTCCAGAGGTCACGGTCACAATGTTCCCGAGGTCACAGTCACAATGTTCCCAAGGTCACGGTCACAATGTTCCCAAGGTCACGGTCACAATGTTCCTAAGGTCACAGTCACAATGTTCCCGAGGTCACAGTCACAATCTTCCCAAAGTCACAGTCACAATGTTCCTAAGATCACAGTCAATGTTTCTAAGATCACAGTCACAATGTTCCTAAGATCACAGTCACAATGTTCCTAAGATCACAGTCACAATGTTCCCGAGGTCACATTCACAATGTTCCAGAGGTCACAGTCACAATATTCCCGAGGTCACAGTCACAATGTTCCCGAGGTCACAGTCACAATGTTCCCGAGGTCACAGTCACAATGTTTCCGAGGTCACAGTCACAATGTTCCTCAGGTCACAGTCACAATGTTCCCGAGGTCAAGTCACACCTGTTCCCGAGGTCACAGTCACAATGTTCCAGAGGTCACGGTCACAATGTTCCTAAGGTCACAGTCACAATGGTCCTAAGGTCGCAGTCACAATGTTTCCTAGGTCACAGTCACAATGTTCCTAAGATCACAGTCACAATGTTCCCGAGGTCACATTCACAATGTTCCCGAGGTCACAGTCACAATGTTTCCGAGGTCACAGTCACAATGTTCCCGAGGCCACAGTCACAATGTTTCCGAGGTCACAGCCACAATGTTCCCGAGGTCACAGTCACAATGTTCCCGAAGTCACAGCCACAATGTTCCCGAGGTCACAATCACAATGTTCCCGAGGTCACAGCCACAATGTTTCCGAAGTCACAGCCACAATGTTTCCGAGGTCACAGTCACGATGTTCCCGAGGTCACGGTCACAATGTTTCCGAGGTCACGGTCACATTGTTTCCGAGGTCACAGTCACAATGTTTCCGAGGTCACAGTCACAATGTTCCTCAGGTCACAGTCACAATGTTCCCGAGGTCAACTCACACCTGTTCCCGAGGTCACAGTCACAATGTTCCAGAGGTCACGGTCACAATGTTCCTAAGGTCACAGTCACAATGGTCCTAAGGTCGCAGTCACAATGTTTCCTAGGTCACAGTCACAATGTTCCTAAGATCACAGTCACAATGTTCCCGAGGTCACATTCACAATGTTCCCGAGGTCACAGTCACAATGTTTCCGAGGTCACAGCCACAATGTTCCCGAGGTCACAGTCACAATGTTCCCGAAGTCACAGCCACAATGTTCCCGAGGTCACAATCACAATGTTCCCGAGGTCACAGCCACAATGTTTCCGAAGTCACAGCCACAATGTTTCCGAGGTCACAGTCACGATGTTCCCGAGGTCACGGTCACAATGTTTCCGAGGTCACGGTCACATTGTTTCCGAGGTCACAGTCACAATGTTTCCGAGGTCACGGTCACAATGTTCCCGAGGTCACGGTCACATTGTTTCCGAGGTCACGGTCACAATGTTCCCGAGGTCACAGTCACAATGTTTCCGAGGTCACAGTCACAATGTTCCCGAGGTCACGGTCACAATGTTCCCGAGGTCACGGTCACAATGTTCCCGAGGTCACGGTCACAATGTTCCCGAGGTCACGGTCACAATGTTCCCGAGGTCACGGTCACAATGTTCCCGAGGTCAAGTCACTCATGTTCCCGAGGTCAGAGTCACAATGTTCCCGAGGTCACAGTCACAATGTTCCCGAGGTCACAGTCACTCATGTTCCCGAGGTCACGGTCACAATGTTTCCGAGGTCAGAGTCACAATGTTCCCGAGGTCACAGTCACAATGTTCCTAAGGTCACAGTCACAATGTTCCCGAGGTCACAGTCACAATGTTTCCGAGGTCAGTCACAATGTTCCTGAGGTCACAGTCACAATGTTTCCGAGGTCATAGTCACAATCTTCCCAAAGTCACAGTCACAATGTTTCTAAGATCACAGTCACAATGTTCCCGAGGTCAGTCACAATGTTTCCGAGGTCACAGTCACAATGTTCCCGAGGTCACAGTCACAATGTTTCCGAGGTCACAGTCACAATGTTCCTCAGGTCACAGTCACAATGTTCCCGAGGTCAAGTCACACATGTTCCCAAGGTCACAGTCACAATGTTCCCGAGGTCACGGTCACAATGTTCCTAAGGTCACGGTCACAATGTTCCTAAGGTCACTGTCACAATGGTCCTAAGGTCACAGTCACAATGTTCCCGAAGTCACTGTCACAATGTTCCTAAGGTCACAGTCACAATATTCCCGAGGTCACAGTCACAATGTTTCCGAGGTCAGTCACAATGTTCCTGAGGTCACAGTCACAATGTTTCCGAGGTCAGTCACAATGTTCCTGAGGTCACAGTCACAATGTTTCCGAGGTCACAGTCACAATGTTTCTAAGATCACAGTCACAATGTTCCTGAGGTCACAGTCACAATGTTTCCGAGGTCACAGTCACAATGTTTCTAAGATCACAGTCACAATGTTCCCGAGGTCACGGTCACAATGTTTCCGAGGTCACAGTCACAATGTTCCCGAGGTCACAGTCATAATGTTTCCGAGGTCACAGTCACAATGTTCCCGAGGTCACAGTCACAATGTTCCCGAGGTCACAGTCACAATGTTCCCGAGGTCACAGTCACAATGTTCCCGAGGTCACAGTCACAATGTTTCCGAGGTCAGAGTCACAATGTTCCCGAGGTCACAGTCACAATGTTTCCGAGGTCACAGTCACAATGTTCCTCAGGTCACAGTCACAATGTTCCCGAGGTCAAGTCACACATGTTCCCAAGGTCACAGTCACAATGTTCCCGAGGTCACGGTCACAATGTTCCTAAGGTCACGGTCACAATGTTCCTAAGGTCACTGTCACAATGGTCCTAAGGTCACAGTCACAATGTTCCCGAAGTCACTGTCACAATGTTCCTAAGGTCACAGTCACAATATTCCCGAGGTCACAGTCACAATGTTTCCGAGGTCAGTCACAATGTTCCTGAGGTCACAGTCACAATGTTTCCGAGGTCAGTCACAATGTTCCTGAGGTCACAGTCACAATGTTTCCGAGGTCACAGTCACAATGTTTCTAAGATCACAGTCACAATGTTCCCGAGGTCACAGTCATAATGTTTCCGAGGTCACAGTCACAATGTTCCCGAGGTCACAGCCACAATGTTTCCGAGGTCAGAGTCACAATGTTCCCGAGGTCACGGTCACAATGTTCCCGAGGTCACGGTCACAATGTTTCCGAGGTCACGGTCACAATGTTTCCGAGGTCAGAGTCACAATGTTCCCGAGGTCACAGTCACAATGTTCCTAAGGTCACAGTCACAATGTTCCCGAGGTCACAGTCACAATGTTCCCGAGGTCACAGTCACAATGTTCCCGAGGTCAGTCACAATGTTCCTGAGGTCACAGTCACAATGTTTCCGAGGTCACAGCCACAATGTTTCCGAGGTCACAGTCACAATGTTCCCGAGGTCACAGCCACAATGTTTCCGAGGTCATGGTCACAATGTTCCCGAGGTCATGGTCACAATGTTCCCGAGGTCACGGTCACAATGTTCCCGAGGTCACGGTCACAATGTTCCCGAGGTCACGGTCACAATGTTTCCGAGGTCACAGTCACAATGTTTCCGAGGTCAGAGTCACAATGTTCCCGAGGTCAGAGTCACAATGTTCCCGAGGTCACGGTCACAATGTTTCCGAAGTCACAGTCACAATGCTCCTGAGGTCATTCCGTTCAGGCAGGTTAAAATCAGCACAAGGTTTCAGCCTGCGAATATCAGTCGGTGCAGGTGTGAATGAGTTCTAATAGGTGAACAAAGTAAAGTGTATCATTTGAAATATTGTTTACGAACTAGACAGTTTACATAAAAGTCAAATATAGGAAGATTTATTAAAGCAAGAGAGTATAAAGGAACATCAATAGACAACTTGATTGCTGGCAGACTTTATGTTGATGTCACCTTGCTAATAGTTTTATGATCAGTTTGCCAGATGTCACATAGGTTTTAGAATTACTGGATGACAAAGCAACATCACAACAAATACAATAAAGTCATGTAGTATTATCAGCAGCACAGTGCCAGACTGTGCATTATTAACTTACACTTCAGCACATGGGCGACTGCCCAGGCAAAATGCAGCAGAATGCAGGACATCTTATTCCAGTTCTTGAAACGCTGGAGTCAAAAGGATTTCTCAAGTCTTTACTGCAACAGTCTTGCTAAAACAAGAGCGATTAAATTCAGAACCACAGGATTCAAAGGCAATATATTGTAGGTTAGACTGCAGTTTCCAAACCTGATGCAACAAAAAGGTGTCGAGCATTGGAAGTGCAGTGATTACCGGAATAGTCAAACAGTGATGGATAATTACAATAATCATCCTCTGCCCAATATGTCTGCATCACCTTCCTGGAGTTTGGAACAGAGACAGACCTTTGTTGACGGGACCTATAGATGTTATTTGTGTAGGTGGAATTCTGAGGAGGAGCCAGTGGGGTGAATTCTGATACACGGTCCTTCTTGGATTGCCTAAGGATATCCTACAACCAAACAAAAGCAATTATTAGTTTGAGGAACAAAATTAGAACAAATTAACTATTGGGATTTCCGCGATTTACAGTCATAGATTATGTAATTGTGGGTGTTTTGAGAAGTTGTGTTCAGATTGGGGGAAGGGTAGATCATGGAATTGTGAGTGTATTGCAGAAGGGGAGATTGTGGGTCAACTGGGGAACAGGAGGGCTAGTGTAAGTGAAATGCTCCTTGAAGAGCCGAAGACCCGGGGTGGTGGGGGGGGGGGGGGATTTTCCTGGCCTGTTCGCTAACTCTCGCAATAGGGCCATAACAAGATTTGTGCAGGGGAGATCACAGAATGACCGGCGACGTAATCCGGTTCATGCCCTGCGAGGACGTGAACCTGATTCACATGGATTTCCATAATTTTAGCGCCTGGGGTGTGATTCTCCCCAAAGATTTCTAAGTTAATTTGTGACTGTTTTTTCTAGGGGTTTCTCGCCACTATTCAATGACACATAGTCACTTGTTTGGGCCCTGGGGAGTTTCTCACCGGTTGAGCCCACACTTAGAATTATTTTTTTAGCACTGGGGAGCTGAACTCCAACATCAAGCTGCTATTTTGAAAGAGTGCCCTGATCTCTAAGTGAGCTTGTGTGTCCCCACACCCCCACCCATGGGCAATGTCACCCTCCATACACATGGGCACTACCCCACACCCCCCAAGTGAGGACACCCCGCAATGGGGTCCCTGGGGACCCCCTCTTCAAGCCCCCAAGTCCCCTTCCAGCATCCCCTCCCTTCCAGGTCCCCCACCCATCACCCTTCCAACCTCCCAGAGGCCCCTACTTACCTGCCCTGCACACCCCACCCTTCAAAGCCCCCTCCATCCT
Organism: Scyliorhinus torazame; assembly: GCF_047496885.1. Taxonomy (NCBI): domain Eukaryota; kingdom Metazoa; phylum Chordata; class Chondrichthyes; order Carcharhiniformes; family Scyliorhinidae; genus Scyliorhinus; species Scyliorhinus torazame. Next base: position 3,814,002 of record NC_092721.1, read on the forward strand.
CACTTCATGGGCATAGCTCCCCTCAGCCCGTGGTCCTTGGCAGTACCACCCAGGCACTCGGGCACCCTTGCACTGCCAGCCTGGCACCCAGACAGTGCTGCTGCTGGCTTGGCAGTGCCATTCAGGCACCTTTGCAGTGCCAGGGTGGCAACTGGGCAGTGCCGAGGTGCCCACGCTCCAGGGGGAGAACCAAAGATCCACCCTGGACTCACCCTGACCACCAGGGGTCTCCAATAGTCCGGGAGATCCTCCGGGTGCCGTTCCGCCTGGTCCATGTTTGTGTGGACGAGCACGGATTGGCGCCCGGCTGCAGCCTCTCTGGAGAGGCCGGAGAATCGAGGGAGATGGGTGGATCACACGCAGGTAGGTCTGAAGTAGGTTTACGACCTACTTCAGCGAGCAGCGTTTGGTCTCGCTCATTTGTGGCAGTGTTCCGACTCCGACGTCTCGCAGGACTTTGGTGAATCTCTTGAGGCGTGGAGGCTGTTGGGAAGCTCGCTGGAGACCTCGCCCGGGATTCTCCGGCCACGTTGTGCTCTCGCTTGAGTGCAACACGGCAAGAGAATCACGCCCCATATCTTTCAGGGAAATCATATACTCCCCCCTCCGTGACTCAGGCCAGTGGGAATCACAATTTATCGAGATGACCATGCCGGGGGTGTGGAATCCAGTGTAGCCCCTGGGTGGTCAGGGACATGGCAGGGCAGCCTCCTGACACCCAGGTAGTGCCAGGGTTAGGGTTGGTATGCTATGGGTGGAGCCTCCAGGGAACCCCATAGGGGGTGTTCTCACTAAGCCCTGAGACCGACGATGCTGGTGGTGGGATTGAAACTTACAAGATACTGCGTGGCCTGGATTGAGTGGACATGGAGAGGATGTTTCAACTTTTAGGAAAAACTAGAAGCAGAGGACACAATCTCAGACTAAAGAATGATCCATTAAAACAGAAATGAGGAGGAATTTCTTCAGCCAAAGGGTGGTGAATCTGTGGAACTCTTTGCCGCAGAAGGCTGTGGAGGCCAAATCACTGAGTGTCTTTAAGACAGAGATCAATAGGTTCTTGATTAATAAGGTGATCAGGGGTTATGGGGCGAAGGCAGGAGAATGGGGATGAGACAAATCAGCCATGATTGAATGGCGGAGCAGACTCGATGGGCCGAGTGGCCTAATTCAGCTCCTATGTCTTATGGTCTTATGGGATGGGGGGGGTGGGGGTGTTACTGAAGCCCAAATGCCAGCCATGGTGGTGGGTTGGGGGTGTCTTGATTTTTACGTTGAGATTGGGGTGTCCTTCCATTTCTGCAGGGCCGGGTTTGGCGGCTTTATGAGGCACCGCCCACCAGTGTTGCAACACAAAACACACTCCACCTTCATTTTGACAAAGTGTCAGAGGATCTGGAGAGAAAACATGGCTCTTTCTCTGGGGTTTTCAGTCAGAACCTGACACTTTGCCAATTTGGGGGAAAATTCTGTCCCTGATCTCTGAAAGCTCCAACAGCTGAGAACACTGATGGTTGCTGTCTCTCCTCCTCCTCATTCTCAATACTTCTTGCTTACCAGTTGGTGGTAAGGGCTGGTCATTATGTTGAAAAAGTTGGAGCGCATCTTGCAACCAATGCAAAAGTGTGTCACAATGCTCCCCTAAGCAGTGCAGACAGAATAATCACTGCTTGAGCACACTAATTCTTTGCTTGATGTCCCTTGTGGCAGCTAGGGTCTCATTGAGGGCCCTTCTGTCTGTGCCTGGGTTCCTGGCATGAGTTGTTAGCTATTTCCAGAGTCTACATACCTATTCGCCCAATAGCAAGGCTGCAACCTGGAGGTCTGGTTTGAATAAAGGTGAAGTGGAGAACTGGTACAGGATGGAAGTTGAGACTATTGCTCTGACAGGGGCAGAGAATTCTCTCTGCCAACAGGGAAGGAAATGTAAGTGTCCCTCCTGGTATAGAGTCTCTGAGACCTCCCGTCCTGGGATATTTGGCTGATGTCACTTGCTGTAGCTTGAAAGCTGTCTCAGCATAAAGGTTAAGGGCCATGATAATCTTGACAAGGTACCTCAGACATTCCTCCTCAGTAAGGTTAGTGTAGAAGAAATGCTCCCTGAAGATAGATTATGAGCTCAGTGCACTTCCCCCTCCCTCTTGCTCTTTGCTATCTTCCCCCAGCAACCAAAAGCCAAACTTTTTCTGAGGCAGTTAACAGCAGACAAGTGAATATTTGAGAGTCAAAAATACACAAAGAAAGGACTCTGAAGCTAATAAGTTAACCAGCAACTTGTTTCACGTGATGTCTTTAACTATTACTGGTGAATGGGCCTTTCTTCTGCTTACTGCCACTTTGCGTTATATAAATTTGGCACATTGTGAGTAAAATGCTGGAATAATGGATCAATAATGGAAAACAGAGAGCAGGAAGAAGTACAGGATCCTAATTTGAAACTAGAGTGGAGATAGAAAATCAGTCATCGTCTTATATACACACAGTTTATAGATTTAAATTACCTGGTATATAAACCCTGTAGATTAAATGTACTTGGTTATATATACCCTAAAGATGGAAAGTGCCCAAATATACACTACTGATCACAAGAACCCTCCATATATCTACTGATTAAATGTGTAGTGTTTACCACTGTATACTTGAATAAGTGTTGTTGCGTATATACTCTCAAATTAAAATGCCGACAACAACTGGCTCATTTCTAAAATTGGTTCCACTTTTTGATTACTGTTGACAAAGATCAATCAAGACAAAACCCCATGAGTCACTAGATGTGCTCAGATGCCAGATGTCAGGGAGAGAGGCAGACAGGAGTGGACCTGTAGGAGATACCAGCTTGAGGAGCGGGTTCCACATCACTTACCTTTGGGGATGGAGGCAGAGAGGAGTGTACCTGCAGGAGAAACACACACAGTGGAGCAGATAAATACAACCCGAGGAGTAACTTACCTTTGGGGAGGAAGGTGGACCTTTGGGAGGAACATTGACTGGAGGGCATTCAGCTGTGTCTGAAGTTTGAAAGAAAAGTGAACAGGGACATCACAGGAAAGTGGCTGGTTGGTTAGTCACAGCTCTTCATGTGTGTGTATGTATATGAAGTGCTGGAAATTAGATAAATGTACATTTTTAAATAACTTTTAAATGCCTACGTTATAAAGAATGACGAAGCACGAGCAGAAGGGAAGTGAGAGGCTGGTGAGTTTACTGTTTAATTTTATTTAAGTGGTGGAGGTTTATTGTATAACTAAGGTTGAAATCGTAAGTGATAGTGAGGAGAGGTATTAATTTTTTTAAAATTCACAGCATAATTAATTAGTTGACTAAAACGCAATATGGAGCTGGGCAGAGGGTGTATTGCAGCTAGAGGCCAAGCTATGGACACTGCAATGTCCATACAGTCGCCTGATCTGTTCCATGGTCAGGGACGGGAGGGTGTGACAGTGATTGAGGCAGGTGTGGCAATCAAGAAAGCTGCAGTGGAGAAGCCGCAATCCTTGTAACTGTGCAATGAGTTTGAGGTTCTTGCAGTTTGTATAGATGAGAGCAGGGGCTGCAAGATAGATGAGCGAACTGACCACGGCAAGGGAAGGAATTATGTGAGAGGACACGTAGTAAATCAAAGGGAAACAATAAGGTAATAGAACAGAGCAGCAATTTACCAGAGTGTGGCAGTAAGAGACGGAGGAACAAACTTCAGAGTGCACCAGAGATTGCAAAACGGTAAAAAGACAGAGTTAAAGGCTCTACATTTGAATGTGAGCAACATTTGTAACAACATAGATTAAATGTTAGGACAGATAGACAAGGCTGGGGCTTCAATACTGAAGAGTATTTAACATTTTGAAAAAACAATAAACTAGAAAAAGGTGGTGGGGTAGCTCTGTTCATTAAGGATCTCGTTATACAGTGAATCGGTTCATGTAGAGATGAGGAATAAGAAAGGAAAGAGGCCACTTGTGGGATTATTTTATAGGCTCCTCGAACAGTAGTTGCTTGTAGGATGGAGTATACAGGAAGAAATGGGACATGTAAGAAAGATATCAAAATAATCATGGATGACTTTACATGTTGATTAATTGAATCAGATTGGCAAAGGTAGCCTGGAAAACAAGTTCATACAGTGTATCTGGGATAATTTCTTAGAGCAGTACATTCTACAGCCAATTCTACAGCAAGCTATTCGACACCTGGTAATGTGCAATGAGGCAGAATTAATCAATGAAGATTGGAGAGTGGCGAATGTTGTGCCCTTGTTTAAGAAGGGCAGCAGGGAAAAGCCTGGGAACTACAGACCGGTGAGCCTAACGTCTGTAGTAGGTAAGTTGCTAGAAGGTATTCTGAGAGACAGGATCTACAAGCATTTAGAGAGGCAAGGACTGATTCGGGGCAGTCAGCATGGCTTTGTGCGTGGAAAATCATGTCTCACAAATTTGATTGAGTTTTTTGAGGGGGTGACCAAGAAGGTAGATGAGGGCAGTGCAGTAGACGTTGTCTTTAGCAAAGCCTTTGACAAGGTACCGCATGGTAGGTTGTTGCAGAAGGTTAAAGCTCACGGGATCCAGGGTGAGGTTGCCAATTGGATTCAAAATTGGCTGGATGACAGAAGACAGAGGGTGGCTGTAGAGGGTTGTTTTTCAAACTGGAGGCCTGTGACCAGTGGTGTGCCTCAGGGATCGGTGCTGGGTCCACTGTTATTTGTGATTTATATTAATGATTTGGATGAGAATTTAGGAGGCATGGTTAGTAAGTTTGCAGATGACACCAAGATTGGTGGCACAGTGGATAGTGAAGAAGGTTATCTAGGATTGCAACGGGATCTTGATCAATTAGGCCAGTGGGCCGACGAATGGCAGATGGAGTTTAATTTAGATAAATGTGAGGTGATGCATTTTGGCAGATCGAATCAGGCCAGGACCTACTCAGTTAATGGTATGGCGTTGGGGAGAGTTATAGAACAAAGAGATCTAGGAGTACAGGTTCATAGCTCCTTGAAGGTGGAGTCGCAGGTGGACAGGGTGGCGAAGAAGGCATTCGGCATGCTTGGTTTCATTGGTCAGAACATTGAATACAGGAGTTGGGACGTCTTGTTGAAGTTGTACAAGACATTGGTACGGCCACACTTGGAATACTGTGTGCAGTTCTGGTCACCCTATTATAGAAAGGATATTATTAAACTAGAAAGAGTGCAGAAAAGATTTACTAGGATGTTGCCGGGACTTGATGGTTTGAGTTATAAGGAGAGGCTGGATAGACTGGGACTTTTTTCCCTGGAGCGTAGGAGGCTTAGGGGTGATCTTATAGAGGTCTATAAAATAATGAGGGGCATAGATAAGGTAGATAGTCAACATCTTTTCCCAAAGGTAGGGGAGTCTAAAACTAGAGGGCATAGGTTTAAGGTGAGAGGGGAGAGATTCAGAAGGGCCCAGAGGGGCAATTTCTTCACTCAGAGGGTAGTGAGTGTCTGGAATGGGCTGCCAGAGGTAGTGGTAGAGGCGGGTATAATTGTGTCTTTTAAAAAGCATTTAGATAGTTACATGTGGAAGATGGGTATAGAGGGTTATGGGCCAAGTGCGGGCAACTGGGACTAGCTTAATGGTAAAAACTGGGCGGCATGGACTGGTTGGGCCGAAGGGCCTGTTTCCATGCTGTAAACCTCTATGATTCTATGATAACCTCAGGATAAAAGAACGCCCAGAATACAGGAATCATAACGTGATAGAATTTCATATTCGGATTGAATGGAAAAGTGTGAGTCCGAGACTGTTGATTTAACCTGAAATGCGGGCAATTATAAAGGTATGAAAGCAGAGCTAACTAAAGTGAACTGGGCAACTAGGTTAAAGATTTTAAGAACTAGCAAAGGATGACTAAAGAAAATTAAAGGTGAAAGGGAGTAATTTAAAATAATCACCATCAGCAGGGAAGATGGTCTGCATCCTAGGGTCTTAAAAGAAGTGTCCACAGAAACAGTAAAGGCCATTGGTTATCACTTTCAAAATTCTAGAAGGGTAAGAGCAGATTGGAAAATAGCAAAAGATGCTAGATGAGGGAAAGATGTTGTATACATGGAATTCAGTAAAGCCTTTGACAAGATACCTCATGGTAGACTGGTACAGAAGGTGAAGTCACATGGGATCAGAGGAGAGCTGGCAAGTTGGATACAGAACTGGTTTGGGCACAGAAGACAGAGGGTAGCAGTAGAAGGGTTCTTTTCTGAATAGAAGACCGTGACTCGTGGCATTCCACAGGGATCAGTTCTGGGACCTTTTGGTGTTCGTAATGTACACAAATGATTTGGAAGAAAATGTAGCTGATCTGATTAATAAGTTCACAGACGGCACAAAAATTGGTGAGAGTTGCGGATTGTGAAGAGGATTGTCAGAGGATACAGCAAGATATAAACTGGTTGGAGTCTTGGGCGGAGAAGTGGCAGATGGAGTTTAATCCGGACAAGTGTGAGGTAATGCACTTTGGAAGGTCCAATGCATGTAGGAATTACACAGTAAATGGTAGAACTCTTGCGAGTACTGACAGGCAGAGAGATCTGGGTGTGCATATCCACTGATCACTGAAAGTGACAACGCATGTGGATAAGGTGGTCAAGAAGGCATTCAGCATGCTGGCCTTCATCGGTCAGGGCATTGAATATAAAAATTGGCAAGTCATGTTGCAGCTGTACAGGACCTTAGTTAGGCCTCATTTTGGAATATTGTGTACAATTCTGGCCGCCACACAAGGAGGATGTGAATGCTTTGGAGAGGGTACAGAAGCAGGTTACTAGGATGTTGCCTGGTATGGAGGGCATTAGCTGTAAGAGGTTGGATAAACTCGGTCTGTTCTCACTGGAACAACAGAGGTTGAGAGACGACCTGATAGAGGTCTACAAGATTATGAGTGGCATGGACAGAGTGGATAGTCAGATGCTCTTTCCTAGGGTAGGAGAGTCAAGTACTAGGGGATACAGGTTTAAAGTGCGTGGGGAAAAATTTAGAACAGATGTGCGAGGCAAGTCTTTTTACACAGAGGGTTGTAAATACATGGAACGCATTGCCGAGGGAGGTGGTGGGAGCAGGTACGATTGCGGCATTTAAGGGGCATCTGGACAAATATATGAATAGGTGGGAATGGAAGGATAAGGATTCGATAAGCGCATACAGTTTTAGTTTAGGCAGGTACCATAGTCGGCGCAGGCTTGGAGGGCCGAATGGCCTGTTCCTGTGCTGTATTACTCTTTGTTATACCTTTATTCAAGAAAGGAAGGAAACAGGAAACAGGAAAGTGTAGGCTGGTTAGCTTAGAGCTCAAAGCTTTTGTTTGCTCCACTTGTTCTATGTAGGACATTCGGGACCACCATCTGTGCAGGAAGTGTCTCCAGCTACAGCTCCTGGATGCCCGGGTTTCGGAGATGGAGAAGAGGCCGGGAACACTGTGGAGCATCCACGAGGTGCAGATTGCCATGGATAGCACGTATAGAGGGATGGTCACACCGCAGGCTCAGGCTCCACAGGCAGGAAAGGAATGGATGACTACCAGAAAGAGCTAAGCAGGCAGTGCAGGAATCTCCTGTGACCATTCACTACAAAACTGATATACCACTTTGGATACCGTTGAGGGGAATGACCTCTCAGGAGAAAGCAGCAACAGCCAAATTTGTTGCACCACGGTTGGTTCTGCTGCAGAGGGAGAAATAAAAGAGCGGGAATACAATAGTTATAGGGGATTCTATTGTAAGGGTGATCGATTGGCATTTCTGTGGCTGCAACTGAGACTCCAGAATGGTATGTTGCCTCCCTGTTGCTAGGGTCAAGGATGTCTCGGAGCGGTTATGGGACATTCTGAAGGGGGAGGGTGAACAGCCAGTGGTCGTGGTACACGTTGGTACCAACAATGCAGGTAAAAAAAAGGGAAGAGGTCCCAACAGAAGAATACAGGGAGTTAAGAAGAAAGTTGAGAAATTGGACCTCAAAGGCAGTGATTTCAGGATTACTACCATTGCCAAGTGCCAGTCAGAGTAGAAATAACAGGATATATCGAATGACTACGTGGTTGAAGAGGTGTAAGGGGGAGGGTTTCAGATTCCTGGGGCATTGGGGATGGTTCTAGGGGAGGCGGGATCGGTATAAACTTGACGGGTTACACCTGGACAGGACTGGGACTAATGTCCTGGAAGGGGGGTGGAGGGGGTGAGAGAGGAGAGAAGGGGGGTCTACTTGCGAGAGCAGTTGGGGAGGGTTTAACCAAATATGGCAGGGGGATGGAATCTATGTAAGGAATCAGATCAGGGAGAATCAAGAACAAGAGAAAAAGACAACATGGAGAATAAGAAAAGTAATAGGCAGAGAAATCAAGGACCTGTATCAGATAATAACACTGTAAAAAATAGTAGGAAGGGACAAGGAACGTTAAAAGGACTAGCCTTAAGGTTTTGTACCTGAATGCATGCAGCATTTGAAATAAAATGGATGAATTAGTTGCACAGATAGATGTAAAGGGTATGATATCGTTGGGATTACGGAGACGTGGCTCCAAGGTGACCAAGGATGGGAACTAAACATTGAGGCTATTCAGTTTTTAGGTAGGACAGACAGAAAGGAAAAGGTGGTGGAGTTGCATTGTTGATTAAAGAAGATATTGATGGACTTCCGGGTGCGGCGATGACCAGCTGAGTCGCACGTTTCGGCAGCTCCCGGTGAAACGGACTTTTGGGCTCTTGATAGGAGCCCCAACGGCAATTTTGACGGCTAAAAACACTGTGCGGTAAACCAGAAGGGAATCCCCCCTGGATACGGATGAAAAAAGGAGGAGAAAGTGGCCGGATTGCAGTGGATCCTTTAGAACAGCGGCAAGGAAGGCAAGCAAAAACCAAGATGGCGTCGGAAGGTGGCAGTTTAACATGGGGCCCTGAACAACAAGAGTTCTTGAAATGCTGTGTGTAAGAGCTCAAAAAGGAAATGAAGAAAGAGCTGTTGGCCCCGATACTACAGGCGATCGAAGGGCTAAAGGAGGAACAAAAGACCCAGGAGCGGGAGCTTCGGGTCGTTAAGGCAAAGGCAGCCGAGAATGAGGACGACATACAGGGCCTGGTGGTGAAGACGGAGACGCATGAGGCACATCAGAAACGATGTGTGGAAAGGTTGGAGGCACTGGAGAACAACGCAAGGAGGAACAACCTGAGGATTCTTGGTCTTCCTGAAGGTGCGGAGGGAGCGGACGTCGGGGCATATGTGAGCACGATGCTGCACTCATTAATGGGAGCGGAGGCCCCGGCGGGTCCGTTGGAGGTGGAGGGAGCATGCCGAGTGATGGCGCGAGGACCGAGAGCAGGAGAAATTCCCAGAGCCATAGTGGTGAGATTCCTCCGTTTTAAAGATAGAGAAATGGTCCTTAGATGGGCAAAGAAAACTCGGAGCAGTAAATGGGAGAAGGCGGTGATCCGCGTTTATCAAGACTGGAGTGCGGAGGTGGCTAGAAGGAGGGCGAGCTTTAATCGGGCCAAGGCGGTGCTTCATAAAAAGAAGATAAAATTTGGAATGCTGCAACCGGCAAGACTGTGGGTCACATATCGAGGGAGGCACCACTACTTTGAGACGGCGGATGAAGCGTGGACTTTTATTGTGGAAGAAAAACTGGAATGAGCGGGTTATTAAAAAGAACGTTTGAACAAAGTGGTGGGGCGAATGTAGGGGGCGAAGAGGGGGGTTAAAAAGGGGGGAAAGAGGAGTTTTATGTACTAATCCTGCGATGTGGTAACTTTTCTCTCTTCCACAGGTGGTGATGGGGGGAGGAGGGGAGGTGGAGGAGATGGGGCGTTGGCCATTGGGGGCGGGGCCAAGGGAGAAGCGCGGGCTTGGTTCCCGCGCTATGATAATCATGGCGGGAATAGAGAAGCAGGAAGGAGGGGGCGTCGCACGGTGCGAGCCGAGGTCACGGGGGGAAGCCGAGGTCGGCCAGAGTTTGCTGACTTCTGGGAGCAACATGGGGGGAGTAATTACGCTAGCAGGGGATCTAGCGGGGGGGGGTGGGAGGGGGGAATTACTGGGTTGCTGCTGCTGGGGAGAGGGGGGAGCTGGTATGGGAGGGGATGGGCGGGGGGGCACCGCCTGGGGGAGATACAGCTGCGTGGGAACCGGGTGAGGAGCTGGAAAAAGGGGATGGCTAATCGACAAGGGGGGGGGGGTAGGAAGCCCCCCAACCCGGCTGATCACGTGGAACGTGAGAGGGCTGAACGGGCCGATAAAGAGGGCACGGGTACTCGCACACCTTAAGAAACTTAAGGCAGATGTGGTTATGTTACAGGAAACGCACCTGAAACTGATAGACCAGGTTAGGCTACGCAAAGGATGGGTGGGGCAGGTGTTCCATTCGGGGCTAGATGCGAAAAACAGGGGGGTGGCTATATTAGTGGGGAAGCGGGTAATGTTCGAGGCAAAGACTATAGTGGCGGATAACGGGGGTAGATATGTGATGGTGAGTGGCAGATTGCAAGGGGAGGCGGTGGTTCTAGTGAACGTATATGCCCCGAACTGGGATGATGCCAATTTTATGAGGCGGATGCTAGGACGCATTCCGGACCTAGAGATGGGAAAGCTGATAATGGGGGGAGATTTTAATACGGTGTTGGAACCAGGGCTGGATAGGTCGAAGTCCAGGACTGGAAGGAGGCCGGCAGCAGCCAAGGTACTTAAAGATTTTATGGAGCAGATGGGAGGTGTAGACCCGTGGAGATTTAGCAGACCTAGGAGTAAGGAGTTCTCATTTTTCTCCTATGTCCATAAAGTCTACTCGCGAATAGACTTTTTTGTGCTGGGAAGGGCGTTGATCCCGAAGGTGAGGGGAACGGAGTGTACGGCTATAGCCATTTCGGATCACGCTCCACACTGGGTAGACTTGGAGATAGGGGAGGAAACAGGAGGGCGCCCACCCTGGAGAATGGACATGGGACTTATGGCAGATGAGGGGGTGTGTCTAAGGGTGAGGGGGTGCATTGAAAAGTACTTGGAACTCAATGATAATGGGGAGGTCCAGGTGGGAGTGGTCTGGGAGGCGTTGAAGGCGGTGGTTAGAGGGGAGCTGATATCAATAAGGGCACATTAAGGGAAGCGGGAGAGTAAGGAACGGGAGCGGTTGCTGCAAGAACTTTTGAGGGTGGACAGACAATATGCGGAAGCACTGGAGGAGGGACTGTACAGGGAAAGGCATTGTAGAATTCTACATGTAGGATTTGACTTGCTGACTACGGGCACTGCAGAGGCACAATGGAGGAAGGCACAGGGTGTACAGTACGAATATGGGGAGAAGGCGAGCAGGTTGCTGGCACACCAATTGAGGAAAAGGAGAGCAGCGAGGGAAATAGGGGGAGTGAGGGATGAGGAAGGAGAGATGGAGCGGGGAGCGGAGAGAGTGAATGGAGTGTTCAAGACATTTTATAAAAAATTATATGAAGCTCAACCCCCGGATGGGAGGGAGAGAATGATGGGCTTCTTGGATCGGCTGGAATTTCCCAAGGTGGAAGAGCAGGAAAGGGTGGGACTGGGAGCACAGATCGAGGTAGAAGAAGTGGTGAAAGGAATTAGGAGCATGCAGGCGGGAAAGGCCCCGGGACCGGATGGATTCCCAGTCGAATTCTATAGAAAATATGTGGACTTGCTCGCCCCGGTATTGACGAGGACCTTTAATGAGACAAAGGAAAGGGGACAACTGCCCCCGACTATGTCTGAAGCAACGATATCGCTTCTCTTAAAGAAGGAAAAGGACCCGCTACAATGCGGGTCCTATAGACCTATTTCCCTCCTAAATGTAGATGCCAAGATCCTGGCCAAGGTAATGGCAATGAGAATAGAGGAATGTGTCCCGGGGGGTGGTCCACGAGGACCAAACTGGGTTTGTGAAGGGGAGACAGCTGAACACGAATATACGGAGGCTGTTAGGGGTAATGATGATGGCCCCACCAGAGGGGGAAACGGAGATAGTAGTGGCGATGGATGCGGAGAAAGCATTTGATAGAGTGGAGTGGGATTATTTGTGGGAGGTGTTGAGGAGATTTGGTTTTGGAGAGGGGTATGTTAGATGGGTGCAGCTGTTGTATAGGGCCCCGATGGCGAGCGTGGTCACGAATGGACGGGGATCTGCATATTTTCGGCTCCATAGAGGGACAAGGCAGGGATGCCCTCTGTCCCCATTATTGTTTGCACTGGCGATTGAGCCCCTGGCGATAGCGTTGAGGGGTTCCAAGAAGTGGAGGGGAGTACTTAGAGGAGGAGAAGAACACCGGGTATCTTTGTATGCGGACGATTTGCTACTATACGTGGCAGACCCGGCGGAGGGGATGCCAGAAATAATGCGGATACTTGGGGAGTTTGGGGATTTCTCAGGGTATAAATTGAACATGGGGAAAAGTGAGTTGTTTGTGGTGCATCCAGGGGAGCAGAGTAGAGAAATAGAGGACCTACCATTGAGGAAGGTAACAAGGGACTTTCGTTACCTGGGGATCCAGATAGCCAAGAATTGGGGCACATTGCATAGGTTAAATTTAACGCGGTTGGTGGAACAAATGGAGGAGGATTTCAAGAGATGGGATATGGTATCCCTGTCACTGGCAGGGAGGGTGCAGGCGGTTAAGATGGTGGTCCTCCCGAGATTCCTCTTTGTGTTTCAGTGCCTCCCGGTGGTGATCACGAAGGCTTTTTTTTAAAAGGATTGAAAAGAGCATCATGGGTTTTGTGTGGGCCAGGAAGACCCCGAGAGTGAGGAAGGGATTCTTACAGCGTAGTAGGGATAGGGGGGGGCTGGCACTACCGAGCCTAAGTGAGTATTATTGGGCCGCTAATATTTCAATGGTGAGTAAGTGGATGGGAGAGGAGGAGGGAGCGGCGTGGAAGAGATTAGAGAGGGCGTCCTGTAGGGGGACTAGCCTACAGGCTATGGTGACAGCCCCATTGCCGTTCTCACCGAGGAACTACACCACAAGCCCGGTGATGGTGGCTACACTGAAGATTTGGGGACAGTGGAGACGGCATTGGGGAAAGACTGGAGCCTTGGGGGGGTCCCCGATAAGAAACAACCATAGGTTTGCCCCGGGGGGAATGGATGGGGGATATGGAATGTGGCAAAGAGGAGGAATAACGCAACTGAAAGATCTGTTTGTGGATGGGAAGTTCGCGAGTCTGGGAGCGCTGACCGAGAAATATGGGTTGCCCCAAGGGAATGCATTCAGGTATATGCAACTGAGGGCTTTTGCGAGGCAACAGGTGAGGGAATTCCCGCAGCTCCCGACACAAGAGGTGCAGGACAGAGTGATCTCAAAGACATGGGTGGGGGATGGTAAGGTGTCAGATATATATAGGGAAATGAGGGACGAAGGGGAGACTATGGTAGATGAACTAAAAGGGAAATGGGAAGAAGAGCTGGGGGAGGAGATCGAGGAGGGGCTGTGGACAGATGCCCTAAGCAGGGTAAACTCGTCGTCCTCGTGTGCCAGGCTAAGCCTGATTCAGTTTAAGGTATTACACAGGGCGCATATGACTGGAGCACGGCTCAGTAAATTTTTTGGGGTGGAGGATAGGTGTGCGAGGTGCTCGAGAAGCCCAGTGAATCATACCCATATGTTTTGGTCATGCCCGGCACTACAGGGGTTTTGGATGGGGGTGACAAAGGTGCTTTCAAAAGTAGTGGGGGTCCGGGTCGAACCAAGCTGGGGATTGGCTATATTTGGGGTTGCACAAGAGCCGGGAGTGCAGGAGGCGAGAGAGGCCGATGTTTTGGCCTTTGCGTCCCTAGTAGCCCGGCGCAGGATATTGTTAATGTGGAAAGAAGCCAAGCCCCCGGGGGTGGAGACCTGGATAAATGACATGGCAGGGTTTATAAAGCTAGAGCGGATTAAGTTCGTTCTAAGGGGGTCGGCTCAAGGGTTCACCAGGCGGTGGCAACCGTTCGTCGAATACCTCGCAAGAAGATAGATGGAATGGAAAAAAGAAGGCAGCAGCAGCAGCCCAGGATCGGGGGGGGGGGGGGGGGGGGGGGGGGGGGGGGAGGAACCAGAAGGACTCTCAGGGTTGTTAATATATACTGTATAGTATGTATAGGTCGTTGCTACAGATAATTATATATTGGACTGTCAAATTATATTTTTGGAGAGTGTTACTTGTGACAAGGCAGTTGCCAATTAGGGTTAGTTTTCATTTTTGTTATTTATTATTTATTCATTTTTTGTTTATAAAATAGGTCATTGTTATTTGTGTTGTTATAATATTGTGTAAAGGATGCACAATGTACTGTGTTGGTTGACCAAAAATTTTCAATAAAATATTTATTTTAAAAAAAGAAGATATTGATACAATATTGAGGAAAGATATCAGTACAGATGATGTGGAATCTGTATGGGTCAAGTTGAGAAACACCAAGGGGCAAAAAACATTTGTAGGGGCGGTACAGACCACCAAACTGCAGTGGTAATGTTGGGAATAGCATTAGGCAGGAAATCAGAGATGCATATGATAAAGTACCATCTGTGATTGTGGGTGACTAATCTGCATACAGATTGGGTGAGTCAAATTAGTCACAGTGATATAGAGGAGGAATTTCTGGAGTGTATACAAGATAGTTTTCTGGACCAGTACGTTGAGGAACCAAGAGAACAGGCCATCTTGGACTGGGCGTTGTGCAATGAGAAAGGATTAGTTGGCAGTTTAGTTGTGAGAACCCTTGGGATGAGTGATTATAATATGAGAGAATTCTTTATCAAGGCGGATAGTGAGGTAGTTGATTCTGAGATCAGTGTCCTGAACTTCAATAAAGATAACTATGATGGTATGAGGCATGAGCTGGCTATGACGGACTGGGAAACATTACTGAAAGGAAGGACAGCAGACAGGCAATGGCAGCATTCAAGGAATGAATAGGTGAACTCCAAACGCAGTTTTTTCCTATTTGGCGCAACAGTAGACAAGGAACTGTGGCCAAACCATGGCTTACAGGGGAAATCAGAGACAGTATTAGATTCAAAGAAGAGGCATACAAATTAACAAGAAAAAGCAATAGACCTTAGGATTGGGAATAGTTTAAAATTCAGCAAAGGAATACCAAGAGATTGATTAAGAACGGGAAAATACAATATGAAAGCAAGCTAGCTGGGAACATAAAAACGGACTGTAAAAGTTACTATAGTATGTGAAGGGAAAAAGGTTGATTAAAAACTAATGTAGGCCCCTTACAGTCAGAAACGGGGGAATTCACAACAGGGAACAAAGAAATAGCTGAGGAACTAAATTCGTACTTTGCTTCTGTCTTCACAAAGGAAGACATAAATAATGTACCGGAAGTTCTGAGAAACACAAGTTTCAGTGAGGAGCTGAAGGAAATTAGTGTTAGTAAAGAAATAGTTTGGGGGAAATTAATGAGATTGAAGGCAGGTAAATCTCCAGGGCTTGATAATCTTCATCCCAGAGTACTTACGGGAATGGCCCTAGAAATAGTAGATTCATTGGTAGTAATTTTCCAAAATTCTTTGGACTCTGCATTGGTTCCAGATTGAAGGGTAGCGAATATAACCCCGCTATTCAAAAAGGGAGTTAGAGAGATAACAGGAAACTATAGACCAGTGAGCCTGGGTCAGGAGTAGAGACATTGCTAGAGTCCATTATCAAGGATTTCATCGCACAGCATTTGGAAAGCAGTGATATAATTAGACAAAATCAGCATGGATTTACAAAAGGGTAATCATACTTGACAAATCTACTGGAATTATTTGACGATGTAACTAGTAGATTTGACCACAGGTGGATGTGGTTTATTTAGACTTTCAGAAGGCTTTCGACAGGGTCTCACATAGCAGATTACTATGTAAAGTTCAAGTGTATGGGATTACGGGTAGTGTCTTGAGATCGATGGAAAGCTGGTTGGCAGACGTGAAGCTAAATTTTGGAATAAATGGGTCTTTTTCCCATTAGCAGGCAGTGACTATTGGGGTACCGCAGGGATCTGTGCTCGGACCCCAACTGTTCGCATTATATATTAATGATTTGGACAAGGGAACTAAATGTATTGGGCTGGATTCTCCAATTGCCGATGCTGAAATCGCGTTCTGCGATCGGCCGGAGAATCGTTTCGGCTGGAATCGGGAGCGGCGCCGTTTTCGCGATGCTCCGCCCCCTCAAAAATGGCGTACACATGGAGTACACCGCACGTCGCCGGGACGGCCTCAGGACGTTACTTGAGGCCCTCCCCCGATGGGCCGAATCCCGTGCCCACACCGTTCAAGGATCTTGCATGGCGGCTGCGTACGGAGTCCAGTGCCGCCAGTCGGGGGGAGTCATTCCACTGGCAGGGGGACTTCGGCCGGTTCTGGGGATCTAATGGGGGTTGGCGAAGCTGGCTACAAGGGGGAAGTTTTTGGCAGGGCGGGTCGGCCACCGCCGTGCGCATGCGCGGCCATGGAACCGGCCATTCTCTGGCCGTATCCGCAGGAAAAGCCAGGGGGCTTTATGCTGCGCTGCTGCTAGCCTCCCATCAGGCGGAGCATCGATATGGGGGCGGCGCCGACCTTCTGGTCGTAAGACCAGACGGATCATGCTGACAAGGCTGCAGGATCGGAGAATGAAGCCCCTTATCTCCAAATTTGCAGATGATACAAAGTTGGGTGGGAGGAGGATGCAAAGATAGTTCAGCGGGATTTGGACAGGCTGAGTGAGTGGGCAGATGCATGGCATCTGCAGTATAATGTGGCTAAATGTGAAGTTATCCACTTCAGTAGCAAAAATAGGAAGGCAGATTATTATTTGAAAGGGTGTAAATTGAGAGGTGGATACTCAGCGACACCTTGGTGTCCTCATGCCTCAGTCACTGAAAGCAAGCGCGCAGGTAAAAAGGCAAATGGTATGTTGGCCTTCATAGCGAGAGGATTTGAGTATAGGAATAGAGGTGTTTTGCTCCAATTGTATGGGGCATTGCTGAGGCCACACCTGTAGTGTTGTATGCAGGAAGGATGTTCTTGCTCAGGAGGGAGTGCAGTGAAGGTTTACCAGGCCGATTCCAGGGATGGCAAGACTGTCATATAATGAGAGACCAAATCGGTTAGGATTATATTGATTGGAGTTTAGAAGAGTGAGAGGGGATCTCAGAAAATTCTAAAATTCTAACAGGATTAGAGAGGGTAGATTCAGAAAGAATGTTCCCTATGGTGGGGGGATCCAGAACTAGGGGTCATAGTTTGAGGATAAGGGTAAACCTTTTAGGACTGAGGTGAAGAGAAATGTCTTCGCCCAGAGAGTGGTGAATCTGTGAAATTCACTACCACAGAAAGTAGTTGAGGCCAAAACGTTGTGTAACTTCAATAAGAAATTAGATACAGCTCTTGGGGCTAAAGGGACCAGCCATGATCATAATGAATGGGGGAGCAGGCTCGACGAGCCGTATGGCCTCCTCCTGCTTCTATTTTCTATGTATGTTTCTATGCAACATCTGTCAAAGGGAAATTGCTAGATTCTATTATTAAGGATAGCAATTTACTTAGAAAATCATAAGGAAAGGTCAACGCGGTTTTGAGAAAGGAAAACCATCTTTAACTATTAGAGTTCTTCAAGCAAGATCGATAAAGGGGAACCTGCATATGAGTTCCGAAGAAGAGTCAAATTGGACTTGAAACTCGCTCTCCACAGGTGCTGCCAGACATGCGGAATTTTTCCAGTACTTTCTGCTTTTTAAAATGTTCTAACCTGTGGATTTGTTGTACATGGATTTCCAAGAGGCATTCGATAAGGTTACTATCAATAACAGCAAGTGATGTAGAGGGTAAGATTAAGACCTGAATAAAGCATGGTTATCTATCAGGAGGCAGAGAATAGGGAATATGTTTTGGGCTGGCAATCTGTAACTGATGGAGTTCCACAGGAATCAAAGCTGGGACTTCACCTATTTACAATCTATATCAATGACTTGGATTAAGGGACAAATGTATGGGAGCTAAATTTGCTGATGACACCAAGATAGGTAGGAAAATAACTTGTCAAGAGGAGTCTATAAACAGATATAGAGAAAGTGAGTGGGCAGAAATTTGGCAGCTGGGGTAAAATATTAACTTGTCCACATTGGCAGGAAGACTAAGAAAGCAATATGCTATCTGAATGGAGACAGAGGGATCTGGGTGTCTTGGTATATGAATCTCAAAAGGTTAGTATGC
This sequence comes from Scyliorhinus torazame, assembly GCF_047496885.1. Taxonomy (NCBI): domain Eukaryota; kingdom Metazoa; phylum Chordata; class Chondrichthyes; order Carcharhiniformes; family Scyliorhinidae; genus Scyliorhinus; species Scyliorhinus torazame. The sequence continues at coordinate 3,832,174 of NC_092721.1, forward strand.
AGATACAAGAATGATTCAGAAGACAAATAGAATGTTAATGCTTCTTGCAAAGAGAATGGAATATAAAGGTAGAGAAGTTTTACTGCAGTTGTACAGGGCATTGTACTGTGGAGCTTTGGTCTCCTTATTTGAAAAAGGATATAATTGCATTAGTAGAAATTAAGAGAAGGCTCACGACTCATTCTTGAGATGAAGGGGTTATATTACAAGGAAAATCAGGTTGGGCTACACCGATTGAAGTTTAAAAGAACAAATGGTGCTGATCTTATTGAAACCCACAAGGTCCTGAGGGGGCTCAACAGGGTGGATACCAACAGGCTATTTCCCCTTATGGGAGAAACTAGAACTAGGGGACACAGCTTAAGAATAAGAGGTCTCCCTTTTAAGATGGAGATTAGGAGAATTTTCTTTCTCTCGGAGGATCATTAGTCTGTGGAATTCCCTTCACCAGAGGGCACTGGAGTCTACGTCACTGGATTTATTCAAGGCTGAGTTAGATAGACAAGGGAATCAAGGGTTGTGGGGGCAGACAGGCCAGTGGAATTGAGACCACAACCATATAAGTCATGATCTTATTGAATGATCGAGCAGGCTCAAAGGACCAATTGGCCTACTCATGCTCCTATGTCCCTGTGCTATTATGACTTTCCTGGAAATTTAGCAGTCATCCCGATTACAAGGTAAACCAGATTCTCACTGAACTTCTGGCAACCAGCAATGTGGGTCTACCAACACCACATGAACTGCAGTGATTCAAGAAGGCAGTTCACCCTGAGGGTGAGGCGATAAATGCTGGTCATGCCAGTAACACCCACATCCTTTGAAAGAATGCAATGGAGCAGGAGATGAGATGAAATTTCCAGTCCACAATCTTCAAACCAACTGGTCTGCCTGCTACTTCGGCCCATCGTACTTGCTCATATCCATTGAAAAATATTAGAATATTAATGAGGTCTGAAGGTCAGTGAGGCAAGATGGTGCACATCCTGTAGTACATGATAGATCACACCTCTGTTCTTTATCCCACCTGCAGTTGTAGGGTTAGGCAAAGATTCCTATGGCAATAGTGGCTGCCCATGTCACCAGAAGTTCACTGTACCTGCCTGCCCAGGAAAGCCTGTCATACCAGCTGAAGTTAGTCTGCTGGGGAGGTTCCCGGCCTCCAAAACAAAAAAAAAAAACATTTCCCATCAGCTCCTTTATATGGTGTCAGAAACACTTCAATATTGGAGTCCTGGAGATGACCCGAGATCCTCAGATAGGGTCCATATACTGGTTGTCTGGTCCCAAAGCATATCACCAAATGCTGAGTGCTTCAGATGTAAGAAATGGCTGACCGCAGTCCCTGGACCAGCCCTCCTGCACCAATTATATACTGAGGGGCACATGTAGATGGTGCTGAAGTAGGAGCCCATGGTAAATCTAATGACAGGCTGCAGTCTGTCTTCAGGATTAATTTCTGGTGCTTCTGATGAGTTCTGTTAAAGATGTGTTGTAATTTCACAAAAGTCTGATGTTTTGGTGCATTGGTCTGTTAACTGACTCGATATATGGTTGGGTTCCAGAGAATAAACAAGAAAATATGTGGAGATAAGAAGGCAGGTGGAAAACCATGAATTACCAAAAATGTGTGGCTATTACCTAACACTTTAATTACGTCTCAGCGGTTGATTGCACCCTCCAAAGAAGTGGCTGCACGTTGTTTTCAGAGTCTGTTATTACATTGCCAGCTTTATCTTTGAGCATCTCCTGCAATGATGAGGAGAAACTCCTTTTAAAGCAAGAAGATGTTTATGATAAACAGGAGAAACATTCTCCACAATGGGTTTCTCTTCACAAAATCATCGTTAAATACTAGTTTTTCTTGAGCTAAATGTTCAAATTGAACAAGCATTCAATTTCTTAACCAATTTAAAGCACTTAAACTTGGATCTGGATTGTAAACAAATCAATTAAATGAATTAAAAACATTGGAATTTCCAGGTGCCTCAACCCACCACTGGAAATGTGGTTCACCTCAGCACATTAGTGATGAATCTGACCTTATCTCCGGACACTGTTTTTCCAGGAAAGCTCTAATAATGCTGTACAATTTGGACAACAATTTTACATAAGTTACATGTTCAATTTTATCACAACCGAGTGGATCTGTAGTCTCATCTATACCTCAATTCCATGTATGCTCTTTCTTTACCCAAATTTCACATTATATACACATCTGCCCGTACTGCAGTCACAGAAGTGTGGTAATTGTTGCAAAATAGGAAAACCAAGCAGCTACTGCATAAAACAACAATGTCATAATTACCAAACAATCTGCTTTAGTGATGTTGGCCAAGGGATAAGTATTGGCTAAGACACGCCAGACCTCCCCTGCAATTGAAGGATCTTTTATGCCCACGCGGAAGGCCAGACTATGCCGTGGTTTAACATCTCACCCAAAAGATGGCAGGCGCGATTTAGGGGGGCAAAAACAGAGTCCTGTTATGGGGATGTTTCTCGGTGCCTGCAGTGCCGAGAATGAACCCGCTATTAAATGTTTTGTTTTCGGGCCTGTGCAAGGAAAGCTCTGCCGAGGCTGCATTAACATTCATTTCCTACACCTCAAGCTAAGCTGGCCAGTGCAGGAAGAGGTCAGGGCACTGGTTTTAAATGCCACCTCGATCTCCTACCCCCCCCCCCCCCCCACCCCCCCACCCCACCCCCAACTTATCGATTATGGGGCCCTTGAACACCCCCTCACCCCACCTCATAAGGGCAGGGCACCCAGGGGCCTGATCCCTGGCACGGGCAACCTGGCTCCTGGGCACTGCCAGCCTGGCAGTGTCACCCAGGTATCGGTAGCAGTGCCCAGGTGGCACTGTCAAGGTGTCTGGGTGCCAGGGTACCACCCTGCCCACAGCCCGACCACCTGGGGGACCCTCCCAAGTGCTGTTATGCCTGGTCCATATTTGTGAAAACCAGTGCTAAACGGCGCCATGGCGAGGTTCTCCAAGCCTGGACATTCAATCACAGGCCTTGGGAGACTGCCGTAAACACTTAAATATGCAAATCCAGATCCCAAAAAGTGAGAGCGAGATCCACGTTGTGACGCCTCGAGATCTGGTTAGATCTCGCGAGGCGTCCCGAGCATCGTAAATCTTTTAACGGCCTGATCGTGTCACTGGGTCGGACGCGATCAAACAGTTCAATTGAGCCTGGCATCTGTGACAGTTCAGCACTTTAGTACGGCACTGAAACCTGCCTAATTGTGACGCACGATCGAGAATGCTCCCCTTGAACCATAGATAACCTGTTCCCTTATAAGCCACTCACCAGCCCGACTTGGAAATATATCGGCCGTTCCTTCACTGTCGCTGGAGCAACATCCTGAAACTCCCTCCCTAACAGCAAAGTGGGTGTACCTACACCTCAAGGACTGCAGTTTAAGCGGTTCAAGGCAACTCACCACAATCTTCTGAAGGGCAACAAGGGGTGGGCTATAAATGCTGACCTAATCAGCGACGTCCACATCCCGTAAATGAATTTAAAAAAGACCCCAATTTATATATAACAGTTCTGTTTTGTAACTGGGTATGTTACTTTACACACAATCTTCTGCTGTGCTTGTATTTATTACAAGAGCAATGAATCTATGCCAGGTGTGTTCGGCAGTGCTGCCCACCAGTGTGTCATACCAGGCAGAAGGACATTCCTCCAGTTCTGGAACCAATGGCTACAGAGGCTGCAGTTTATCATGGAAACACCACTAATTTGTGTCACATGCTGTAAATGGATCATCCACTTCTGCTCCAGTTGCCACACATCCAGTGGTTCTAAAGGTTATCAGCGAATCAGAGAATTTACAGTGCAGAAGGAGGCCATTCAGCCCATTGAGTCTGCAACGGCACTTGGAAAGAGCACCCCCACTTAAGCACACCCCACCTTTCCCCGTAACCCAGTAACCCCACCTGACCTTTTTGGACACTAAGTGCAATTTATCATGGCCAATCTGCCTAACCTGCACATCTTTGGATTGTGGGAAGAAACCGGAGCACTCGGAGGAAACTGACGCAGACACGGGAAGAACGTGCAGACTCAGCACAGACTGTGCCCCAAGCCCGGAATCGAACCTCGAACCCTGGAGCTGTGAAACAACAATGCTAACCACTGTGCTACCATGTTTGTAATACAGGTTGAAATCCCTTATCCTGAATGCTTGGGGCCAAGTGTGTATCGGATTTTGGAATTTCTTTGGATTTCGGCATACACTGCGCAGGTGCGGTGTACAGGTGCTGCGCACGTTAGGAATTGTGTACGTGCGGAATGTTGGGAACTGCGCAAGTGCGGAACATTGGGAACTGCATATGTGCGGTGTGTGTTGGGGATTGCGCATGTGAGCCGCGCGTGGAAAAATGTGTCAATTTTAGAATTTTTCAGTTTTCGGAATTTTGGATGAATGCTCAACCTGTAATTGCCCTTAGCTTTTATGACCAAAGAATAAAGAACAATACAGCACAGGAACAGGACCTTTGGCCCTCCGAGCCTGTAACGCTCATGATACCAACCTTTGCCAAAGCCCTCAGCACTTCCTTGTGCTGTATCCCTCTATACCCATCCTATCCATGTGTTTGTCAAGATGCCTTTTGAACGCCGTTAATGTATCTGCTTCCACAACCTCCCCTGGCAACTCATTCCAGGCACTCACCACCCTCTGTGTGAAACACCTGCCTCGCACATCTCTGCTAAAATTTGCCCCACGGACCTTAAACCTATGCCCCCTGGTGACTGACCCTTCCACCCTGGGAAAGAGTGCCTGCCCGTCCACTTTATCCATGCCCCTCATAATCTTGTAGACCTCTATCAGGTCACCCCTAAACCTCCGTCTTTCTAATGAAAACAGTCTGAGTCTATTCAGCATCTCCACATAGCTAACACCCTCCGGACCAAGCAACATCCTGATAAACCTCCTCTGCACCCTCTCCAAAGCCTCCACATCCTTTTGGTAGTGTGCCGACCAGAATTGTGCGCAATATTCCAAGTGCGGCCGTACCAAGGTTCTATGCAACTGTAGCATGAATTGCCAGTTTTTCTACTCGATGCCCGTCCAATGAAGGCAAGCATTCCGCGTGCTTTCTTGACTACCTTGTCCACTTGTGTTGCCACCTTCAAAGATCTGTGGATATGCTCGCCCAGATCTCTCTGACTTTCTATATTTCTAAGAGTTTTGCCATTTATGGTATATTTCCCCTCAATGTTAGACCTACCAAAATGCATTACCTCACAGTTGCCCTGATTAAACTCCATTTGCCATTTCTCTTCCCAAGTCTCCAACCTATCTATGTCTTGCTGTGACAAACCAGTTCTGTATCCATATTACCACCTCATCTTTGATCCTGTGTGACTTCACCTTTTGTACCAGTCTGCCATGAGGCCCCTTGTCAAAGGCTTTACTGAAGTCCATGAAAACAACATCCACCGCCCTCCCCTCATCAATCATCTTTGTCACCTCCTCAAAAAACTTGATCAAGTTAGTGAGGCACGACCTCCCCATCACAAAACTATGCTATCTATTGCTTATGAGTCCACTTGTTTCCAAATTGGCATAAATCCTGTCCCTGAGAATTCACTCCAATAAGTTACCTACTACCGATGTGAGGCTCACCAGCCATAGTTTCCAGGATTATCCCTGCAACCTTTCTTAAACAGCGGTACTACATTAGCTATTCTCTAGTCCACTGGGATCTCACCTGTAGCCAATGAGGATACAGAGATATCAGTCAAGGCCCCAGCAATTTCCTCCCTTGCTTCTCTCAGTATTCTGGGGTAAATCCCATCTGGCCCAGGAGACTTAGCTACCTCAATATCTTTTAAAAGACCCAATATCTTCTCCTTTTCGATGTTAACACAATCCAGACTGTCCACACACCCCACCCAAGAATCATCTTCCACAAAGTCCATTCCTATGGTGAACATTAATGCAAAGTACTCATTTTGTACCTCACCCATTTCCTCTGGCTCAACACAGATATCCCCCCACTGTCCTGAAGTGGCCCAATCCTTTCCCTGGCCACCCTCTTGTTTTTTTACATATGAATAAAAAGCTTTGGGGTTCTCCTTAATCCTACTTGCCAAGGATTTTTCATGACCCCTCCTAACCCTCCTAATTTCCCGCTTCAGTACCTTCCTATTTTCTTTGTACTCAAGGGTTTCGTCTGTCCCCACCCTTCTAGAGCGTCCAAAAGTCTCCTTCAAAATCTCCCTAATTATCCAAGGCTCCCTAAACTTCCCATACTTATCCTTCGTTCCCTCAGGAATGTGACTTTCCTGAATCCTAATCAACTGTCGCTTGAAAGACTCCCACATGTCCGATGTTGATTTACTATCCAACAGCTGCACCCAATCCAAATTCTTCAATTCCTGTCGAATGTTATCGTAATTTGCCTTTCCCCAGTTTAGCACCTACCCGCACCCAGAGGAAACCCACGCAGACAAGGGGAGAACATGCAGACTCCACACAGACAGTGACCCAAGCCAGGAATTGAACCTGGGACCATGGAGCTGTGAAGCAATTGTGCTAACCACTGTGCTACCGTGCTGCCCTCAAGATATTGCATCAAGAATACTTCCTGGATACACCTTACAAACTCTGCCCCATCTAAACCCTTAGCACTAAGTGAGTCCCAGTCAATATGGAAATTAAAACCCCCAACCTTAACAACCCTGTTACTTTTGCACCTATCCACAATCTCTCTACCTCTCTGCTCCTCTATTTCTTGCTGGCAGTTGGGGGGCCTGTAATATATGCCCAACATTGTGATTGCCCCCTTCCTGTTCCTGAGCTCTACCCTTGTATGAGCCCTCCAAGGTGTCCTCCAGCAGTACAGCTATAATATTCTCCTTAACCAGTAATGCTACTCTCCCACCCCTATACATCCCCCTCTATCTCTCCTGAAGCATCTATATCCTATGCTTCAAGGTTATTCCAGGCTGCTATCGAGGACATTGGAAACTTCTCCAGTCATATTTTTATTGATACAGAAAGTAATTCACAGATGTATTGCTTACTAGAGTAAGCAATTTCATTTCCTTTTCCATGGAACAACTTCAAGACAGCACATTTTAATTTTGAGACAAAACCCAATGATCCGACTGCACTGGCATAGTTCTACATGGGGGCTCCTTGTTCAATTTCATGATCAAAATCATGAGGGAATGGTTTCATTCTGTGTCTCCACCTGGTTTGTGACTACCAGCTTGACATTTTGCAAATCATAGAACATACAACATAGAAAATACAGCACAGAACAGGCCCTTCGGCCCACGATGTTGTGCCGAACTTTTGTCCTAGATTAATCATAGATTATCATTGAATTTACAGTGCAGAAGGAGGCCATTCGGCCCGTTGAGTCTGCACCGGCTCTTGGAAAGAGCACCATACCCAAACTCAACACCTCCACCCAACACCAAGGGCAATTTGGACATTAAGGGCAATTTATCATTGGCCAATTCACCTAACCCGCACACCTTTGGACTGTGGGAGGAAACCAGAGCACCCGGAGGAAACCCACGCAGACACGGGGAGGACGTGCAGACTCCGCACAGACAGTGACCCAAGCCGGAATCGAACCTGGGACCATGGAGCTGTGAAGCAATTGCGCTATCCACAATGCTACCGTGCTGCCCTTAAGAACAAATAAATCTACACTATATCATTTTACCGTAATCCATGTACCTATCCAATAGCTGCTTGAAGGTCCCTAATGTTTCCGACTCAACTACTTCCACAGGCAGTGCATTCCATGCCCCCACTACTCTCTGGGTAAAGAACCTACCTCTGATATCCCTCCTATATCTTCCACCTTTCACCTTAAATTTATGTCCCCTTGTAATGGTGAGTTCCACCCGGGGAAAAAGTCTCTGTCTGTCTACTCTATCTATTCCCCTGATCATCTTATAAACCTCTATCAAGTCGCCCCTCATCCTTCTCCACTCTAATGAGAAAAGGCCTAGCACCCTCAACCTTTCCTCGTAAGACCTATTCTCCATTCCAGGCAACATCCTGGTAAATCTTCTTTGCACCTTTTCCAGAGCTTCCACATCCTTCCTAAAATGAGGCGACCAGAACTGTACACAGTACTCCAAATGTGGCCTTACCAAAGTTTTGTACAGCTGCATCATCACCTCATGGCTCTTAAATTCAATCCCTCTGTTAATGAACGCGAGCACACTTCTTCACAGCTCTATCCACTTGAGTGGCAACTTTCAAAGATGTATGAACATAGACCCCAAGATCTCTCTGCTCCTCCACATTGCCAAGAACTCTACCGCTAACCCTATATTCCGCATTCATATTTGTCCTTCCAAAATGGACAACCTCACACTTTTCAGGGTTAAACTCCATCTGCCACTTCTCAGCCCAGCTCTGCATCCCATCTATGTCTCTTTGCAGCCGACAACAGCCCTCCTTACTATCCACAACTCCACCAATCTTCGTATCGTCTGCAAATTTACTGATCCACCCTTCAACTCCCTCATCCAAGTCATGAATGAAAATCACAAACAGCAGAGGACCCAGAACTGATCCCTGCGGTACGCCACTGGTAACTGGGATCCAGGCTGAATATTTGCCATCCACCACCACTCTCTGACTTCTATCGGTTAGCCAGTTCGTTATCCAACTGGCCAAATTTCCCACTATCCCATGCCTCCTTACTTTCTGCATAAGCCTACCATGGGGAACTTTATCAAATGCCTTACTAAAATCCATGTACACTACATCCACTGCTTTACCTTCATCCACATGCTTGGTCACCTCCTCAAAGAATTCAATAAGATTTGTAAGGCAAGACCTACCCCTCACAAATCCGTGCTGACTATCCCTAATCAAGCAGTGTCTTTCCAGATGCTCAGAAATCCTATCCTTCAGTACCCTTTCCATTACTTTGCCTACCACCGAAGTAAGACTAACTGGCCTGTAATTCCCAGGGTTATCCCTAGTTCCTTTTTTGAACAGGGGCACGACATTCGCCACTCTCCAATCCCCTGGTACCACCCCTGTCGACAGTGAGGACGAAAAGATCATTGCCAACGGCTCTGCAATTTCATCTCTTGCTGCCCATAGAATCCTTGGATATATCCCGTCAGGCCCGGGGGACTTGTCTATCCTCAAGTTTTTCAAAATGCCCAACACATCTTCCTTCCTGACAAGTATTTCCTCGAGCTTACCAATCTGTTTCACACTGTCCTCTCCAACAATATCGCCCCTCTCATTTGTAAATACAGAAGAAAAGTACTCGTTCAAGACCTCTCCTATCTCTTGAGACTCAAGACACAATCTCCCGCTACTGTCCTTGATCGGACCTACCCTCGCTCTAGTCACTCTCATATTTCTCACATATGTGTAAAAGGCCTTGGGGTTTTCCTTGATCCTACCCGCCAAAGATTGTTCATGCCCTCTCTTAGCTCTCCTAATCCCTTTCTTCAGTTCCCTCCTGGCTATCTTGTATCCCTCCAATGCCCTGTCTGAACCTTGTTTCCTCAGCCTTACATAAGTCTCCTTTTTCCTCTTAACAAGACATTCAACCTCTCTTGTCAACCATGGTTCCCTCACTTGACCATCTCTTCCCTGCCTGACAGGGACATACATATCAAGGACACGTAGTACCTGTTCCTTGAACAAGTTCCACATTTCACTTGTGTCCTTCCCTGACAGCCTATGTTCCCAACTTATGCACTTCAATTCTTGTCTGACAACATCGTATTTACCCTTCCCCCAATTGTAAACCTTGCCCTGTTGCACGTACCTATCCCTCTCCATTACTAAAGTGAAAGTCACAGAATTGTGGTCACTATCTCCAAAATGCTCCCCCACTAACAAATCTATCACTTGCCCTGGTTCATTGCCCAGTACTAAATCCAATATTGCCCCTCCTCTGGTCGGACAATCTACATACTGTGTTAGAAAAGCTTCCTGGACACACTGCACAAACACCACCCCATCCAAACTATTTGATCTAAAGAGTTTCCACTCAATATTTGGGAAGTTAAAGTCGCCCATGACTACTACCCTATGACTTCTGCACCTTTCCAAAATCTGTTTCCCAATCTGTTCCTCCACATCTCTGTTACTATTGGGGGGCCTATAGAAAACTCCTAACAAGGTGACTGCTCCTTTCCTATTTCTGACTTCAACCCATACTACCTCAATAGGGTGATACTCCTCGAACTGCCTTTCTGCAGCTGTTATACTATCTCTAATTAATAATGCCACCCCCCCACCTCTTTTACCACCCTCCCTAATCTTATTGAAACATCTATAACCAGGGACCTCCAACAACCATTTCTGCCCCTCTTCTATCCAAGTTTCCGTGATGGCCACCACATCGTAGTCCCAAGTACCGATCCATGCCTTAAGTTCACCCACCTTATTCCTGATGCTTCTTGCGTTGAAGTATACACACTTCAACCCATCTCCGTGCCTGCAAATACTCTCCTTTGTCAGTGTTCCCTTCCCCACTGCCTCATTACATGCTTTGGCGTCCTGAATATCGGCTACCTTAGTTGCTGGACTACAAATCCGGTTCCCATTCCCCTGCCAAATTAGTTTAAACCCTCCCGAAGAGTACTAGCAAACCTCCCTCCCAGGATATTGGTGCCCCTCTGGTTCAGATGCAACCCGTCCTGCTTGTACAGGTCCCACCTTCCCCAGAATGCGCTCCAATTATCCAAATACCTGAAGCCCTTCCTCCTACACCATTCCTGCAGCCACGTGTTCAACTGCACTCTCTCCCTATTCCTAGCCTCGCTATCACGTGGCACCGGCAACAAACCAGAGATGACAACTCTGTCTGTCCTGGCTTTCAACTTCCAGCCTAACTCCCTAAACTTGTTTATTACCTCCACACCCCTTTTCCTACCTATGTCGTTGGTACCAATGTGCACCACGACTTCTGGCTGCTCCCCCTCCCCCTTAAGGATCCTGAAGACACGATCCGAGACATCCCTGACCCTGGCACCCGGGAGGCAACATACCTTCCGGGAGTCTCGCTCGCGACCACAGAATCTCCTATCTATTCCCCTAACCATTGAATCTCCTACAACTATTGCTTTTCTATTCTCCCCCCTTCCCTTCTGAGCCCCAGAGCCAGACTCCGTGCCAGAGACCTGACCGCTAGGGCCTTCCCCCGGTAGGTCATCCCCCCCAACAGCATCCAAAACGGTATACTTGTTTTGAAGGGGAACGGCCACGAGGGATCCCTGCACTGTCTGCCTGTTTGTTTTTTTCCCCCTGACTGTAACCCAGCTATTCTTGTCCTGTACCTTGGGTGTGGTTACCTCCCTGTAACTCTTCTCAATCACCCCCTCTGCCTCCCGGATGATCCGAAGTTCATCCAGCTTCAGCTCCAGTTCCCTAACACGGTCTTTGAGGAGCTGAAGTTGGGTGCACTTCCCGCAGGTATAGTCAGTGGGGACACCGGTGGTATCCCTCACCACCCACATCCTACAGGAGGAGCATGTAACTGGCCTAGCCTCCATCCCCTCTTACCTTAAAGAATATAGCTGCTGTGTGGACTAACTAGATCTCCGCCCTCCGACTCTGCTCCCAGTCAGCTACACTTCCTGTAAACTCCTGGCTCTCTTCGCACTCTTTGCGGAAATGTCGGAAACAAAATGAAAGGAGCACCTTACTCCCTCCTCACCTAACTCCCTCGGTCACCAAACTCTCACTATCACACTCAAAAAGCACCAAATTCAGCACTCAGTGCAAAAAATCAATGCTCATTTGCTGTCAGTTCCAATGAAGCATTGGTCTTGAGGTATTGAATGGTGTCAAACTGGTTCATGCAGAAAATTAAGTGCCTGGGAAGAGATTAAGGGTATCCTTTCAATATACGGTTCCAGTTATCTGTGTAGAACCCCAGGATACCAGCGGACACCAGTATTATGACATTCATTCACATGTCAAAATAATAACTAAGCATAACTGGTGAACTATCGTAAAGGAAGTCCTGAGTGAGTGTGCACTGATGAGGAGCATTAACATTTCTGCTCCATCAACTGTAGTTCAGTGTCGCACGCTCGAGGTCATGGGTTCAAAAGTCCACTCCAGAGACTTGAGTGCATAATCCAGTTGATGTATCCAGTCCAGTACTGAGGGAGCACTGTACTGTTGGAGGGTGTGGTAGGTGGTAAGGTGAAGGTAAAGTCACCATAGTCCCAGATGACCATAGGCTGCTTTCTCCTTTGAGGGGAGAGCTGACTGGCGGTGATTTAACCTGAGGATCAGCACACTCAGGCGAGGGGCAAGGTTGAGAAGGCAGGGCCTTCATAAATAACCTCAGCCAGTGCATGGTACTGTTGCACTGTTGGAAAGGCAGCACAGATCGAATGCTGCACTGTTGGGAGGGAGAGTATGGTGCGTAAATTGCATTGTTCGAGGTGTTGTTAAGGGAGTGCTGCACTTATACAGGTGCTGTTTTTCAGAAGAGACACTAAACCAATGCTCTGTCTGCATTCTCAGGTGAACACACAATTTGAAGGGAGAGGAAAAGGAGGTGACCCTCAATTTATGGAATCGTGTCCAAATAAGAGTCGAAAAAGGAGAAATCAAAAGATGAGTGAAAGCAAGGCTCAGAGGTTATCGAGCTCAATGATAACGAGACAAAGCGTGTCCACACCAGCTCACTGGTCGGTGGAGCAATGGGTCGAGTACCTGGATGAGAAGTTCGCCCGGCATCGCAAGGAGTGTACAGAAGGTGTAACCCAGATGAGAGCCTCGATTAAGGAGGTGGTTGACCGGGTGGAGGAGAAAATGACGACCCAGGGACAGGAGATTCTAAAGCTGCAGGAGCTGGGGACTGAACGCGAGGAGGAGTCCACCGTAATGGCTTTGGAAATTAGCATTCTACAGGACAGCCAGAAATGACTGCTTGATAAAGTGGAGGACTTGGAAAACCGGTTTCGCAGGCAAAATATCCGAATCGTCGGGCTGCCAGAGGGGAAGGAGGGATCAGATGTGGGAACGTATGTGGAGAAGATGTTGCAGGAGAGGTGGGGGCCGATGTGTTTGACAAGCCGCTGGAGGTGGACCGGGCGCATAGGGTAAGCCCCAGGATCGTGAGCCCCCGAGGGCCATGGTGGTGAGGCTACATCAATTCCTCGACAAGGAGCGTATCATGAAGTGGGCCAGGCAGACAAAACGGTATATGTGGGAAGAATCAGAGATCCGGGTGTATCAAGACTGGGGACCAGAACTCGCAGAGAGGAGAGCAAGTTTCAACAATGTTAAGGCGGCCCTGTTTGAGAAAGACATTAAATTTGGACTGTTATACCCGGCGCGTCTTTGGGTGACCTACGAGGACCAGGAGCTGTACTTCAATTCTCCGGAAGAGGTGGTTACTTTCACGAAAGACAATAACCTGGCTTAAGGACTCTTAAATTAAGGACTCTTAAATTCTAACTGTGATGGGCTGAGTTTGAGGGACGGGATGGAGCGGCGGGGAGGAGAGAAACATGGTTCTGTGTTCTGCTTTGACTTGTTTAAAATTTCAGTCTTTTAATTCTGTGAGTTAAGTTGTGATGTTCGGGAAGAAAAGGGTTTGGGTGTTTTATTCTTTAAAAAAAATGTTTTTCTCTCTTTTCTTTTCTCTCGTCTTGTGTAATTTGATTTTGATTTAGATGGTTGATTCTTGCACGCATAATTTTGATTCAGTTGCTTGGAGCTTCTTCTATTGTGTTTAATTCTCTTTGAAAGTGATGGGACTGATAAGAATGTGTCAAAGGGGGAGGGGTAGAACCTGGAAATCTGGTGTAACGACTTTTAAACTCAAACTGTGAGGGTCTGAGTTTGGGAGACAGGATGGCGGGGAGGTGAGAAAAATAGTTCTATGTTTTGCTTTGTCTTGTTTAAAATTTCGGTCTTTTAATTCTGTGAGTTAATTGCGATGTTCGGGAAGAAAGGGGTTTTGGTGTTTTAATATTTTTTTCTCTTTCCTCTCTTCTTGTGTAATTTGATTTTGATTTACTGCTTTATGTATGATATCACAGAGGGAAGAACTTTTAAGATGCGATGGGCTGTTTTAGTTTCCACAAGAATAATGCTTGATTCTTGCATGCATAATTTCACTTAAGCTGCTTGAAGCTTCTTCCTTTGTGTTGGATTCTGTTTGACGGTGGTAGGACTGGTCAGAATCAGTTAAAGGGGGAGGGGTTTGCCTCTTTGCCTGCACGTTGGGGGAGGGTATGTTTGCTTTTTGGGATTGTTGTTACTGTGTTCAGTGCTTGTTTTATTGCGAGGTGTGATAGAATCTGGCAGTCGGCAGGCTTTTTGACGCCAGAGGGTGAGAGATGCTGAGCTAGCTGGTTCACGGGAGCAAAGTGGGGGAGAGCTGAGGAAAGACGAAGTGGGGGGGGGGGGGGAAGAGGGGGGGCGGGAAGGGGGGTACTGCTGACGGGTAAGGGACATTTAGGAGACTGGAGATGGAGATCAGATGGCAGTCGCCGCCGAGGGGCGGATCAAGCGAGGTGTGGAACATGAGCGAGGAGCTGGCCGAGGAAAGGTCATGGTTGACCGACAGGGGAGGGGGGCAAAAGCCCCCCCGGCCAGACTGGTTACATGGAATGTTCGTGGACTGAACGGGCCGGTTAAGAGAGCTCGTGTGTTCGCACACCTGAGACAGTTAAAAGCGGACGTGGCTCTGTTACAGGAGACACACTTGAAGCTGGGAGACCAAATTAGATGAAAGAAGGGATGAGTTGGGCAAGTGTTTAACTCAGGACTGGACTTTAAAACAAGGAGGGTGGCCATCCTGATTAACAAAAGGGTGACATTCAAGGTGGGGAGGATAGAGGCAGACCTGGGAGGCAGATTTATTATGGTTAGTGGGAAGCTAGAGGGAATGGCAGTGGTGCTGGTGAATATATATGCCCCAAACTGGGATGATGTCGCGTTTATGAGCAAGGTGCTGGGGAAGATCCCAGACCTTGACTCGCACTGCTGATCATGGGGGTGACTTTAATACGGTCCTGGACCCGAGGCTGGACCGGTCGAGTGCTAAGTCGGGGAAGCTATCAGCAATGGCAAAGTAACTGCGGGGGTTCATGGAGCGCATGGGAGGGGTGGATCCGTGTAGATTTGAGAGACCAAGGAGCAGAGAATATTCATTCTACTCCCATGTACATAATGCGTACTCCAGGATTTCTTTGTGCTACATAAAACACTGCTGGCAAGGATTGAGGACACTGAGTACTCAGCAATTGTAGTCTCAGATCATGCACCTCACTGGATAGATCTACGAGCAAACACGGGAATGTTCCAGCGCCCACAGTGGAGACTAGATACAGGACTGTTAGCGGATGAGGAGATCTGTGAGCGATTGAGAGAGGCCATTCGGGGGTACATAAAGATCAATGACACGGGAGAGACTGCAGCTGGGGTGGTCTGGGAGGCACTAAAAGCGGTCATTAGAGGGGAATGTATTTCGATTCGAGCCCACAGGGTTGGGAGGAGAAATCTTCCAGGTGGACAGGAGATACTCAGAGTCTCCAAATGAGGAGCTCCTGAAGGAGCGTCAGAGACTTCAAATGGAGTTTGGGCTCCTTTCTACAGGAAAGGCGGAGGGTCAGTTGAGGAGGGTAAAAGGGGCAATATTTGAACATGGGGAGAAAGCTAGCAGGATGCTGGCACATAAGCTGAGGAAAGAGGCAGCAAGAGAAATAGGGAAAATAAAGGATTTGAGGAGGAAGACGGTGACGGACCCGAGGGCGGTGAATGAAGCGTTCCGGGAATTTTATAGCCAGCGACAGAGCCGGAACCCCCGGATGGGGAGGAAGGCATGAATCAATTCCTGGGGAGGCTAGAGTTCCCGAAGGTAAATGAGGAGCTGGTGGAGGCCCTGGGGGGCCCGATTGGGCTTGGGGAAGTGATAGATGGACTGGGGGCGATGCAATCGGGTAAAGCCCTGGGACCTGATGTGTTCCCAGTGGAATTTTATAAGAGGTTCTCTGGGTTACTGGGGCCGCTCCTGGTTAAGGCTTTCAACGAGTCCAAGGAGCTGGGAGTACTCCCCACAACGTTATCACAGGCATCAATTTCTCTTATCCTGAAGGAGGACAAGGATCCGGAAAGCTGTGGATCGTACAGGCCAATCTCCCTCTTGAATGTAGATGCCAAATTATTGGCAAAGATCCTGGCCACCGAATAGAGGATTGTGTCCCGGAGACAATTGGAGGGGATCAGGCGGGATTTGTGACGGGCAGGCACCTGACATCCAACATTAGACGGCTTCTTAATGTAATTATGATGCCAGCGCAGGGGCGCGAGGCTGAGGTGGTAGTTGCCATGGATGCGGAGAAGGCTTTTGACCAGGTGGAGTGAAAGTATCTATGGGATATTTTAGGCAGATTTGGGTTTGGGCAGGGATTTGTGGAGTGGGTCCAGCAACTGTACCAGGCCCCGGTGGCAAATGTAAGAACTAACCGAATTCGGCCAGAATACGTTAGTCTTTGTCGGGGGAGAAGGCAGGGATGCCCGCTCTCCCCATTACTGTTTGCCATGGCCATAGAACCCTTAGCAATGGCTCTGAGAGCAGTGAATACGTGGAGGGGAATAGTGAGAGGAGGGTGGAGCACAGGGTCGCTCTCTATGCGGACGATTTGCTGCTTTATATCACGGACCCAGTGGGGGTGATGACCGAAATCATGGAGGTATTAGGAGAATTTGGGCGATTTTGAGGCTATAAGTCAAACATGGGAAAAAGCGAGATGTTCGTGATTCAGGCACGGGGGCAGGAAAGGAGGCTGAAGGAGCTACCTTTTAAAATGGTTGGGAAGAGTTTTAGGTATCTGGGGATTCAAGTGGCCAAGGATTGGGGGCAGCTTCGCAAGTTAAATTTGGGCAAAGCAGTGGATCAAATGAGAAGGGATTTTTGTAGATGGGACATGCTCCCACTGACGCTGGTGGGGAGGGTTCAGACGGTGAAGATGACTGTCCTTCCGAGACTGCTTTTCTTTTTTCAGTGTCTCCCGATTTTTGTCCCAAAGTCTTTTTTCAGAAGTATTAATGTGGCGATATCGAGGTTTATATGGGTGGGTAAAACCCCGAGAATAAAGAGGGCACTCCTGGAACGGGCCCGTGGGGAAGGGGGATTGGCTCTCCCGAATAACTGTTACTATAGTAGTAACTATTACTGGGCTGCCAACATATCGATGGTCAGGAAGTGGGGAATGGGGGAGGGGTCGGTCTGGGAGCGGATGGAGGCAGCATCCTGCAAAGGTACGAGTCTGGAGGCTTTACTGACGGCGTCCTTGCTGGCTCGATACTCCATAGGTCCTGTGGTGGTGGCAGTCCTGAGGATGTGGGGGCAATGGAGGCAGCATATGAGACTGGAGGGGGTGTCAGTGTGGTCACCGATTGTGACAATCACCGGTTTGACCCGGGGGGGGGCTGGATGGGGGCTTTAAGGGATGGCAGCGGGCAGGGATTGAGAGGTTTGGGGATCTATACATCCAGGAAGGCTTCCCGACCTTGGAGACATTAGAGGAGGAGTTTGACTTGCTGGGAGGGAACGGGTTTCGGTATCTTCAAGTGCGGGACTTTGTACGGAGGCAGGTCCCAAGTGTTCCTCGCCTCCCCGAGGGGACTGCAGGATAAAGTGTTGTCAAAAACAGGGGTTGGAGGTGGCAAGGTTTCGGACATATACAGGGAATTGTTAAAGTGGGATGGGGCCCCTATCAGAGAGGTGAAGAGGAAGTGGGAAGAGGAGTAGGGAGGGGAGCTGGAAACTGAACTGTGGGAAAAAGCCTTGAAAAGGGTAAATGCATCCTCGTCCTGTGCTGGACTCAGCTTGATTCAGTTCAAGGTAGTCCACAGGGCCCACATAACGGTAGCCCGGATGAGTAGGTTCTTCGAGGAGATGGAGGACAGATGTAGGCGGTGTGGGGGTAGCCCAGCCAACCATGTTCATATGTTCTGGGCATGTCCGAAACTGAGGGGATTCTGGGAGGGATTGGCAGATGTTCTGTCGGAAGTCCTGGAAGGTAGGGTTACTCCGAGTCCAGAATTAGCAATATTTAGCAAGATCCGGGGGCAAAGGGGGGGGGAGGGAGGCCGATATTCTGGCCTTCTCCTCCCTGGTTGCCCGGAGACGGATCTTGCTGAGATGGAGGGACTCGGAGCCCCCGAAATCAGGAGTGTGGGTCAGCGATATGGTAGAGTTTCTCAGTCTGGAGAAAATCAAGTTTGCTTTAAGAGGATCAACACAGGGATTCGCCCAGAGTTGCCAGCCGTTCATCGATTTCTTTAACAAAAACTGAACGTCAGCAGTAAGGGGGAAAAGGGAAAAGGGGAGGGGGGGAGAAATAGGAGGAATGGTAATGTTAAATAAGGACAGGGAATTTAGTATACGGGCAATTGGGGATAGGGCGGGAGAAGTGGGGTACGTGGTTTATTGTGTGTTGTTATTTTAGGGGGCATTTTGGGCATCGACCCGCGCGTTTGTTTTAGAAATGTCAATATGTTAAATTGTGAAAATTATGCATGCTTCAATAAAATATTTTTAAAATATTCAAAGACTGATTGCACTGGATTCTGAGGAAGAGACTTCCAGAGATTCTCAACCCTCTGAGAGAAAACATTTCTTCTCATCTCCGTCTTAAATGAGCAGCCCCTCATTTTTAATCAGCAACCCTATTTTTAGATTCTCCGACAAGAGGAAGCATCCTTTCCACATCCACCCTGTCAATACCTCTCAGGATCTTAAAAGTTTCGATCAAGTTGCGTCTTACTCTTCTAAACTCCAATGGATACAAACCCAACCTCTCCAACCTTTCCTCATAAGATAAGCAACTTCTCGCAACTGTTTCTAACGCATTTACATCTTTCCTTAGACCATAAGCCATAAAACCTAAGACATAGGCGCAGAATTAGGCCATTCGGCCCATCAAATCTGCTCTACCATTCAGTGGTATCATGACTGATCTGATATAATCCTCAACTCCACTTTCCCCACCTTATCCCCATAACCCTCGATTCCCTTACTGATTAAAAATCTGTCTATCTCAGCCTTGAACATATTAATGACCCAGTCTTTACAGCTCTCTCTGATAAAGAATTCCACATTTACTACCCTCCGAGAGAAGAAATTCCTCCTCATCTCGGTTTTAAATGGGTGTAGAAGCCAGGTGACCCTTTACTCTGAGATTGTGCCCTCTGGTCCTAGACTCTCCCACAAGAGGAAACATCCTCTCAGCATCTACCTGTCAAGCCCCCTGGAGAATCCGATATGTCTCATTCTCCTGAACTCCAACCTCCTCAAACGTCTCCTCAAAAGAAAATCCCTCCATACCCGGGATCAACTCAGTGAACCTTCTCTGGACTTCCTCCAACGCCAATATATTTTTCCTCAGATAAGGAGACCAAAACTGTTCACAGTATTCCAGGTGCGACCTAATTAGTACCTTGTATAGTTTTAGCAAGACTTCCCTATTTTTATTCCCCATTCCCTTTGAAATAAAGGCCAACATTCCATTTGTTTTCCCAATAACCTGCTGAACTTGCATGCTAGCTTTTTGTGATTTATTCTTAAGGACCCCCAAATTCCTCTGTGCTGCAGTCTTTCTCCATTTAAATAATATTCAATTCCTTTATTCTTCCTACCAAAGTTCAAACTTCACATTTTCCTACAGTATTTTAGAAAAGGAGAACAGTACTGTGCACAATACTCTAGATGTGATCTCACCAAAGTCCTGTTCAACAGAAGCATAATCTGCCTAATTTTGTAATAAATTCCCCTCACAATAAATGGTAACATTTTATTAGCTTTCCTGATTACTTGCTTTACCTTTATACCAGCCTTTAGTGATTCATGTACTGAGACACCCAGATCGCTCTGAATTTCAGAGTTCTGTAATCTCTTACCATTTAGACAATACGTTTCTTTTTTAGTCTTCCTGCCAAAATGGACAATATACATTTGCTCACATTCTGCTCCATTCGTCAGATTTTTGACAATTCACTCAATCTATCTATATCCATCTACACCCTCCTTATGTCCTCTTCATAACATGCTTTCCTACCTATCTTTGTGACGTCTGCAAATTTATATGCCACCCCTTCGCTCCCCTCATCTAAGTTATGAACATAAATTGTAAAAAGTTGAGGCCCCAGCACAACCATTGCAGGACTCCACTTCGTCACATCCTGCCAATCAGAAAAAGCCCCATTTATGCATACTCTGTTTTCTACCAGCCAACCAATCTTGTATCCATGTTAACATGTTACCCCCTATACCATGAGCTTTTATTTTCTGCAATAACCTTCGATGCGGCACCTTATCAAATGGCTTTTCAAAATCCAACTACAGTACGTCTACAGGCTCCCCTTTATCCAAAGCACATGTCACTTCATCAAAGAAATCCAATAAATATGAAATCCGTTTGACAAAACTATGCTGACTCTCCTTGATTACCTTGAGTTTATTTAAGTGTAGAGTTATAACCTCCTTAATGATCAATTCTATATCTACCCCCACGAGAGAAATCAAGCCACCTCTTTTAAGATCCTAGAATGAAGCCCATCAGGACCAGGAGACTTGTCAGCCACAGTTTCATCAGTTTGTTCCGTAATGCTTCCCTAGTGATTGTGATTCCCCAAATTCCTCTCTCCATTCCACCTCCTGATTTACAGCTAGTATGGTAATGTTTTTTGTATCTTCTATGGTGAAGATAGATGCAAAATATTTGTTAATTTCAACTTCCATTTCCTTATTATCTACTTTTAACTCTCATTTGTTACTCTCTAGAGGACTAGAGAACCACCACTCACTTTACTTTCTCTCATCCTTTTAAAAAACTTATAGAAACTCTTACTATCCAGATAATATCCTAGAATGCCCCACCCAATTTCTGACTTTGGTCCGCCATTAGCACAAAGATTGCAGTGATTCGAGGAAAACGCCTGTCACCTCCTTAGGGCAATGAGAATGGCAATAAATGTGTAACTGATAGCTTGAGAATAAATGGCTTTAAAAAGACTCAACCATTAAGGAATTCAGAGGAATCACATTGCGGCACCATCTTCGTTGCTGAATTCACTTTTCATTAAATGAGTGTGCAACCATTTTCTGAATATTTTCTCTAGCTTGTGAGACCTACTCACTCTGCACCATTTGTGGTTCTTTGCCTGCAGTCACTTCCCAGAAACTTCCCTTCACTCAAGTGAGAATATCAAGGTGCAGCCGCTTCTACGTCAGTTCCAGAAACTGCCGAACTTCACACGACAGATAGCTGATGGTTTAATCACTTCCCATTCACAATGCAAGGACAGATCAAAGGTTACTCATTTGGTTTAATTATGCACAGTCTGGTATACAGTTGGAAGCCTTGGCCCAGCCAATTGAATTTCAGGAGATCCTGTTTTGAAGGGATATTTTGTTATCCTTTTAAACATGCACTGATATTAATTACCACATTGAAGCCGAAAAGTCATCTCTCATGCATCTTAAAGATAGAGGGAAGAAGATTCACCTTTTTTCCTTTAGAAACTTAGACTACTGGATGTCTGGGAAAGCATAAAGATGGTAGACTGTTCAGCAGAAAGGTACTTTCGCTTTGCCTGTGTTTTTCCAGGTGAATGTGGGACATGGGAGCCCAATATTCATTTACAAACAATGCAGGGTGATTGGTCAGGAGCAGAAGAAGGAAGGGCAGAAGGAGAGAGAAACAGAAGGGATAAATCTGGTTAAAGGCAACAACAGAGAAAGCTGTGTACAACATACACGGACATTTGTGCGCAACACATGCAGAAAGCCATGAGCAACATACATAGAGATTTTGAACAACATATACAGAAATCTGTACACAAATTTAGAAAAACTGCGAACATTCCCAAGATGAAAGTGTGCAACTTTAATTTCTTTTTAAAAATGAATTTAGGTTGAATACATGTTCAAAGAAACGATTCTTTGGAAACATCACATTTCGTTCCCCATGAGACGGATGCCACAGGACTAAATGTCCACCACTGTGTTATGAAGCACAGTGAAAATGTTTGACTGCTGGAGTTTCCAGGATCAAATAAAAAGTACCTGTACACCATGAAATGAAAATGAAATGAAATGCAAATCGCTTATTGTCACAAGTAGGCTTCAAATGAAGTTACTGTGAAAAGCCCCTAGTCGGCACATTCTGGCGCCTGTTCGGGGAGGCTGGTACGGGAATCGAACCGTGCTGCTGGCCTGCCTTGGTCTGCTTTCAAAGCCAGCGATTTAGCCCTGTGCTAAACCAGCCCCTATGCATTCCCAAATGAAAAGAGTGAAATGAGCTTATCATGGCTGAGAAATGTCAGTATGCACGTGAAGTGTACATATTTCACAGTTGGAAAGGGTGCCTGAAAGGTGCCTATTGCACAGCTAAAACTAGTCTGTATAAGGCTAAAATCGATTTCTGTGCACGGAAACATGGCTGGTATATTTGCCAAAATGTGGACTTCAAAATGTGCTTATGCATGACTGAAAAGGTGTCTGTACACGTGACATTGGTTGATGCATGGGTGAAATGTGCCCATTGCACGGCCAAAATGCACCTGTGTTTGGCCAAAATTTGCCTGAAATGTGCATTCTTCAAGCTTTGACAAAGCAAATTGAACTCTGCTGTTCAGAACCCCAAGCTCCAGGCCATGCTCCTTACACATTATCAGCATACACAATGGTTTTCCAATCACCTGAAATCAATGGGAGTCATGGAAATCTCTCCATTGGTTGGAGATATACCTGGCAAGAAGGCTAAGTTGTGATTTTGGAGGCCAATGATCTCAATCCAGCACGTCTCCCGGGAGTGTCCAAGGATCAGTCGTCTTTAGCTGTTTCATGAATGACCTTCTTCCCATCATAAGGTCAGAAATTGCAACGATCATTTATGATTCAAGTCACAATTCCTCACATAATGAAACTGCTCGTGTCTACATATAGCAAGACTTGGACAATGTTCAGGTTAGGCTATTAAGTTGCAAGTAACATTTGTATCACATTGTGCCAAGTAATGACCATCCCCAGCTCCTTTTTGTCCTCAGAATTAAGAATGACTTGGTCCCCCTCAGGTTTGATGGCTTCAGAGATGGTGAATACGTCCAATGCATGATCTGCAAGCTCTGCCACAAGCTGGGTCGCTGATGCTTGAAGGGTTGGCTGGATGGGTTGATTCAAGGTTTGTGTGCTCCTTCCGATGCCTCAACTCTGCTTCTGCATGTTCCCAATTATGTTTTACAAGGTGTTCAATGCCTTTCCAAATGAGAGTTCTCCATTTTGGTCAGTCACATACAAGGGTCTCCCATTAGTCAGCGGGAATGTTTGATCGCTTCAGTAATGCTTTGACTCTGCAGTCTTCCTTGGATTCTCTTTCTATGATCGAGTTCTGAATAGAGCAGTTGCTTCGGGAATTTGGTGTCAGGCATTAGAATAATGTGCCCCATTGAGAGCAACTGATTTTGAAAGCCTTGATGCTGGGCAAATTGGCTTGGGAATTGGCTTCGCAAGATCTTTTGAATCAAGTGCCAAGAAAGATAGTGCAAAAGAAGCACCATTTCCAACTAGAGAGAGTCTAATGACCTCTTCTTGACATTCAATGGCCCTACCATTGTTGAACCCCCACCAACAACATCCTGGGGAGATACCATTGACCAGGAACTTAATTGGACCACCCCATAAATGCTGTGGATATAAGAGCAGGTCAGAGGCTGGGTATTCTGTGATGAGTATCTCACATATTGACTCCTGCAACCTTTCCATTATCTACACGTCACAAGTCAAGTGTGTGATAGCATACTCCCCAATTGCCTGGAGGAGTCAAAATTCTGGAATTCCCTAGCTAACAGCACTGTGGATATATCTACACCACACGAGTGCAAGGAGGTGGTTCACCATCACCCTGTCAATTGCAATTAGGGATAGGCAATGAATGATGGTTTTGCCAGTGATGATACATTCTATGAACAAATAAAAACATAAGGAAGAGGAGGAGGACCAAGAACAGATCGTTGGGAACTCCTGAAGTGATACTGTGGAGGTGGAACGAGAAAGTAATGCTGAAGAGGCTCTGTTGAGCAGAATGTAAGGATGGTAACTGTGTGATGGTAGTCTCTTGGAACTGAACAATGGTGGAGTGGTACTGGAGAGATTGCTTGATCGTGTCCAACACCATGGAATCATCCAAATGAAGGGATACCATAAAACAGTCACACATAATATTTGTGGCTTTGTGAGGGGCCGATTCAGTGCCAAAATAAGGAATCTTCACCCTGGACTATGTTCAGAGATCCAATAAAGCAGCAGAAAGTCAACCAATAACCAGTGGTATTAGATCTAGTGCAGGTAAATCCAGGTTAATCAAAGCTGCAAAGTGATAACAGATGTTTAAAATGGACATCAACAGAGGAAGAGGAGGAATGAAAACCAGGAGGCTGGAGGACCAGATACCAAGGAGCTGAAGAAGGTTGCAGAGTAATTCAGGTGACCTGTAGAGACAATGAAGTTGTTGAATACATGAAGTGTCAGCTCAGCAAAGGGTGAGGAGGAAGATCAGAAAGGCAATGCGACTAGGACAGTTCAAGGCCACAACAGTTGAGCAGATAGTGGCAAAGCAGAAATCTTTGAGCACTATCAGCAGTTGAAGCAGTCTAGCAGAAGTAAAATGGAAGAATTGGAGAAAAGGTAGCACTACATTGGAGCCAATTTGTGAGGCTATCTCAAAAGGTACGGTTGGTCTGATTTTGTTTTACGAATGAGGAGCATGGGTTTCCTTAATTGGTGAGGTTGAGGATTAAAATACACATCATGAAAAATGGGTTCAACCACAGAATTTTAAATTCAACGCTGCACTTGAACCCATCTGTAAAGGATATAACCAGAGCAAAATTGCTTCAAAATCCCTCAAGATCTTATCCAGTTTGTTTATTCAGAAGTAATGAGGACAAAAAACAGCCATTCCACTTTTCAACAAGGACTATGGCAGAATAGGAATCGGTTCCTGTTGGCGATCTGGAACTCTGAGCCCGTTGTGAATTGTGAACGTGACCCTGTTGAGACTTTCTGGGGTCAGGAAATAAAAATACAGGTGAGCTTTGTGCCAGTGTTGTGCATCGGCCAGGAGAGGCGGGGGAGCAAAATGAGGTGCTGGCTAGTTACTTGAGGGTTAAACAGGTAGCAGCAGGTTTAAACAGCTGTTTCAATATGGAATTGGTTTCTTTGTAAGGGTGTGTAATTTCCAGGTCCTGATCCCAGTTTGGGACATTCTCTCGGCCTCACTTATTCTGTTTCACACAACTGAACAGCAGTGTAATACTGGTGTCCAATTATTCTGTGACAGCAGCAGAAGCGGAGCCCAGCTCACTGGCCTGGCTCCTTTGCAGAGAATTCTAATGGCAAGTGAAGCGACTGCCCACCCAACACTTCCCTCAGAGGAAGCTCTTTGGATGTGATCTTTGTAGCTTAGGCCTGGTATTGCTGTGTCCCTGTCCACCTCCCACCCCACACAGCCCAAACTACACCCCAGGCCCTCAGGAAATTCACAACTAAACTGTCTGAGCTGCAGCTATCTGCCAATCACAGAATCAACAGATGTTTGTGCTCTCTGACTGTCACATTATTAAAGGTTATATACAATTCAATTATGCCCACATTTTTTAGACTTAGCAATTAATTAAATTATTGTGTACCAAACAGCTGTGAATTTAATGGGGAACTTTCCCTCCACAATCAATTTTCGTCTTTTACCTGAACGAAGAACATCAATATGATCATGGCCAGTTGCAATGTACTGTAAACTCAGATACAGGAACAGATACTGTTAGTTACTGATAATTGTTGACACCGCACACCCATCATTACTGGTACCTGAAGTTTCTCTGTTGTTGTTGGCCAAAGATGCCTGCATATCACTTTTTTAACAACATCTGGAAGGAGGCTGACTGTTATTAGCAGGATAATTCCTAACCAGGCCGGCCCTGTCGAAAGCATCTGCATGAAGACGTAGCACATTCTCTGGGAATTCAGAAAAGGCCTGAGAAGAAAACAAACATTGTCAAGGAAAAGGACAGAAAAGTCTGATTTAAAGATGAAGGTGGGGATAAATAATGGCACACTTGCCGTTTATGCCAGTCTATATTTCACTAGTTGCTCCATATTCATAGGTTTGCCAGATTTGCACCATGTACATTATTACTGTTCAAATCCAGATTGAAATGGGTGCAGAAGACCATCAATTTTTATAAAAAATTATTTGTATAGATCACATTGTTTTGAATTAATGGATTAAAAATTGTGGGCACCACTTGATTTTGTGAGAAAAGATAGCAGTGTTATGAAGAAAGTCATGGCCTGAACTCTACACAGATGCTGTCAAACCTGCTGAGTAATTCCAACAATTTCAGTTTTTATTTTTAAGATTTTCTAGTTTTAGAATGATCTCAGATGGACCTAAATATTTAATGGCATCATTTGATGAGCAGGAGAATTCTCCCTGGTGTCCTGGCCAATATTTATCTCTCACCCACCCTTACCACAAAACAGACTGGTTTTAATCACATTGCTGATGTGAGATTTTGCTGTGCACAAATTCCCCGCGTTACAAGTGACTGCACTTCAAAAATTATTTCATTAGCTGTAAAGCATTTTGGATCATGAAAGATGTGACATAAATGTGGCCAGTTTTAGGATGATGCAGTACACGTTGTTAAGGCCCACTGATCTGCTTCCCACCAGCTGAGGGATCTGTTTCCAGCTGTATCGTTCTGCTGAGGGGCTTCATGAAGATTTTACTTGGCTCATTTTTGCCAAAGATAAAACGTCTTCACATTTTGCTAATTTTTAATGAAAAAGTAACTTTGAGTACTAGAAAGAGTAATAATTAGGGCAGCACGGTAGCACAAGTGACTAGCACTGTGGCTTCACGGCGCCAGAGTCCCAGGTTCGATTCCCCGCTGGGTCTCTGTGCGGAGTCTGCACGTTCTCCCCATGTCTGCGTGGGTTTCCTCTGGGTGCTCCGGTTTCCTCCCACAGCCCAAAGACATGCAGGTTAGGTGGATTGGCCGTGCTAAATTGTCCTTAGAGACCAAAAAGGTTAGGAGGGGTTATTGGGTTCCGGGGATAGGGTGGAAGTGAGGGCTTCAGTGGGTCAGTGCAGACTCAATGGGCCGAATGGCCTCCTTCTGCACTGTATGTTCTATGTTCCTTGTAAAGTAATCAAATAATAGAAAGTAATAGGAAGAGAACACTAGGTGAAATTTTCTCAAAATTAGACCAAAGGTGCGACTCTCCGGAAAGATTTCGAAGTGTGGTAGTGAGCAGGAATACCGCAAGCTTCCCGGCGCTCAGCCCGGCGAGGTCAGCAACGCTTTTCAATGTTAATTAGTCCACTTAACGAAGCTCCACGGGCTTCACGCCGCAACTGATTCGCCAGGACCAGGCTTGCCAGCCCCCCCTGCTAACAAGGTGGAACAGCACTTAAACAGCACTTACACAGCACAGCACTTTCCGTCGTAATACGGGCCAACCGCCAAACCCTTGGCCCATCTCTCCAGGTATCACCACCCCCCACCCTTCCTGAGCACACCGTATGCAGGTGATGGGTGTGATGAGATCCAGCAGACAAGCAGGGGCCAGACCATGGTATAGATTGAGCAGCACCGGTGCTGAGCTCTCTGTGGGTTATCATGACCCCCACCCCGAGGGTGCCTCCCAGCCTCTGCCGAGCACGGGGGCGGCAAGTCCAGCGCCTCCGGGCTCTTTGCCTGTAAGCATAGATGCTACTCACCTCCTCAGCTCCCCATGGAAGCCCTTCGGCCAAGTTCACGTTTATAAAAAGGAGTACTAATCGGCGCCAACGTGACCATTTGCTGGGGAAACCGATGAACCATGGAAGGCCTTGGATATTGGGTGGCTCCCATTAATTGTATGGAAATAGGACTTAAATGGTGATCAATTGGTTTCTGGCCAAGTTACGGTGAGATCCCAATTTCGCCTACGTGAGCCGGTTGCATCGCAAACTGTGTAACTTTCCTTAGATAAAGGGGCCAAAACTGTTCGCAGAATTCCAGGTGTGGTGTAACTAGCGCCTTGCATAGTTTTAGCAAGAATTCCCTATTTTTAACAAAAATAAAGGCCAACATTCCATTTTCCTTCCCAATGCCGCAGAAGGCTGTGGAGGCCAAGTCACTGAGTGTCTTTAAGACAGAGATAGATAGGTTCTTGATCGATAAGGGGATCAGGGGTTATGGGGAGAAGGCAGGAGAATGGGGATGAAAAAATATCAGCCATTATTGAATGGCGGAGCAAACTCGATGGGCCGAATGGCCTAATTCTGCTCCAATGTCTTATGGTCTTAACTTGCAGATTAGCTTTTTGTGATTTATGCACGAGAACCCCCAGATTCCTCTGTGCTGCAGCTTTCTGCAGTCTTTCTCCATTTAAATAATATTCAGCTCCTTTATTCTTCCTACCAAAGTGCATAACTTCATATTTTCCTCCATTATATTCCATCTGCCAAGTTTTTGCCCATTCACCTAACCTGTCTAGATCCCTCTGTAGCCTCTTTGTGTCATCCTCACCACTTGCCTTCCCACCTATTTGTCCTACCAATTAATCTTAATACATGAACACAAATGCAAAATACTGCAGATGCACATTTGCTTCACAGCTCCAGGGTCCCAGGTTCGATTCCCAGCTTGGGTCACTGTCTGTGCGGAGTCTGCACATTCTCCCCGTGTGTGCATGGGTTTCCTCCAGGTGCTCCGGTTTCCTCCCACAGTCCAAAGATGTGCAGGTTAGGTGGATTGGCCATGCTAAATTGCCCTTTGTGTCCAAAATTGCCCTTAGTGTTGGGTGGGGTTATTGGGTTACGGGGATAGGGTGGAGGTGTGGACCTTGGGTAGGGTGCTCTTTCCAAGAGGCGGTGCAGACTCGATAGGCCGAATGGCCTCCTTCTGCACTGTAAATTCTATGATGCTGCAAATCTGAATAAAAACAGAAAATGCCAGAAATACTCTGCACATCTGGCAGGATCTGTGGAGACAGAAACAGAATAAATGCTTCACGTCTATGACATTTCATCTGAACTCCTAGATATTTATCAAATGCTGCCCAGCGCTATCAATTAAATGTTTCCAATTTTTATTTGTGCAGGGCTTTGTGAAACAAATACTAAACTGGGACTATTCTCTGTCCTTCTGAAAACCTCAGTTGCATTCAGGGGAAACATATATCCAAGTGTTTTGTTTTGCATTCAGTCTGTATTTTATACACAGGTTGGACATTTCCAGACTCCCAGTGGCTTCACATTGGCCAACAGTGGGATCTTCCACTCCCGTTGACTCTGGAGCATGTTTGGATGTTTCGCCAGCCCCGCTGCCAGGTGGAGGGATTCGACCTTGGCAGGACTGGAAGATCCCGTTGCAGGAAGGGCCAGAAAGTTCCAGCCACACTTACCAGATGATGCCTCCCCAGAGAAGAGAAAAGATGATGTAAAACAGTAGCGAGCCCCATATCACAAAGTGATTTATCCATGTCCAATGGTGAGTGTCCAGGGCAAGCTGTGAAAACAGGACATTGTCCATTTGTAACCAGCCAACCATCAAGGTACTCTCTGAACAATGACAGGATGAAACACAAGACAGGAGAGGGGTAAAGCAAGAACAGCAGATGCCCACATTCAGTCTATATTCCCTTGGGAATCATCAACAAAACATTGAACTAATTAAGCAGAGGTAATATTGAATTTTAATGCTGTTTTCATTTCTCATCGTTACTCAGTAGTTGACTGAAGTAGAAATCAGTTGGAACACAAAACATGACAGGAAATGTGTGACCGTTTACACATTAAACAACTACAGTCCAAACAAATCCACTCAGAGAAAGATTGTGGTAATTTCAAAATTTATTTTAAGAAACAGATCTCCTGTCATATTTTAGACTATGCAGCAACAACAGGAGTGGGAGAGAAGGGACTGAATATCAGCATATACAACAAATCTTTCAAATCTTGCAGATGTTAGAAAACTCAGAAATGTACCAAACAGTGAAGACAGTAAAATACTTCAGGAACACACATAAATTATACCATTTGAAACGGAGTGCAGGAACCAAGAGACTTAGGGATGTTTGTACACCGATATTTGTAGATAGCAGGGCACATTGAGAACATTGAAATTGGCCGGTACGATGTTGTGGGAATCACAGAGATGTGGTTGCAAGGGGATCAGGGCTGGGATCTAAATATCCAAGGATATATGTCCTATCAAAAGGACAGGCAGATGTGCAAAAGGGGCGGGGTTGCATTGCTGGTACGGAATGAAGTTAAATCGATAGCGAGGAGCGATATAGGATCAGAAGTCATAGAATCTTGTGGGTAGAGTTGAGGAATCGCAAAGGTAAAAAGACCCTGATGGGAGTTAGGTACAGGCTCCCTAGCAGTAGTCAGGATGTGGGGCAGAAAATAAATCAGGAGATAGAAAAGGCATGTAAAAAAGACAATATTACAATAATCATGGGGGACATCAATATGCAGGTGGACTGGGAAAATCGGGTTGGTAGTGGATCCCAAGAAAAGGAATTTGTGGAATGTCTAAGAGATGTTTTTTTGGAGCAGCTTGTGACGGAGCCTACTAGGGAACAGGCAATTCTGGATTTGGTGATGTATAATGAGGCAGACTTGATTAGGGAACTTAAGGGAGCAGTAACCACAATATGATAGAATTTACCCTGCAGTTTGAGGGGGAGAAGCTGCAATCAGATGTAACGGTATTACAATTAAATAAGGGTAACTACAAAGACATGAGGGAGGAGCTGGCCAGAGTTGATTGGAGAAGGAGCCGAGCAGGGAAGACAGTTGAACAGCAATGGCAGGAGTTTTTGGGGTTATTGGGGAGGCACAACAGAAATTCATCCCAAGGAGGAGGAAACATGCTAAGTGGAGGACAAGGCATCAATGGCTGACGAGGTATGTCAAGGACAGCATAAAGGCTAAAGAAAAAGCATAAAGAGTGGCGAGGATCAGTGGGAAACCAGAGGATTGGGAAGCCTTTAAAAGCGAGCAGAGGACAACTAAAAAAGCAATAAGGGGGGAAGAAGATGAAGTCCGAGTGCAAGCTAGCTAGTAATATAAAGGAAGATAGGAAGAGATTTTTTCAATATATAAAAGGTAAGAGAGAGGCAAAAATAGACATTGGAGCACTAGAAAATGTGGCTGGAGAAGTAATAATAGGAAACAAAGAAATGGCAGACGAACTGAATAGTTACTTTGCATCAGTCTTCACGGTGGAAGACACCAGTGGGATGCCAGAGCTCCAGAACCAGGGGGCAGAGGTGAGCGCAGTGACCATTACGAAGGAGAAGGTTCTGGGGAAACTGAAAGGTCTGAAGATGGATAGGGGCTGGTTTGGCACAGGGCTAAAGAGCTGGCTTTTAAAGCAGACCAAGGCAGGCCAGCAGCACAGTTCAATTCCTGTACCAGCCTCCCCGAACAGGGCCTGAATGTGGCGACGAGGGGCTTTTCACAGTAACTTCATTTGAAGCCTACTTGTGACAATAAGCAATTTTCATTTTCATTTCTCAAGTCACAGGATGGACTACACTCCAGGATCCTAAAAGAGATAGTTAAACTAACTACTTACCTCTTCTGGGAGGTAAGTAGTTAGTTTAAAACCACTTACCTTTACAGGAGCAGCCCATTGGATTTCGGCGGCAGCGGTGCGCAGGGGCCTTCTTGGAGGTGAGTAGTGAATTTAAAACCACTTACCTTTACAGGAGCAGCCCATTGGATTTCGGCGGCAGCGGTGCGCAGGGGCCTTCTTGGAGGTGAGTAGTGAATTTAAAACCACTTACCTTTACAGGAGCAGCCCTTTGGATTTCGGCGGCAGCGGTGCGCAGGGGCCTTCTGGGAGGTAAGTAGTTAGTTTAAAACCACTTACCTTTACAGGAGCAGCCCTTTGGATTTCGGCGGCAGCGGTGCGCAGGGGCCTTCTTGGAGGTGAGTAGTGAATTTAAAACCACTTACCTTTACAGGAGCAGCCCTTTGGATTTCGGCGGCAGCGGTGCGCAGGGGCCTTCTGGGAGGTGAGTAGTTAGTTTAAAACCACTTACCTTTACAGGAGCAGCCCATTGGATTTCGGCGGCAGCGGTGCGCAGGGGCCTTCTTGGAGGTGAGTAGTGAATTTAAAACCACTTACCTTTACAGGAGCAGCCCTTTGGATTTCGGCGGCAGCGGTGCGCAGGGGCCTTCTGGGAGGTAAGTAGTTAGTTTAAAACCACTTACCTTTATAGGAGCAGCCCTTTGGATTTCGGCGGCAGCGGTGCGCAGGGGCCTTCTGGGAGGTAAGTAGTTAGTTTAAAAAGCCTTGCCTGGTCCCGTGTCTGTTCTTCTTTTCAGTTTTATTTGTTTTTATATAAGGCGGGAACCGGAAGTTCTACCTCTGGCAAGTGCCCCCCCCCCCCCCAACCAATAAATTCTGGTGGAGAGGAAACCCGAGACACTACACGTGTAGTGTCTCCCACCCGCCCTCCTCCTCTAACCTAATAATAAGACCCATTGGTGTAAGGTAAGTGCCATATTATATTATTATATTATTAGCATTGTGCAGGTCAAGGATCGGAGGTGGAGGAGCAGTCTCTGTCAGCGAGAGAACCTGAGAACATCTCAGACACTCAGAAGGCAAGTAAGTGATTTTTACTTTTATACCTTTTTTCAAATTGTGTGTGTCGGGGGGAAATTGAAGCGACATCACAGAAAAGCTGTGACCTGAGTGGCTGGTTGGGATTCTAACCTAAATTTAAAAAATATTTGAGTATTTGGGAACTAATTAAACATATCCTCTAAATTATAATTAAGTTATTATCTAAGCCAGAGATCGGAGAGTATTATAGTTAGCTATCGCATTTCTATTAGAAATCTAGTGCTAGGAAACAGATAGTTGACAGTAACTTTGCAATTTAAAAAAAAAAAAGAGACAAATTTTAATTTTAATTAATTGACGCAATGTCAGTTAGAGGGGTGCTGTGCTCTGACTGTGAGATGTGGCAGGTCCGGGAGGCTTCCAGCGTCCCGGGTGGCTTCATCTGCAGAAAGTGCACCCAACTGGAGCTCCTCACAGACCGCATGGTTCGGTTGGAGCAGCAATTGGATGCACTTAGGAGCATGCAGGTGGCGGAAAGCGTCATAGATCGCAGTTATGTAAATGTGGTCACACCCAAGGTGCAGGCAGAGAAATGGGTGACCACCAGAAAGGGCAGGCAGTCAGTGCAGGAATCCCCTGTGGTTGTCCCCCTCTCGAACAGATATACCCCTTTGGATACTGTCGGGGGGGATAGCCTATCAGGGGAAAACAGCAGCAGCCAGAGCAGTGGCACCACGGCTGGCTCTGATGTTCAGAAGGGAGGGTCAAAGCGCAGAAGAGTAATAGTAATAGGGGACTCTATAGTCAGGGGCACAGATAGGCGCTTCTGTGGACGTGAAAGAGACTCCAGGATGGTATGTTGCCTCCCTGGTGCCAGGGTCCAGGATGTCTCCGAACGGGTAGAGGGAATCCTGAAGGGGGAGGGCAAACAGGCAGAGGTCGTTGTACATATTGGTACTAACGACATAGGCAGGAAGGGGCATGAGGTCCTGCAGCAGGAGTTCAGGGAGCTAGGCAGAAAGTTAAAGGACAGGACCTCGAGGGTTGTAATCTCGGGATTACTCCCTGTGCCACGTGCCAGTGAGGCTAGAAATAGGAAGATAGAGCAGACAAACACGTGGCTAAACAGCTGGTGTAGGAGGGAGGGTTTCCGTTTTCTGGACCACTGGGAGCTCTTCCGGGGCAGGTGTGACCTGTATAAGATGGACGGGTTGCATCTAAACCGGAGAGGCATAAATATCCTGGCCGCGAGGTTTGCTAGTGTCACACGGGAGGGTTTAAACTAGTATGGCAGGGGGGTGGGTACGGGAGCAATAGGTCAGAAGGTGAGAGCATTGAGGGAGAACTAGGGAATAGGGACAGTGTGGCTCTGAGGCAGAGCAGACGGGGAAAAGTTGCTGAACACAGCGGGTCTGGTGGCCTGAAGTGCCTATGTTTTAATGCAAGGAGCATTACGGGTAAGGCAGATGAACTTAGAGCTTGGATTACTACTTGGAACTATGATGTTATTGCCATTACAGAGACCTGGTTGAGGGAAGGGCAGGATTGGCAGCTAAACGTTCCAGGATTTAGATGTTTCAGGCGGGATAGAGGGGGATGTAAAAGGGGAGGCGGAGTTGCGCTACTTGTTCGGGAGAATATCACAGCTATACTGCGAGAGGACACCTCAGAGGGCAGTGAGGCTATATGGGTAGAGATCAGGAATAGGAAGGGTGCAGTCACAATGTTGGGGGTATACTACAGGCCTCCCAACAGCCAGCGGGAGATAGAGGAGCAGATAGGTAGACAGATTTTGGAAAAGAGTAAAAACAACAGGGTTGTGGTGATGGGAGACTTCAACTTCCCCAATATTGACTGGGACTCACTTAGTGCCAGGGGCTTAGACGGGGCGGAGTTTGTAAGGAGCATCCAGGAGGGCTTCTTCAAACAATATGTAGACAGTCCAACTAGGGAAGGGGCGGTACTGGACCTGGTATTGGGGAATGAGCCCGGCCAGGTGGTAGATGTTTCAGTAGGGGAGCATTTCGGTAACAGTGACCACAATTCAGTAAGTTTTAAAGTACTGGTGGACAAGGATAAGAGTGGTCCGAGGATGAATGTGCTAAATTGGGGGAAGGCTAATTATGACAATATTAGGTGGGAACTGAAGAACATAGATTGGGGGCGGATGTTTGAGGGCAAATCAACATCTGACATGTGGGAGGCTTTCAAGTGTCAGTTGAAGGGAATACAGGACAGGCATGTTCCTGTGAGGAAGAAAGATAAATACGGCAATTTTCGGGAACCTTGGATGACGAGTGATATTGTAGGCCTCGTCAAAAAGAAAAAGGAGGCATTTGTCAGGGCTAAAAGGCTGGGAACAGACGAAGCCTGTGTGGCATATAAGGAAAGTAGGAAGGAACTTAAGCAAGGAGTCAGGAGGGCTAGAAGGGGTCATGAAAAGTCATTGGCAAATAGGGTTAAGGAAAATCCCAAGGCTTTTTACACGTACATAAAAAGCAAGAGGGTAGCCAGGGAAAGGGTTGGCCCACTGAAGGATAGGCAAGGGAATCTATGTGTGGAGCCAGAGGAAATGGGCGAGGTACTAAATGAATACTTTGCATCAGTATTCACCAAAGAGAAGGAATTGGTAGATGTTGAGTCTGGAGAAGGGGGTGTAGATAGCCTGGGTCACATTGTGATCCAAAAAGACGAGGTGTTGGGTGTCTTAAAAAATATTAAGGTAGATAAGTCCCCAGGGCCTGATGGGATCTACCCCAGAATACTGAAGGAGGCTGGAGAGGAAATTGCTGAGGCCTTGACAGAAATCTTTGGATCCTCGCTGTCTTCAGGGGATGTCCCGGAGGACTGGAGAATAGCCAATGTTGTTCCTCTGTTTAAGAAGGGTAGCAAGGATAATCCCGGGAACTACAGGCCGGTGAGCCTTACTTCAGTGGTAGGGAAATTACTGGAGAGAATTCTTCGAGACAGGATCTACTCCCATTTGGAAGCAAATGGACGTATTAGTGAGAGGCAGCACGGTTTTGTGAAGGGGAGGTCGTGTCTCACTAACTTGATAGAGTTTTTCGAGGAGGTCACTAAGATGATTGATGCAGGTAGGGCAGTGGATGTTGTCTACATGGACTTCAGTAAGGCCTTTGACAAGGTCCCTCATGGTAGACTAGTACAAAAGGTGAAGTCACACGGGATCAGGGGTGAGCTGGCAAGGTGGATTCAGAACTGGCTAGGCCATAGAAGGCAGAGGGTAGCAATGGAGGGATGCTTTTCTAATTGGAGGGCTGTGACCAGTGGTGTTCCACAGGGATCAGTGCTGGGACCTTTGCTGTTTGTAGTATATATAAATGATTTGGAGGAAAATGTAACTGGTCTGATTAGTAAGTTTGCAGACGACACAAAGGTTGGTGGAATTGCGGATAGCGATGAGGACTGTCTGAGGATACAGCAGGATTTAGATTGTCTGGAGACTTGGGCGGAGAGATGGCAGATGGAGTTTAATCCGGACAAATGTGAGGTAATGCATTTTGGAAGGGCTAATGCAGGTAGGGAATATACAGTAAATGGTAGAACCCTCAAGAGTATTGAAAGTCAAAGAGATCTAGGAGTACAGGTCCACAGGTCATTGAAAGGGGCAACACAGGTGGAGAAGGTAGTCAAGAAGGCATACGGCATGCTTGCCTTCATTGGACGGGGCATTGAGTATAAGAATTGGCAAGTCATGTTGCAGCTGTATAGAACCTTAGTTAGGCCACACTTGGAGTATAGTGTTCAATTCTGGTCGCCACACTACCAGAAGGATGTGGAGGCTTTAGAGAGGGTGCAGAAGAGATTTACCAGAATGTTGCCTGGTATGGAGGGCATAAGCTATGAGGAGCGATTGAATAAACTCGGTTTGTTCTCTCTGGAACGAAGGAGGTTGAGGGGCGACCTGATAGAGGTCTACAAAATTATGAGGGGCATAGACAGAGTGGATAGTCAGAGGCTTTTCCCCAGGGTAGAGGGGTCAATTACTAGGGGGCATAGGTTTAAGGTGAGAGGGGCAAGGTTTAGAGTAGATGTACGAGGCAAGTTTTTTACGCAGAGGGTAGTGGGTGCCTGGAACTCGCTACCGGAGGAGGTAGTGGAAGCAGGGACGATAGGGACATTTAAGGGGCATCTTGACAAATATATGAATAGGATGGGAATAGAAGGATACGGACCCAGGAAGTGTAGAAGATTGTAGTTTAGTCGGGCAGTATGGTCGGCGCGGGCTTGGAGGGCCGAAGGGCCTGTTCCTGTGCTGTACATTTCTTTGTTCTTTGTTCTTTGTTCTTTGAAATTGTGGAGGCATTAGTGATGATCTTTCAGGAATCACTGGAGGCACATCCTTCCTTAGATATTGTGGTGATGTGCATCAATGTAATGTAGCCACCTAAATTGGCCAATTCCCGATTTAAAATGGCGAACGGCAAAGGCTGAAGGGAAATTCAGCCAACACAGGCAGAAACCAGCAGGTGCATGTTTGCTGTGTATTAAAACTCTGCAAAAGCCCAGACAGCATCGATACCAGCGACCATCAGCATGATAATGTAGCAGTCATCTACATACTAATGAACAATCCTCGGGAACAATAGCAACATTTGGGACACACAAAACTAAGCCAGACTCCCCGACGCCAGCAGGGGCCAACACAAAAGAGGTTAACGTACACCTCAAGACCGCCCATCGATCAGGGAACCGCTCCAGTATTGGAGAAATCGAACCAAGCGATTGGAGCGAAGTCCAATCACCTAGAACCAGGTACAGGGTCCGCCCCGAAAGGCGGGAAGCCCCTGGGGACTATAAAGTTAAGCCCCCAAGTTCAACTCGCTCTCTTCTTCCTGCCCGGGTCACCCAGCAACGCGAACCAACCTTGACCGTGACCGGTGCAGTGACCGCCGAAAGACCGTAAGTCTTAATTCAACGCTCGCTACGAGATAGGTGCTCCTAGCTACCAATCTGTACCAACTTCGAATCCCGCAGACTCAGAACCCGAACGAAAGGCCATTTGTTCCCCTGACCTGGTGGGCCAGTCCGAAGTTAAGTATAGGCCTGTTAGTTGTAGAAGTAGCTTAGACGTAGAATTTGTGCATGAGTCGCGATTACTGTGTATAATAAATGTGCTTTGATTTTAATTTTACTAATCGGTGTATTGAGTTATTGATCATTACTTGGACTTGAACCTCGTGGCGGTATCATAAAGATACCTGGCGACTCGAGAGCAAAGGTAATAAAACAGAGCAATTGAACCAACCGGAAAGTTAGCAAAATATTATTTGGCGACTCTGGTAGGACCCGATCTAGAAGTGGCATAACCACTCCGGCAGAACCCAGAATTTGAATTAGAGATCCAATTGGGAACAGAAAACCACAAGCGTTCAAGCAGTTCTGATCAATCCTCATAATTCGGAAGTGTATGTATGCATGCGTAACTAACAGGGCGATAAGGTAGAACTGATAGATTTTTTGTTGCAACAAAACTGTCGGGAGTTTGTATTTCGGAAAGTAGCGAAAGCCGTTCCCGTATTTACAGCACCGCCTTAATACCCCTGTCCCAAATTTGAAGAGCAGCATTCGGATAGGAAAGATGGCAATGCAGGCAATGCAACGCCTCATGAACCCCGAGGAATTTGCGGTCGCAGCGGACCAGCAGCAGTAGAGTGGGACAATGTCCCATTTGGGAAGAGGAGATCAGGAAATATCTCAAAGGGAAGGGATGACCCCTTTGGAGTCAATTCTGTGACAACGAGGAATCAGATCCCGGGAGTATAGGACATACTTGGTGGGAGACCCTGAGTGAGATCCACAAGAAGAGCTTAGGAAAAGCTTGCAAGCCGATGGCAATCGTGTCCTGCTTGGCACAGTTGCGAGGCACAGAGGAGGTCGTTAGGACGCTCCGGAAAGAGGTAGAAGGCATACATCGAATGAGTAAGGTTGATGTAAGTGAGGTAGAAAGAGAGAACTTAAGAGTTGAGGAGGAAGTTGGCAGCAAAAGATAGAGAGGTGGAGGATGCCAAGAGAGCACACCAGTCTTGTCTGGCGCACTAAAGCAGCTTCCAGTCCCAGTATGAAAAGACCTATCAGGACACGCAACGTGCAGTCCTGGTACGTGAAGAAACCGAAAAGCAGGTTGAGACATTGCAGAGGCAGCGTAGTGACCTGAAGGCAGCGTTAAGAGAACTCCATGCTGCCACCACAGAGCAAAGACAAAGCTCACTAGACCACGCAAAGTGCCGGAAGCAGATTGCAGAGCTGCAATCGCTGCTTTCAGTCCAAAAAGGATTCCAGGAAACCTTTGGAGCAAAATTAGATAAGGAAGATGGCCCTGATTGGGAAGAATTAAATGAAACAGTGCAGAAATATGTTCAGGGAACATGTGTGCAGGGAAAGCCACAGAAGAGGAAAGCGTCCCAACCCCCCACAGAGCAGATAGTTCAGGCTCCAATGAACCCAGTAACCACCCACCGTACAGCCATATTGGACGACGCGCAATTTCTATACACCACCCTATTAACAGTGACCCAATTACGGGACGCGTGCGATAAGATCACACCGTTCCTCCCCACCTCAGACCCCCACCACTTCTTTGCCAGAGTAAAGCAGCAGGCGACCATGTACGGCCTGGATGAGCAAGAGCATGTGAAGCTCACAGTTTTGAGTTTAGACCCTTCGGTCGTAGCAGCCCTTCCCGACCCACAGAATGTAGGAGGCGGCACCCTTGCAGAAATGCATACCGCGATCCTGGATGTGATCGGGTATAACCGGGGTGACCCCGTAGATGGCCTCAATAAATGCAGGCAACAGAAAACTGAGCACACCACAGCGTTCGCTGGACGCCTCTGGATCCACTTTGCAGCAGTTTTTGGAAACTTAGACCGCGACCATTTGTCCCCAGACGACATGGCCAAATGGACCCACACCCTTATCTCCCATGCCACGGAAACAGGACAAAAAGCTTGTGCCAATTATGACCCCTCAGAGGAGGCTCATAACGAAAAATGGGTAGTAAAAAGATTGTTCCGCGCCTGGGAGCAGTCTGTATAAAGCAAACCCGCAGTTAAAATTCCCGAGGAAAAGCAGGCCTACGCAGATATACAGGCAGTTACAACACACCAGAACCCCGCATGCGTAAATGAAGGAAAGAACAGCCACCCACAAAAGTCACAGGAGTGTTACAACTGTGGACAGTTGGGACACTTTGCAAGAGAGTGCAATGCCCCATGAAAGCCACAGAGAGCCCAGCAGACGGGCACTCTAAGTAAGAAGAAGACAGAGCCCATTAATAGTGTTTGCGCCCGTTCAGATCAGACGGACCTGACCGGAACGGATTGACGATGTACGGACTCCCCCAACTGGGTCTGCGACACCCTTTGGGATAGATCCGGACGACCGGTAGTTGCAGCGAAAATTCGGGGACAGCCCATCGAATTCCTATGGGACACAGGAGGGTCCCACACCACAATAAATTCCTCCACCCTGTTTCAAAAAGACACGTGGCCCACTACAGCCACCATCACCCTCAGTGGCTTTACAGGCCACTCACAGCAGGGACACATCACAGCCCCTGTACCCATTCAAATCGGCAACATCACCACCAAGCACCCCGTAGTTTTAGTTGACCTGCCCCATACAGCAGAACACATTCTAGGAATAGACTTCATGAATTTCCACAATCTTTCATTTGATCCAGTAAACCAGTGTGTCTGGAAAATAGCAAAATCTGCAAGAGCCCCCGCAACGCTCAACATAGGTGAATACGCGAACAAAATTAGCGCAGTAGGCGAATTTTGGTTCAACCCGACCACGCTTAGCACGGACAAGCAGGTGAGGGCAGTTCTGCAAAAGAACCGGACAGCATTCGCGACCCACAAACATGACTGTGGATGGATGACTGGTTCCGTACAAATCACAGGACCTGACCCAAGACCCCCAAAACAGTATGGATTTCCCCAAGAGGCAGAGGGAGAAATCGCAAAAGTAATCGAAAGCTTATTAGAGCAGGGCGTACTTAGATCAGTAGCCTCCACTAATAATGCCCCGATTTGGCCAGTGAGAAAGCCCGATGGATCATGGCGACTGACCATCGATTACCGGGAACTCAACAAAATCACCCCCATAGCAGCCCCCACAGTAGCCACAAGTCCCGAGACCATGCTCAAGCAGGGACTCAATTCCTGATTCTTTACGGTTTTGGACGTCAGTAATGGATTCTGGTCCATTCCATTGGCAAAGGCGTGCCAGTACAAATTTGCCTTCACTTTTAAAAATCAGCAGTACACGTGGACATGCCTGCCACAAGGATTCCACAACTCCCCCTCCATTTTCCCCCGACAGCTGGCAAATGGTTTAGCCAAATTCTCTCGCCCCGAATGTCTCGTCCAGTACGTAGATGACCTACTACTGCAGACAGACCCCAAGGAAGAGCACATCGAGCTACTGTCCGAACTCCTGGAACTCTTACACTCAATTGGTTGTAAAGTTAACCCCAAAAAGGCCCAGATTTTGGAAGACAAGGTGATATATTTGGGAACAATTATCACGCACGGTAAACGCGAGATCGAGAATAAAAGGATTGACTCGATTGCTAAATTGCTCCTTCCCCAGAACGTTTCAGCCCTCCGGTCGTTTTTAGGACTGGTTGGCTACTGCCGAAACCACGTTGAAGGTTTCGCCAGCAAGGTAGCACCCCTCTCAGACCTCCAAAAGAAAGGAGCCCCCTGGGAATGGCTTCCGCAGCATACGGATGCTGTGGAATCTTTAAAACAGGCACTCATAGCAGCTACAAGTTCCAGGCCCGCTTTCCCCTTACGCTATAGAGGTAGCAGCCACAGACCATACCCTTTCGGCCGTGCTCCTCCAGGAACGACACGGACAGTTAAGGCCCGTAGCTTACGCCTCCAGAATTTTAGATGCTGTGGAGCAGGGATTTTCAGCCTGTGAGAGGCACCTGCTCGCAGTATTTTTGGCAGTTCAGTATTTTTCGTACTTTACCGGACTGAACCCCATCACAATCCTCACAGAACACCCCCCCCCCCCCCCCCCCCCCCCCCGACCCAACTTTTACTGGACGGACGACTCAAGGACGGTACAGTCAGTCAGATCAGGGCAGCTAGATGGACCCTTCTTTTGCAGGGACGGGACATCACTGTTAAAAGGACAAAGACCCACACTTTTTTAGCCGACAACCTACAGTACCCCGGAACTCCCCATGAATGTGAAATCATCTCTCCACACCACAACACAGGCCCCTTTATGGCTAAAACACCCCCCAGAAAAATAGGTAGTACAACCCAGAGCCCCAAGCACACAGACATGTGTGAACCCATTAGGATATATGTGGATGGATCTTCCACAATATTAGAAGGGAAGCGCATAACAGGATGCGGTATTTCTGTCGAGGACGCGCAGGGACGCGCCCTAGAAGAAATAACAATAAAACTTCCAGGACACTTAGACGCGCAGGCAGCAGAACCTGCGGCCATTGCATACATAGTGGAACACCCAGATTCCTTCCCCAGCCCAGCAGACATATACTCGGACAGCCTCAATGTCTGCAACAGCCTTACGGAATTCCTACCCCTGTGGAAAGCAAGAGGATTTGTTTCCGCAGACGGAAAACCCCTCCCTTCAGCCCCATTGCTCCGTCACATCTTAGAGAGAGCACAGAACAGGACTTTTGGTATAAGTCAAAGTTCAAAGTCACCATCGTTCCTCCCCCCCTGGAAATGTAAAAGCCGACGCACTGGCTAAAGCAGGTTCCAGGCATGGATATTTTTGGACACCCCCCGAAAGCGCACCAGTGAATGCAGTTCAGGTCTCGCAGACTAAGATCGAGGATCTAGTGCAGGCCCAGAAGCAGGACAGCAATCTCAGGGAGATTTTAAAAGGAAACTATCCAGCACCCTACGAGAGGTTTAAAAATGCTCTGACCACACATGACGGTGTTAAAAGACACCCTTTATGTGGTTCCTGAACAGGACAGGAATCAACTGATTTGTTTGTTCCATGACGGTCATGGACATCAGGGAATCGATCCCACTACAGCCCACCTCAGGCAGCTTTGTTGGTGGCCGAATTTAAAGGACGATGTAAATCACTACATCAAGAATTGTCTTATCTGTGCCCAGAATAATCCGGACAGATATGCCAAAAAGGCTGAGCTTAGTAACACCCGACCCGTTAATGGCTCCTGGACTAACCTCCAGATTGATTTTATAGGACCATTGCCTCTTGCAGGAATGGTTATAAATATGTACTTGTGGTGATAGACACGTATACCAAAAAGGGTGGAAGCATTCCCATCCAGAACTAACACGGCAAAGACCACAGCCAAGATTTTAACCCACCACAACTTTACGCGATGGGGGCTCCCCCCGCAGCATTGAATCCGACCAAGGTTCCCATTTTACGGGACGTGTCATGAAGAACGTCCTCACGATATTTGGCATTACCCAAAAAATCCACATAGTATACCACCCCCAGTCAAGTGGTATCGTGGAGCGCATGAATCGGACCCTAAAATCCACCCTCAGAAAAGTGGTCCAGCAAAACAACACCACTTGGGACTGAGTCCTCTCTTTTGCGCTGATGTTTTTGCACAATACAGTTTCAACTTCTACAGGTTACACCCCACATACCCTCATGACCGGACGCCCCATGAAAGGCACAGAATTTTTATTAGGTTTAGACTTGACCAGCCCCGAAGTGACGGCCCTCACACATGAGAACGCAGTCAAACAATTAGTGGATAATGTTAAAACGGCTCAGCTAGCAGCCGCAGTGCAATTGGGCACAAGAAAGAAACAGGGCAAGGCCTGTTTCAACAAGACAGTGCATGCGACTGAGTTCAGTATAGGACAGCAAGTCATGCTCTCCGTATACAACCCCAGCACATTCCTGTCACCAAAGTACTCGGCTCCGTACTCCATTGCGGACAAAGTAAGCCCTTCTGTCCACAAAATAAAGTACCCCAATGGAAAGACTGCGTGGTTCCATATCAACCAGCTGAAGGCATATGGAACACAGTCTAACCACGCACACCACGTCATGCTCGACGCAGCACACCACACCCCGCCCACAGCCAACGTAACCCTACCATACCCCAACACGTTCAGCCACAGACTCAACCTCGACTCCACCCATGAAATATACACTCCGGCCCGGAACGCCCACAGACTGCAGCAGCAAGGACAGCGACTATGACTCGGACGATAGCCACAGCACGCCTCCCTACTATCCCCATGCAACAGGACCCACACCCAACGAATCTGACCACGATTCGAGTGATCCCTTCACGAGCTCTTTCCTACACAAACCCCACCACCGACCAACCATGATGACCCCGATTCCGTCCCCACACAACTAGACACCACCTATTGGCACAGAGACAATTCGTACAGACTCGTCCGGAATGACGAGAGCGATCCAAAATCATACCAAGCAGCCCTATCAGCCCTAATACATTCAAGAGTTTGGCATCCGGGAGAAGATGATGACCTTGAGTCTGACTCCCAAAACGAGAACGCCTTTGCGACCCTGTTCGCAACCGATAACTGAGGTGTCCAGATGATGTTTTGAAAGGAACCGCTTGGGAGAAAACGGTGTCCTTTCTGATGGAACCTGCAGCATGTTTTATGTTGTTTGTAGTTTTGTTAAATGTTATATGTCAGACCGGAAAAAAAATTTCCACGGCCCCACGCCTTTTCGGCCAAAACCTCTGAGGGCTTGCCCACAGAGACTTGCTACTGTCCCAGGCGCCAGTTCAGAGAAACTCGTCTGTCGACAGACGCCCGTGCATGACTGCTCTTCTGATTCGAAGGTAGAACCAATACGGCAACCCCCCACGATGCATATATTTCTTGCCCATTCTTGTCGGTTGCTCAGGCAGTGGAGAAACAGCATTGGGACCCGCCCTGCCTGGGAACCCGCCCCCCCTCTGGTCAGCTACGCTCGGGTAGGGAACA
Organism: Scyliorhinus torazame; assembly: GCF_047496885.1. NCBI lineage: Eukaryota > Metazoa > Chordata > Chondrichthyes > Carcharhiniformes > Scyliorhinidae > Scyliorhinus > Scyliorhinus torazame. The sequence continues at coordinate 3,876,787 of NC_092721.1, forward strand.
CACGGCATTGGTCGCCGTCCTACCCGGGGACTCCATCCAACTCTGACCCGTCGCAGCCGATACGCACCTCATTTTGGACAGTTTTAGTTCTAAAAGTTTTGTTTTGTTTCAGGTAACCCTTAGGTTGCCAACCATATGCTATTTACATCCTCAAACATTTGGATGGTAAACCGCACAGTCTGCGAGACGGATTGCACTGGTTCATTATTTGTAAGTGTGTCTTGTCCTAAAATTCGGTTTTTGGAGAAAAAAAAATGTGGGAGTCACACACAGTGACCAATTATAAAGGGAGTAATTGGCACTAAAGGACAGACAGGCTATCATACAAGATGTTAAACCAAGATAGTAACAGACACTATGCTTGTTTCCACAGAACTCCAGAAGCTCCAGGACAGACGAGAAGTGAAAGAAGAACCATGAGGACATCATCCACGTGGTTCATCGTTATAATGGACATTTGGTTGCGCGCGAACGTGAACCCCATGACCTCAAGCCCCCCAGCCGTTAATGATTCACTTCCCCACAGTACCCAGAGCCCAGTCACAAGCGACACCACACCATCTTGGTGTGCCAGGTTTATAACCTGGTACTCCCTTGTCCTATTTGATAGAATCCCTATTGGGGGATACTCTGCTGCATCGTGCAGACTATGGGTCTGAGAAAATGAAGGAGAGCCTACCGCGCTCGCACCCCGGTATATAGGATCAGATCCCCTAATTTCGGATACGACCAGACCCCCGCGATCTATAATAATGAGCATTCGTTTGCATTTTTTGTTGTAAATAAAGAAATGTTCATGAACAATTGTACGATCCTGAGCTTGACCGCCAAGCCTGAACATGTGTATAATACTGCTATGATTTTGTTTGTATGGTTGAGGAAGTTAGAGTGATGAAATGTTTAAGTGAGTGTCGTGTATTGAGGATAGTTAGAGGTTCCCATTTTCTTGTTTTGTAATGCATGTCCCTGTTTGACATAGCGCCCCTTAGAATTGTCAGTTAAAACATTTTTTTGCGTAGTTATGGTCAGTGTAGAGGCCATGAAGAAGTGCTCACCGGGTCAGGGAATGAAAACAACGCAGTTATGTGATCCTTCACGCTTCGCGTTAGGATCACAAGGAGGGTGTGTAGCCACCTAAATTGGCCAACTCCCGATTTAAAATGGCGAACGGCAAAGGCTGAAGGGAAATTCAGCCAACACAGGCAGAAACCAGCAGGTGCATGTTCGCTGTGTATTAAAACTCTGCAAAAGCCCAGACAGCATCGATACCAGCGACCATCAGCATGATAATGTAGCAACCATCTACATACTAATGAGCAATCCTCGGGAACAATAGCAACATTTGGGACACACAAAACTAAGCCAGACTCCCCGGCGCCAGCAGGAGCCAACACAAAAGAGGTTAACGAACACCTCAAGACTGCCCATCGATCAGGGAACCGCTCCAGTATTGGAGAAATCGAACCAAGCGATTGGAACGAAGTCCAATCACCTAGAACCAGGTACAGGGTCCGCCCCGAAAGGCGGGAAGCCCCCAAGTTCAACTCGCTCTCTTCTTCCTGCCCGGGTCACCCAGCAACACGAACCAACCTTGACCGTGACCGGTGCAGTGACCGCCGAAAGACCCAAGTCTTAATTCAACGCTCGCTACGAGATAGGCGCTCCTAGCTACCAATCCGTACCAACTTGGAATCCCGCAGACTCAGAATCCGAACAAAAGGCCATTTGTTCCCCTGACCTGGTGGGCCAGTCCGAAGTTAAGTATAGGCCTGTTAGTTGTAGAAGTAGCTTAGACGTAGAATTTGTGCATGAGTAGCGATTACGGTGTATAATAAATGTGCTTTGATTTGAATCGTACTAATCGGTGTATTGAGTTATTGATCATTACTTGGACTTGAACCTCGTGGCGGTATCATAAAGATACCTGGCGACTCGAGAGCAAAGGTAATAAAACAGAGCAATTGAACCAACCGGAAAGTTAGCAACAGTAAATACATGTAGGCTGGCTAGACACTAGAGAGAACACCAGAAACATCACACACACACACTCAGCCAATAGATCAGTTAGATAGGACATGACCAATGGACATTCACGATACACACAGAGGTGACACGACCACAGGAGGGCATTACACCAACCCATATATAAAGGACACCACACACATGATCTGCCTCTTTCCAGTGGAAACAGTCAGTGAGTAGAGACACAAGGTTGATTCAATATTACACCCACCACGTGGATTTCAGCAACTGGTTAGTCAGTCTGGGTAGCTATAGTAGGATTAGCAGTAGTGTCAAACCAGAGTAATAGAAGTGTAAATAGTTTAGTAAACGTGTTGAAGTTATCTCCACGTCTGAACCTTCCTTTGTCAAGTGCACCACAAGGAAGCCGCTTATGTTACACCTACAACATAACAAATCAGATATGAGGCCCAAAACTGCTCACAACACTCCAAATGGGGTCTGACCAGAGCCTTATACAGCCTCGGAAGTACATCCCTGGTCTTGTATTCTAGCCCTCTTGACATGAATGCTAACATTGCATTTGCCTTCTCAACTGCCGACTGAACCTGCACATTAACTTTAAGAGAATCGTGAACAAGGATTCCCAAGTCCTTTTGCGCTTCTGCTTTCCGAAGCATTTCCCCATTTAGAAAATAGTATATGCCTAGATTCCTCCTTCCAAAGTGCATAACCTCATACTTTTCCACATTGTATTTTATTTGTCATTTCATTGCCCACTCTCCTAGCTTGTCCAGAAAATGAGGGATAGAAATGGCAAGATTAGGGAATCATGGATGACAGGTGGAATTGAGACTAGCTAAGATGAAAAAGGAAGCATACATAAGATCTAGGCGACTTAAAACTGATGAAGCTTTGGAGGAATATCGGGAAAGTAGGACAAATCTCAAACGCGCAATAAAGAGGGCTAAAAGGGGTCATGAAATATCTTTGGCTAACAGGGTTAAGGAAAATCCCAAAGCCTTTTATTCGTATATAAGGAGCAAGAGGGTAACTAGAGAAAGGATTGGCCCACTCAAAGACAAAAGAGGGAATTTATGCGTGGAGTCAGAGGAAATGGGTGAGATTCTTAATGAGTACTTTGCATCGGTATTCACCAAGGAGAGGGACATGACGGATGTTGAGGCTAGGGATGGATGTTTAAATACTCTAGGTCAAGTCGGCATAAGGGAGGGAGAAGTTTTGGGTATTCTAAAAGGCATTAAGGTGGACAAGTCCCCAGGTCCGGATGGGATCTATCCCAGGTTACTGAGGGAAGTGAGGGACGAAATAGCTGGGGCCTTAACAGATATCTTTGCAGCATCCTTGAGCACGGGTGAGGTCCCGGAGGACTGGAGAATTGCTATTGTTGTCCCTTTGTTAAAGAAGGGTAGCAGGGATAATCCAGGGAATTATAGACCTGTGAGCTTGACATCAGTGGTAAGCAAACTGTTGGAGAAGATACTGAGGGATAGGATCTATTCACATTTGGAAGAAAATAGACTTATCAGTGATAGGCAGCATGGTTTTGTGCAGGGAAGGTCATGTCTTACAAACCTAATAGAATTCTTTGAGGAAGTGACAAAGTTAATTGATGAGGAAAGGGCTGTAGATGTCATATACATGGACTTTTGATAAAGTTTCCCATGGCAGTTTGATGGAAAAAGTGAAGTCGCATGGGGTTCAGGGTGTACTAGCTAGATGGATAAAGAACTGGCTGGGCAACAGGAGACAGAGAGTAGTGGTGGAAAGGAGTGTCTCAAAATGGAGAAAGGTGACTAGTGGTGTTCCACAGGGACCCGTGCTCGGACCACTGTTGTGTGTGATATACATAAATGATCTGGACGAAGGTGTAGGTGGTCTGATTAGTAAGTTTGCAGATGATACTAAGATTGCTGGAGTTGCAGTTAGCGAGGAGGACTGTCAGAGAATACAGCAAAATATAGGTAGACTTGAGAGTTGGGCAGAGAAATGGCAGATGGAGTTCAATCCAGGTAAATGCGAGGTGATGCATTTTGGAAGATCTAATTCAAGAGTGGACTATACGGTCAATGGAAGAGTCTTGGGGAAAATTGATGTACAGAGAGATCTGGGAGTTCAGGTCCATTGTACCCTAAAGGTGGCAACGCAGGTCGATAGAGTGGTCAAGAAGGCATACAGCATGCCTTCAGTGGTTAGCACTGCTGCCTCACAGCACCAGGGACCCGAGTTCAATTACGGCCTTGGGTGACTTTGTGGAGTCTGCACGTTCTCCCCGTTTCTGCGTGGGTTTCCTCAGAGTGCTCCGGTTTCCTCCCATAGTTCAAAGATGTGCAGGTTAGGTGGGGTTATGGGGATAGGGCGGCACAGTGGGCCGAGGTAGATGCCCTTTCAGAGGGTCAGTGCAGACTCATTGGGCCAAATCATAGAATCCCTACTGCAGCAGGAGGCCATTCGGCCCATTGAGTCTGCAGCGGGTTGGGAAGTGAGACCCCGCTGAGTTGAAGCTCTCCATAGCACCTGTGTTATCCCCCCCTCCACCACCACTCCCACATCACCCTCACATGCACCAGAACCCCCACACTACCCGCACACTGCCCTCGCAGCACCCCGACACCACCCTCCCAAATACACCCCATCCCCCTCGGTCTGCGATGCAATCAAGCATCTGGTCGTGTCTTGCAGGAGCGGCTGGCAATGGGGTGCGGCCTTCTAGTATCTCCCTCCCCCAACCCCAGCCACAGCCTGAACTCCAGATGCCGAGGACACAACCGACATGAATGGGAGCCATTGACCCGCATCCCAGGACACCCTGGAGCTCAAATCCAGGGATGACACAGATTTCCTATCACAGCTGTCCCCAACACCCTCCATCATCCCAGAGACACTCACCTCAGCTGGGCACTTTAGTGAAGAGGCATTATCTGGGGCGCACCACACATTCAGCAAGTGGAGGTAGGAACCCCTGGCTTGTGGTCGCCCTGGCATGGCCTGTGGGCGGTCTGCATCCTCAGGGACGGGAGAATCGCCGTGTGGTCCGGCAATACACAATAAGGCATGCACGGTTAGATACTCGGACGGGGCTGAGGGAGGAGGGGGAAGGTGGTGATGGGAGGATGGAGGGGATGAGGAATGGGGGGAGGAGGCAGGAGTGGGGGGGGGGGGGTGCAGGCAGAGGGGGTCTCACTTGGTGCTGTGCCCCAATCTCTGTATCCGCAACCTCCCGGTCCTCGGGTCCGCCGGCGAGGTCCAGGGCCCTCTGTTCATGAATGATTGAATGGTAAGGGACTGCAATTCAGGTGGACCCCCTCTGTTGGCATAGGATCACAGGCCATCCTGCCAATGCAGCTTGCATGGGTGGGTGCAGCCATGTGGGTCTCAGCTGGGGCTGTACCGCCCATCATGCGGATGGGGGGCAGTGCCACATGTGTGGGGGGTTGGTGCCATAGGCACAGTGGGGGGTACTTACCCTGGTTGCCCCGACGAGGTCATTGACCTTCTTGTGGCACTGGCTACCTGTCCCGGAATTTATCCCCACGGCGCTGACAGCTTCTCCCACCTCCCTCCACAAGCGCTGGCTGGTGTTGACTGCGACCCTACGGCCGTGTCCCGGGTTCCAGAGCCTCCCTCCTTTGCTCCACGGCGTCCAGGAGTGCCTCGATATGCTGCTCCTGGAACCTCTGCGCTGCAGTGCGGGCAGCCAGCTTCCCACGTTGCCCTGTGTCTCTGTTGATGCCGTCCATTTAACCGCGATGTGGCGCAGCGTTAGTGACGTCCCCTTCCGTGGCACAGAATATGCGCACTTTTGCCGGCCTCGATGCCGGAGTCGTTCGCCTTGCTTTTGACGCCGGCGTCAGAACTTGGGCGTGAATCCCGGCCATGATGGCGTAGGTGCACCTATGCACCGAGCTCGGAGAGATCCCGGACAGGTCCCCACTCAGCGCCTGGAAGGACCCCTTGGCGTATAAATTCACGGCGACCTTCACCTTGATGGCCACGGGGAGCAGGTGTCCTCCCTCATACCCCCGTGGTGCCAGGTGCGCCATGATCTGCCAGGTATGTCGCACTGTCCCCCTGCTCAGCCGGAGTCTCCGACGGCATGCCCAGTCTGGTAGGACCTCGAATGACAGGCAGTGCCGGTACACAAGGCCTTGTGCACCTCCTTTGCATCTCCTCCTCCTCGGCATGTTGGCGCCTGGGTCTCCATCCTCTCCTGTTCCTCTGGGGCACCTCTGGGGCACACTCGGTTACCGGCTGCCTCCGTTTCTCTGCGGCACACTCGGTTACTGGCTGCCTCCTGTTCCTCTGGGGCATACTCGGTTACCGGCTGCCTCCTGTTTCTCTGGGGCACACTCGGTTACCTGCTGCCTCCTGTTCCTCTGGGGCACACTCCGTTGCCGGCTGCCTCCTGTTTCTCTGCGGCACACTCGGTTACCGGCTGCCTCCTGTTCCTCTCGGGCACACTTCACTACTGCATGGCCCTACTCCTCGAGCAGCTCGTACAGCCGCATGGCATTCCCCCAGGGCTGTGACGACCAGCAGGAAGGCCACCATTGCTGGTTAGAGAAGGCGACCAAAACTGTACACAGTATTGTAAATGTGGCCTCACTAGTACCTTGTACAGTTGCAGCAACACTTCTTTACTTTTATTATACAGCTCTCCATTACTTCCCTATTACCTACTACACCTGGATGCTAGTTCTCTGGGTTTCATGAACAAGGATCCCCAAGGCTTTTTGTGCCACAGCTTTCTGCAGACTCTCTCCATTTAAATAATAAACCGCCTTCTCATTCTTTCTTCCAACATGAACAATCTCATATTTTCCCACATTGAATTATTGTTTTCAAATTTAGGCCCACTCACGTAACCTGTAAACTATTTATATCCTCCGTAGAATCTGCCTTCCCTCCCACCATTGTGTCATCTCCAAATCTGGCCACAGTTCACTCTGTTCATTCCACCAAATCATTGTGAAAAGTTGTGGTCCCAGCACTGATTCCTGTGGTTCTCCACTGGTTACAGACCTCCAACTTGAGAAAGACCCCCTCATCACTAACAGCTGCTTCCCGTTAGTTAGCCAATTCTCTATCCATGGCAGAATCTGACCTCCAACTCCTTGAGCTCCTATCTTGATGTGTAGCATTTTGTGTGGCATCTTAGCAAATGTCTTTTGAAAATCTAAATATACAACATTGCCGGGTTCTCCTCTATCTACTCTGGCTGATACCACCTCAAAGAACTCCAGGAAATTTGTCAGGCGTGATTCCCTTTCCTGAAACCTTGCTGACTCTCCTTGATCATATTATGACTTTCCCCAAATGCACTGCTATCTATTCTCTCTTTAATAATCGATTCTAATATGTTTCCAATAACTGAAGTTAGACTAACTGGCCTGTAGTTTCATGTATTTTGCGTGCTTCCCTTTATGAACAAGGGTACCACATTGGCAGTTTTCCAATCCTTTGGCACAGTTCCAGAATCCAAGACGTTTTGGAAAACGACTACCAATACATCCACAAGCTCTGTAGCTACCTCCTTTAAGATCATGGGGTGCAAACCATCAGCCTTTTGACCATCAGACCTGTCAGCCTTTAACCACATTGGTTTGCATAAAATTCTCAGGTGATGATGACTGCATTTAATTCCTCCCCTGTATATTTTACTATTTCTGGGATGCTTGTAGTATCCTCTGTCGACAGTAACGACTGATGCAAAATATCTGTTTAACTCCTTTGCCATTTCCTTGTTCCCCATAAATACTTCCCCAGTTTTATTCTCTAAGGGGTCAATACTTTCTTTTACTTCTCTCTTCCTTTTAATGTGCTTTAAAAAACTCTTATTGTCTATTTTTATATACCTCACTAGCTTGCACTCATAGGGTGCAAAATAATGGAAATGTTTCTAGGCGTCATTTGTGGCAGGTTTTGCTGGGAGTGTCCCCCCCCCCAGCTCTGTCGGCAGGTTCCCCACCCCATCTGACACAGGCGCAATCGGGCGGCCATGCTGCGCCCGAAAGGCAACGCACCCTGACGCAACATGATTAATCGCTGCCTGCAGACCCCGCTCCCGGGATCTACCTGGCTCGCAAGATCTAACGCCATGTAAATATCGCCCACAAGCAAATCAGCATATTAGAACAAGACAGCTAGTCTCACTCTAACATGCAGTTTCCCGAGGCACAGGGATCTGTCCCCTTTGCCTCGGAGAGCTCGGGCAAGTGCAATTGAGTACTGGATTGCACAAACGGGGACCGGATGGAACGGCACTGTGGGGGTCTCCCAGGGGATCAGAGGCCCCGAGGGTGGTAAGCTGACACTGCTGGTACCACCAACCTGGCAGGGACACTGCCAAGGTGCCAAGCTGGCATTTGTCACAATGTCAATCGGGTTGGGGGTGCCTTGCGCAGGTGATTGGGGGTGAGGTAGGCTCCAGGAACCCCTCATAGTGAGTTAGGGCTCGAGGGGCAGGGGTCTGGGGTTGCGAAAAGGGCTCCAGGAGATCGGAATGCTACTTTTAAATGGCGTCCCGATCTTTCGTTACACTGAGGAGTTGCGGTGAGTGGATCTCCTCAGTGCAGAACGCAGGGCTATGTGCGGCTCGGCCGCAAATTCCCCGCTGAGGCCCCCAATCTAAACCGAATGCCGTTCGAAAGCGCTGTCTTTCTCAGCGCTGCGAGCGTCTGGGAACAAGCGGCTAAATCTGCTCGCTGTGGGACTTTGTTCCCATTTAGTTTCATCGCACTCGGTCACTTTTTTTGGCCTTGGGGAGTTTCTCACTGGCTAGCCCAGACTTAGAATTATTTTCCATCAGTTGGGAGCTGGATTCACTGGCCAGACCAGCTCTTCAGAGATCGGGCTACCATTTCGAAAGGGATTGTCAGAGGAAACAGCAAGACATGGATAGGTTGGAGACTTGGGCAGAGAAATTGCAAACAAGTTTAATCGGACAAATGTGAGGTAATGCATTTGGTAGGTCTAACAGAGGGGAAATATATAGTGAATGGCAAAACTCTTACGAATATAGAACGTCAGAGCGATCTGGGCATGCATGTCCACAGATCTTTGAAGATGGCAACACAAGTGGACAAGGTAGTCAAGAATGCTTGCCTTCATTGGACGGGGCATCAGGTATAAAAACTGGGCAGTTACGCTACAGTTGTATTGAACTTTGGTAAGGCCGCACTTGGAATATTGCGCACAATTCTGGTTGCCACACTACGAATAGGATGTGGAGGCTTTGGAGAGGGTGCAGAGGAGGTTTACCAGGATGTTACCTGGTCTGGAGGGTGTTAGGTGTGCGTAGGGGCTGAATAGACTCGGACTGTTTTCATTAGAAAGACGGTGGTTGAGGGGTGACCTGATAGAGATCTACAAGATTATGAGAGGCATGGATAGAATGGATGGGCAGGCACTCTTCCCAGGGTGGAGGGTTCAGGCACCAGGGGGATAGGTTTAAGGTCCATGGGGCAAGGTTTAGAGGAGATGTGCGAGGCAGCTGTTTTACGCAGAGGGTGGTGAGTGCCTGGAACACGCAGCCAGGGGAGGTTGTGGAAGCTGATGCATTAACGGCGCTCAAAAGGCATCTTGACAAACACATGGATAGGATGGGTATAGAGGGATATGGTACAAGGAAGTGCTGAGGGTTTTGGCCAAGGGTGGTACCATGACCAGTACAGGCTTTGAGGGCCGAAGGGCCTGCTCCTATGCTGCATTGTTCTTTATAGCTCACTTTAATTGTGCACGGTAGCATTGTGGATAGCACAATTGCTTCACAGCTCCAGGGTCTCAGGTTCGATTCCGGCTTGTGTCACTGTCTGTGCGGAGTCTGCACATCCTCCCAGTGTGTGCGTGGGTTTCCTCCGGGTGCTCCGGTTTCCTCCCACAGTCCAAAGATGTGCAGGTTAGGTGGATTGGCCATGATAAATTGCCCTTAGTGTTGGGTGGGGTTACTGGGTTATGGGGACAGGGTGGAGGTGTTGACCTTGGGTAGGGTGCTCTTTCCAAGAGCCGGTGCAGACTCGATGGGCCGAATGGCCTCCTTCTGCACTGTAAATTCTATGATAATCTATGAAAACATCAGTGCCCCCTTGGCCCTCCTCCCCCCGAAAGTTTCTGATGTTAGCCTGTTTGTCCTCGCCTTCTGGCTTCCTGGGATCTGCATCCAAGTCAGCTTCAATGTCCTCTTCTTATCCAGATTCATCAGCCACATTGTCCTTTTGCTCCAGTGGTTCACCCCTGGGGAGAGCAAGAGGACCGCAGCAGATAACTACGATGACCGACAGTCGCTCAGGTGGATACTGTCCGGATCTGTCCAGGCATCGGACCCTTATCTTCAGCAGCCCAATCGTCCTCTCTATCATCGTCCTTATGGATACAGGGCAGCGATTGTACCTCTCCTCTGCTTCTGTCCTCAAGCGCCTGACAGGTGTCATCAGCCACCTTTTCAACAGAAACCCTTGTCACCAATGAGCTACCCTTGGAGGCGAGCGGAAGCAGTGAAGAGCTTGGCAGTTGTGAATGCCACAATACGTGGGCATCATGAGAGCTGCCCAGGTATCTTGCACAGATCTACAGAATCTGGGTCCTGTGGTCACAGACCATCGGAACTTTTATTGAGTGGCAACCTTTCCTGCTCACAAATGCGCCTGGCTAGCCAGCTGGTACCTTGGTGACTACATGGGCGCAATCTGCACCCTGGATGCCAGGGACATCTGCAATGGCGGCAAATCCCCCGGCCCACTCAGCCCGGCTGAGATGATTATGATCACCAGGTCTCCTCCCTCTTTACTCCCATCTTTTTCAGAGGAAGAGGGGCTCCCTGCTGTGTAATCAATACCCATCTGTGGCTCTGCAGATAGACCTTTGCACAAAAGGAGATAGAGGAAACCAAATCCCTGGTGTCAGAGGACAGCAATGTCCAGAGAGCCCCACACTGTGCTGAGCCCAACACAGAAATCACTCTCAAAACCATAAAACACAAACTCAACTCTCTCCCTGAAACTCCCAACTCTTCATCTAGCTCCAATCCTTTTATCCCGCCCCTGCATCGGGAAAAGTTGAAAAACGGTTGGGCCATCTGCCCATGCTTCCTGTGATTCGGGGAAGGTAAAATCTTGGTCAACTGGGGATTTACTCCCATGAAGAAACTGGATAATTGTCAGTGGGCACGCAGCCAATCCGCCCATTGACTGAAATATCGTACAAGTGTGCGATGACGTCAAGATACGCGCCCAACATATCACGGGCCATTTACTGCACGTCTGGGTCAGGTACACGCCCGACTGGCAGATGTAAAATTCTACCCTTAGTGCGCTGTGTTGGTCTATTCAATTCAGGAGGAATATACTGCTGCTGGAAGCAGGTGGGAGAAAGTTCAGCAGGCTGATTCCCGGGATAAAAAGGTTGTTTTATGAGGAACAGTTGAGCAGGTTGGGCCTTTACTCGTTGGGATTTTGAAGATTCAGAGGGGTTTTGACAGGGTAGTTGCTGAGAAGCTGTTTTCCCTTCGGGGAATCTTGAACTAGGGGCACAGATTATAAAAGGGTCTTCCATTTAAGATGGAAATGAGGAAGAATTTCTTCTCTGAGGGGGTTATTGATCTGTGGAATTCTCTTCCCCACACAGCAGTGGAGGCAAGGCCATCAAACATATTCAAAGATGAGTTGGACACATTTTTGATCTGCAAGGGAGATGTGGGACAGGGAGGAAAGTAGAGTTAAGGCCACAATCAGGTCAGCTATGACCTTACTGACGAGCAGAGCTGCCTCAATGGGCCAAATTGACGACTCCTGCTCCTAATTCTGATGATCTTCTATGTTTTCAGGCTCTGTGGAAGTGATTAAAAGCAAGCTTACCTTAAGAGTTACTGTAAATACCAATACTGTGAAAACTAGGGTTCCATATGTCCAGTTTCCAAACATCTGAAAAAATAAGTTTTACAGATTTAGAATAAATCAGTAAGCAGCTGGGGTTCATGGTCTTCTGTTCAAGTGCAAAAGCTATACATAGAACTGCAACATTTCCACTCCCGATACAAACAAACTAATGGACTGTTTCAAGGTAGTCCATACACTTTGATAAAAAAGCCAAATATTCAATTTAAACATTAACACATTATAAGCATTTGACAAGTTGTGCGTGGTGATTCTAACTCGGAGGTTTTGGTTGGGTGGGCAATTAGGTTGCCATAAAACTAACCCGATAACATCGGCTAACTGGTTGCCCATGGAGGCAGTTCACAGAATCATAGAAAGATTACAGCACAGAAGGAGTCCATTCAGCCCCTTATAACATGCTGGGTCTCTGAAGGAGCAGTTCACCTCGTGCCACTCCCCTGCCTTTTCCCGGTAACCCTGCAAATCTTTCACCATCAGATAAAAATCCAATTGCCTTTTAAAGGCCTGAATTGACTCTTCCTCCACCGCTCTTGCGACGTCGCATTCCAAATCCTAACCACTTGTTGCATGAAAAAGCTTTTCCTCAAATCGCCATTGCTTCTTTAGCCAATTACTTTAAATGTGTGCCCTCTGGTTCACAATTCTTTCACCCATGGGAACAGTTTCTCTTTGTGTAGTCTGTCCGGGTCCTTCAGGATTTTATTAAGTTATTTAAATTAAATCTCCTTTCAACAGTTTCTTCTCCAGAGGGAACAGTCTCAACTTTTCCAATCTATCTCCTGACTTTGTGACTGGAACTAATGGTAAAACTACAAGAAGTATAATGGTGAATGGGAAGCAAAGCAGCAGGTCAGCGTGTGAGGAGGTCGAGATGAACAGGCAGGCCCATTCTAACCACTGCGGAGGGGAAAGGTAATCTAGAAGATCAAAATGTAAGGAGACTGTGGGACTAAAAGTTGGGGATGAGGCTGAGTGTTATCAGAGGTGAATAAAGGAGGTCAGAATGTGTGAAAAGCACAGTGCACAAGACAATCCTGCAAGGGAAAGACAAATCAGTCGGATATATTTAAAAACCTTACCCCTAAATGTACCCAGTATTTGGAATAAAGTCAATGATCTCACGGCACAAATAGAGACAAATGGGTATGATTTGGTGGGGATTATTGAAACATGGTTGCAGGGGGACCGGGACTGGGAGTTGAATGTCCAAGGGTACTCAGTATTCCAAAAGGATAGACAGGATGGATCAGGAGAGGTATTAAGAAATTATATTGGCACTAAGGGCCGAAATGTTGAATCGATGAGAGGAAATAAAAAATAAGGGAAAAAACTCCTTGATAGGAATAATTTACAGGCCCCCGAGCAATGCTTCCAAGTGGAACATAGTATAAACCAAGAAATAATGAGGGCTTGGTGAGAAGGGCACAACGGGAATCATGGTAATTTTAACATGCACATTGACTGGATTAATCAAATTCGCAAGGATAACCCCGAGGGAGATTTCATAGAGTGCATGAAGGATTGTTTCTTAGAGCAATATGTTATGGAGCCAACCAGGGAGCAGGCTGTTTTAGATTTAGAATTATGTAACGAAGAAGGGTTGATAAATAGTCTTGTCGTTAAGGAGCCTCTTGGAAGGAGTGATCCCAGCAAATTCAGATTGAGCAAGAGAAGACAGAGTGCCATACTAGAGTTTTAGCGTTGGGCAGCGGTAATTATACAGGCCTGAGGAAATAGTTGGCCCAAGTAGGCTGGGCACAGATAATTGAGGGCAGGACAGTTGAGGAACAATGGCGGATGTTTAGGAGATATTAAACACCTCTCAATTAAAGTATATTCCCGAAAGGAATTGTAAAAGGGAGAAAAACGTTCCATGGCTGAACAAGGAAGTTAAGGAAGACATAAAGGCAAAAAACTAGTGGTAAGCTGGAGGATTGGGAGCTTCAGCAAAAGCTACTAAAGGTAAAATCAAAAGAGCTAAGATGAACTATGTAGTAAGTAGTAGAAAATATAAACACTGATACCAAAGTAAATAATGGCCCTTTAGAGGACGATAGTGGTGAGGTAATAATGGGGAAAACAGAGATGGCGGAGGCACTGAATCAATATTTTGCTTCTGTCTTCATGGTCGAGGATAATAAAATATTTCCAAAAATTGCTGAGGAACTTGGTGCAATAACCATCACTAGGGAGACGGTATTGAATAAACTGATGGGAGCAAAGGCTGTTAAGTCTCCGGGACTTGATGGCCTGCACCCTAGAGTCGGGATAAATGGGTCTTTCTCTGACTGGCGAACTGCAACTAGCGGGGTGCTGCATGGGTCAGTCTTCATACCTCAACTGCTTACAATTTATATAAATGATCTGCAAGCAGGGACAGAGTGTAACATAGAAAACTTTGCGGATGATACTAAAATAGTTGGAAAAGCAGGCAGTGAAGAGGAGATGAAGCGTTTACCAATGGATAAAGATAGGTTAAGAGGATGGGCCAAAATTTGGCAGGTGGAGTTTAATGTGGATAAGTGTGAGGTTATCCATTTTGGCTGAAAAAATAGAAAGGCAAATTATTATCTAAATGGAAAGTAGATTCAAAATGTGTCTGTGCAGAGGGACCTGGGTGTCTTTGTTCAGGAATCGCAGAAAGTCTGTGTGCAGGTACAGCATGTAATTAGAAAAGCAAATGGAATGTTAGCGTTTATTGCAAAGGGACTGGAGTATAAAAGTAGAGAAGTGTTGTTGCAATTGTATGGGGTGTTGGTGGGATCACATCTGGAGTATTGTGTCCAGTTTTGGTCTCCTTATTTGAGGAAGGATGTGGTGGCATTGGAGGCAGTTCAGAGGAGGTTCACCAGACTGATTCTGGGGATGAAAGGGTTGACGTATGAGGAGAGATTAAACATTTCTGGCTTATACACGCTGGAGTTTAGAAGGATAAGAGGGGATCTGACTGAGATGTATAAAATATTAAAAGGGATTGATAAAGTAAACGTAGACCAAATGTTCCCCTTTGTGGGACAATCCAGACGAAAGGTCACAGATATAGGTTGAGAGGCGGTAGATTTAGAAATGAGATGAGGAGGAACTCAGTGGTGAATTTGTGGAACTCGCTGACCCATAGTATGGTAGAATCTGAGTCATTAAAGGATTTCAAAGAGATAGATATATTACTGATTTCAAAATGGTTAAAGGGAAATGAGCAACAGGTGGGAAGGTGGATTTGAGACCAGGAAGAGATCAACCAGGATCTGATTGAATAGCGGAGCAGGCTCGAGGGGCTGAATTGCCGACTTTTGCTCCTAATTCCTATGTTCCTATGTCTCGCCGTAACTGAATTTCCTCATCTGCATCCTAATCATAGAATCATAGGATCCCAACAATGCAGAAGGAGCCATTTCTCCCCGATTCTGTGTGGGTTTCCTCCGGGTGCTCTGTTTTCCTCCCACAATCCAAAGATGGATTGGCCATGCTAAATTGCCCCTTAGGGTCCAAAGGTTAGGTGGGGTTGCGGGGATGGGGCAGGTGCATGGACCTGGGTGGGGTGCTCCTTCGGAACGTCAGTATAGAATCAATGGGCCGAATGGCCTCCTTCTGCACTATAAGGATCCTATAATTCTATAAAGGCTGACATTCCATTAGCCTTCCCAACAGCTTGCTGAACCTGTATGTTAGCTTTCAATGACTTATGGACAAGGACATCCAGATCCATTTGTACATCGACAATTTCTAATTTCTTACCATTTAGGTTATACTTTGCACATCTGTTCCTTTTACCAAGTGAATGACATTACATTTTTCTACATTATATTCCATCCTCCTCTGTTCAAATCCTCATGTAGCCATTTTACATCGTCCTCAAAACAACTTGGAAATATTACATTTGGTTCCCATATCCAAATCACTGATATATTGTGAACAGCTAGGGCCCAAGTACTGATCCTTGCAGTACCCCACTAACCACAGCCTGCTAATGCACAAATGACCCGTTTATTCCTACTCTCTGTTTTCTGCCTGTAAACCAATCTGGAATGCATGCTAGTATAATAATAATAATCTTTATTAGTGTCTCAAGTAGGCTTACATTACCACTGCAATGAAGTTACTGTGAAAATCCCCTAGTCACCACATTCCGGCGCCTGTTTGGGTACACTGAGGGAGAATTCAGAATGTCCAATTCACCTAACAGCGCGTCTTTCGGGACTTCTGGGAGGAAACCGGAGCACCCGGAGGAAACCCTCGCAGACACGGGGAGAACATGCAGACTCTGCACAGACAGTGACCCAAGCCAGAAATCGAACCTCGGACCCTGGAGCTGCGAAGCAACAGTGCTAACCACTGTGCTACCATGCTGCCCATTGCCTCCTATTCCATGTCCGTTGATTTTGCTAATCTACTACTTGTAGGGATTTAATCCAAAGTCTTTTGAAAATTCAAATATACTGGGCGGGATTCTCTGTCCAGCAATGCCGGAATCCGCCATCGGGCGGAGAATCGGGCGTCCGCCGAAAGCCGAGGGTGGCGCCGGGCGTCCAACAGAGCACCATTCTCCGGTGCATCGACAGGGGCTCGTTAACATATCATTGACGAGACTGACCCAGTAGTCTCCGGTCTCCCGCAATGTTCCGCCTCCACAAGGCGCAGGTGACGACAGCGCGGTTCACTTGTGGTATTTAAAAGGGGAAAAGGGGGACCGGGTGCCATGGCTGCTGAGGGAGAGAGAGGAGGGTAAGAGAAGTCTCCAAAGGCGTAACAGTGGGCTGTTATGCCGCTGGCTGGGGGAGAGAATGACCCGCTCTCCCACCCCACCGTCCATTGCCCTCAGCTCTGCGATGGTATGGGGTCGTAGGTCCAGTGGGCCCCCTCAGGTCTTCTCCAACTCCCGTAGGTTTTGAGCAGCCTTCTGCTGGAGGGATAGGTAATGCACCGTGAGACTCTCGGATCTGGGCAGCACAGGGTGTCCGCAGCTAGTGGCCTGTGTGTGCAGGGCACACGGCCATGGCAGGCAGTTTGAGCGTTGGCATGTGGTGCAGGGTGGGGTGCTTGCAGAGTGCCGGCAGGTGGGGTTCGGTCACCCTCGAGGAGGGGGGGTGAGTTACGGGAGTGTGGACGGGGTGGTGCCTGGGGCACGGTGGTGGGGCTGGTCACCCTGACTGGCCTGGTGGGTTGCCCATCCTCACCCAGCACTGCCTGCCGGTCCGCCTGGTGGGGGCCGCTTTGGGGGGGAGGGGGGGGGGGGGGTGTTAGACGTTTTAGTTGCTGTGAAATGAAGAAATGAAGAGTCTAATGTCTCTTAACCCATTACTTAACAGTCTCCCCTTCCTTGGAGAAAAAATAATAATTAGGTGAAAACAAAATTTCAAGAAACTCAAAAACACACACATGGGGCGGGATTCTCCGCAATCGGCACGATGTCCGACGACCGGCGCCAAAAACGGCGCGAATCAGTCCGGCATCGCGCCGCCCCAAAGGTGCGGAATTCTCCGCAACTTGAGGGGCCGAGCCCTCACCTTGAGTGCCCCCACGGCACAGGCCCGCCCGCGGATCGGTGCGCCCCGGTCGCAGGTCAGGCCACCGTGGGGGCACCCCCCCGGGGCCAGATCGCCCCGCGCCCCCCCCCAGGACCCCGGAGCCCGCCCGCGCCGCCTTGTCCCGCCGATAAGAGAGGTGGTGTGATTCTCGCCGGCGGGACAGGCATTCCAGCAGCGTGACTTCGGCCCATCGCGGGCCGGAGAATCGCCGGAGGGGGCCCGCCAACCAGCACGGTGCGATCCCCACCCCCGGTGAATATCCGGTGCCGGAGAATTCGGCAACCGGCGGGGGCGGGATTCACGCCAGCCCCCCATGATGTCCCCCCCTTTTTTTTTGTTTGGGCGAGAAAGAAAAAAAAAAAAACAGTCACAGAAACAAGCGCCCTTCATTAACAATATCCAAAAGTTTCTGTGAACTCGCCCCTCTTTTCGTAAAACAGTGACAGTTGATAGCTCCTGTCGACCTATTTAATTTTTGTTATTTCCCCTCTGTCCAACATCTGCTTCAAACTTGCGATGTCTATCCGTAACCTCTTTTCATTGACACTTTTTGTCGAGTGCACATTTTCCCACAGGGATTTATTGTCAATCTGACAGTCAATAGGTATATTACCCAAATCCCCTAATCCCAAAATTTCTGTCAATATCATACTTATATAAAAAGCCATATCCACCGCCTCTACAAGACTTAACGTCTCAGCAGCCAAAGTGCTTTTTACCACTCTCCTTATTTTCTTTGTTTCCCACACAAGTGGGCAACATTTACCATTGTTCCCCAAAAGGAAAATTATAAAACCTCCTGCGCTTGAAACCCCATCACATAAATTTGCGTAGGACGCAACACTATAAACTATGAGTTTCAAGTGCCTAAGGTCACCTAAAACCGGGAACTTCAAAACACACTCCTGCATTTTTAGTTTGCCCAACGCTTTATTTGCTCTTATTATGTCTTCCACTTTGGGATCATTCATTTTTGTAATCAACTCTAAGACATGAAAACGCACGTCCGGTCTAATCTGTCTACCTAACCAGTTCAGTTTCCCAATTAAACTTCGCAGTTGCTCTTTTTCTATCTTTGAAACCATTGCGTCTTTTTGTGAAACTCGGCACGACTAATTGCTATTGGGGTGATGCTTTCCAAATAAGATTGCTGACGTAAAGTTGCCCCTAACTTAGTCTGTCCAATTTCCAGTCCAATATATTTAAATGCACCGGAAGCCTGACTTCCAACCCTGAATTCTTTCCTCAAACCAGAGATTACAAAAGCTTCAAAATCACTAGTCCCTCCCCACAAAAAATCATCGACATGCATCATAAAAATGCCAGAAAGATTTCCTTTATAGTGCCAGTAAAATATTGCAGGATCTGCTTTCAACTGGCAGCAGCCTAACTTTAACAAAACTGACCTTACTGAAAAATACCAGACTCTAGATGCATCATTTAATCCATATACACATTTGTTCAACTTCCAGAGTACCCCTTCTGTGTTAGCTGCTTCTTTAGGAGGACGGAGAAAAATGTCTCGCTGGAGCTGATGCCCCTGCAAAAAGGCAGCTTTTATATCTATAGATTTGCATCAAGCTCTGCGTCTGTGAATCTCAGGGCCACTCTCCATCTTGGCTGGACTGGGAGTGTGTGGGGAGTCGGTGCTCATCTGCAGATGCAGCTTGTCAGGCTCTCCAGTGCCATTCCCGACCCCAGCAAATCAGACGCTGGCGTGCGTTGGAATTGCACTAGTTCCACATGACCTATTAGAATGACCTGAATGGCTCCGGCAGTCACACTGGTGTGGGGGCCGGAGAAACCCGCCACTCAGTCCCAGTGTCAGCATGTAGTCTCTCAAACGTAGAATTCCGCCCACTATGTCCATCAATGTTCCTCTGTTAATTTTGTTAGTAACATCCTCAAAAAACTCCAACAGGTTTGTCAAACATGGTTTCCCACAGTAATTCCATGCTGACTGTGCCCAATCGGATTGTTACTGTCCAAGTATCCATTCTTTATAATAGATTCCAGCATTTCTCCAGCTACTTATGTAAGGCTAACAGATCTGTAGTTCCCAATTTTCTGTCTCCAAGCCCTCTTAAATCCCTTTTAGAATTGTACCTGTTAATTTATAACGATCTCTGCGATCTTCCTACCACAATGAACCAATTCATATTTCTCCACATTAAATTTCTTCTGCCACTTGTCTGTCCACTAATTCCACCAACCTAAGACCTTTTGAAGTTCTGCACTATCCTCCTAATGGCTCACAACAAAGAACAAAGAATAATACAGCTCAGGAACAGGCGCTTCTGCCCTCCAAGCCTGTACCGGTCATGATACCAAAACCCTCAGCACTTCCTTGTGTCATATCCCTCTATACCCATCCTATCCATGTGTTTATCAAGGTGCCTTTTGAACAACGTTAATGTATCTGCTTCCACAACCTCCCCTGGCAACGCGTTCCAGACACTCACCACCCTCTGCAGAAAAAACCTGCCTCGCACATCTCCTCTAAACTTTGCCCCACAGACCTTAAACCTATGCTCCCTGGTGACTGACCCCTCCAACCTGGTAAAGAGTGCCTGCCCATCCAATGCCTGAGAGATATTGAACGCTATGGCAGGGATTTTGGATCCAGAACTTGCCCTAGTGGTGCTGCTGCTAGGCCGGCAAGCCAGACGCCGGAGACAACGGCAGCAGCATCGTTTGCAGAGGCTCGAGGCGACGGCCTATGTGCCGACCCCACCCGAGGACCCGGCCACCCATTAGGCCAGGGTGGCACCCAGAGGGGGAGGTCCACGACGGCTCAGGATGTACAGGCCTTGCTGGTCATTCAAGCAGATGACGGACAGTGCGTGCTGCAGGAAGCTCCGCCTCAACAAGGAGACGGTGCGACATCTGTCCCATGTCCTCGCAGGTTTGGCGCCACATGGAGAAGGAGAACATCCACTCCTGGTGGCTGTCAAGATCACCGCAACTGTGAACCTTTACACCTCGGGATCATTCTAGGGTTCGAGCAGGCCACAACCCACAGGTGCATCCTACCGGTCACGGATGCCCTGTTTCCCCGGGCGGAAAACTATGTAAAATTTGACATGGACAAAGCTCAGCAAGATGCCTGGGCAACAGGTTTCTCCGCCAGGATGCCCCAGATCGAGGGAGTAATAGATGGTACACGTGGCCATGCCCTCACCGAGCCATTTGGGAGTGCCCTATGTTAACAGGAAGGGTTCCACTCCCTGAACATATAGCTTGTGTGCGACCACCAGATGAAGATCATGCATGTGTGTGCCCGCTTCCCAGGGAGTGTCCATGACATCTACACCCTGGGGCAGTCAGTCATCCCCAGCTCTTCGAGGACCACCCCAGGATGAGCGGCTGGTTCTTGGGGATCAGGGGTACCCACTCAGGACCTGGCTAATGACGCCAGTACAGAGGCAGGAAACCAAAACGGAGACCCGGTACAACGAGGCCCATGTGGCCACCCGGGATGCCATTGAGCGGTGCATTGGACTCCTCAAAATGTGGTTCGGATGCCTCGACTGCTCCGGTGGTGCCCTGCAGTACACCGCCCGGAGGGTCGCCCACTTTGTGGTGGTCTGCTGTGCCCTCCACAACCTGGCACAGCAGCGGGTTGACGAGTGAGGTTGGTGATGAGGAATATGTGGTCATCTCAGAGGAGGCAGACTAGGATGATGAGACGGCAACAGACCAGCAGCGGCTGGAAGACGAGCCCAGGGAGGAACCAGTCGGAGGACCAGTCGGAGGCTACAGGACAGGCAGCAGTGGCGAGAATCCGGCAAGCCCGAAGGGCCAAGGAGACTCATATTCGCCCAATTCACTTAGGACATGGCCTGGTCCATCAGTGCTACCTTAGCCAACCCCCACCCTCCCAGGGTCTGTGTTACATCCCTCCATGGTGCTGGGACTGTGTCGGCACTGTCACGGGTCACTGTCGAGGACAGGGGATGATGATAACACGCAGAGAGCTGAGTGCCAGTGCTCCTCAATCTATGCCATAGTCTGATCCCTGCCTGTCTGCTGAGTACTCGCTCACATCCATCACCTGCACGCGGTGTGCCCAGCGATAAGGAGGGGATGCCTGGAGAGATGGGCCAAGGGCTCGGAGATCGGCCCTCACTGCGGAAGAAAGTGGCAAGGGCATCATACCGGTTGGAAGGTGTTTATTGTGTGTAACAATTCCCCACCCTCCCAATGGTACCGTCCCCCTACCCCCTACCTACCCCTCAACCCCGCCCCCCCCCCCACCCCACCCTACAACACCCCCTGGCAAGTCCTACACCTTCATAGATCCTCAATATGCTTTTACAGCTGCTTACCACATCCCGTGGCCTTCCATGGCCCTGGCGGGCATCCTCTGGGGTTCTGCTTGCCGGAGGGCCCCGGCTCACTTGTCGACGGCACACGCACCGAGACGTGGCCTCATCAGAGATGTGGAACTCGGAGGAGCAGGTGGCTACTGTCGCCACTCCATGGGATGGATCCGGGTTGGCACTCGGCACCCCTTCCTGCCTTCGGTGCCCATAGGGCCCTGGAGTTTACCTTGGGACGGAGGGGCAGCTGGTTCGAGCCCCGGCTGCCCCTGCATCATCTGGCTCTGCCAATCCTGGCGGTTCCCCATGGTCCGCACCATTGTGTCGACGCTCTCGGCGATGCTCCTCAGTGACTGGGATAAGCTCCGCAGTGCCTCGGCCATTCCCATCTGAGAGTGGGACATGTCCCACAGAACCTCATCAAGATCGACCTGGTACTGGGTCACATCCCCCAGTGAGTCGGACTTTCTGCCGAGACCCTCAGCCATGGCCGTCACCGACTGCACGATCTCCTGCGCCCGTAGCCTCTGGGCCATGGATCTCCTGGATTTCGCTGACATCTCCCTCTGAATGTCCCGACTCCCTATCGTCTCCATCAGCTCCGGGATTACCTCTTCCATGGGTTCAGCATCAGGCTGGGATCCAGCTGCGTCCTGGGATCCAGCAGCCCTCCGACTGCTGTCTCACCTGGGGGGGTTCCTGCCTCCACCTGATGTACATCAGCAGCAGTGTGGTACTCACCAGATTGTGTCCCGGAAGCCTGACCACTAACATGTCCCACCGAGGTGTGTGTCTCCGCGCTGGTGGGGGAGGGGGTGACAGCTGTGCTGCGACCACGGCGGCATCCTCGGAGCTCTCCTCCGAGGTGTTCTCCTCGGAGTCAGGAGAGGGGGATCGCCCGGGATGGGCTCTGTCGGCTGGCGGACCTGCGGGAGAATGGACATGTGGTCAGTGGGAGGGAGGGTCAGTCAGTAAGTCAATAACAACTTACAGTTGACAAGTCCACCGGGTGGAGCCCGCTGGTTCCTCACCTCGGTGGCGTCCGCCAGCCTCCACGTGGGTGACCGCCCTGTCCTTGGCCAGACCGGTCACGCCAGCGCCCGTTGTTTGAAGGAGGTGATGATTCTTATGTCCGGCACCCCACTGCCAGTCTAGGTCCTCTAACGGCGGATGCGGGAGAGCATGTCCTGAGGAAACAGAGAGTGCATCGTTAACCACACGCGTGGTTCACAGTGATTAGAGTGGGCATGTGAAGCAGGGGTTGGGGGGGGGGGTTGTTGAAGGGAGAGGGTGCTGGGGGTGATTGTTGAGGGAAAGGGGGTTGGGGTGGTTGTTGAAGGAGTGGGGGTTGGGGGGGTTGTTGAGGGAAAGAGGGTTGGGGAGGTTGTTGAGGGAGAGGGGGCTGGGGGTGGTTGTTGAGGGAGTCGGGGTTGGGGGGGGGTGTTGAGGGAGAGGGGGTTGTTGAGGGAGAGGGGGTTGGTGGCTTGTTGAGGGAGAGGGGGTTGGGGGGCTTGTTGAGGGAGAGGGCGTTGGGGGGCTTGTTGAGGGAGAGGGGGTTGGGGGGGTTGTTGAGGGAGAGGGGATTGGGGGGGTTGTTGAGGGAGAGGGGATTGGGGGGGTTGTTGAGGGAGAGGGGATTGGGGGGGCTGTTGAGGGAGAGGGGGTTGGGGGGTTGTTGAGGGAGAGGGGGTTGGGGGGTTGTTGAGCGAGAGGGTGTTTGGGGGGGTTGTTGAGGGAGAGGGGGTTTGGGGGGGTGTTGAGGGGGTTTCGGGGGGTGTTGAGGGAGAGGGGGCTGGGGGGTGTTGAGGGTGAGGGGGTTTGGGGGGGGTTTGAGGGAGAGGGGGTTGGGGGGGTTGTTGAGGGAGAGGGGGTTGGGGGGGTTGTTGAGGGAGAGGGGGTTTGAGGGGGTTGTTGAGGGAGAGGGGGTTGGGGGGTTGTTGAGGGAGAGGGGGCTGGGGGGTGTTGAGGGAGAGCGGGTTGGGGGGGTTGTTGAGGGAGAGGGGGTTGGGGGTTGTTGAGGGAGAGGGGGTTGGGGGCTTGTTGAGGGAGAGGGGGTTGGGGGGCTTGTTGAGGGAGAGGGGGTTGGGGGGCTTGTTGAGGGAGAGGGGGTTGGGGGGGTTGTTGAGGGAGAGGCGGTTGGGGGGTTGTTGATGGAGAGGGGGTTGGGGGTGTTGAGGGAGAGGGGGCTGGGGGTGTTGAGGGAGAGGGGGTTGGGGGGTGTTGAGGGAGAGGAGGCTGGAGGTGTTGAGGGAGAGGGGGTTGGGGGGGCTGTTGAGGGAGAGGGGGTTGGGGGGGCTGTTGAGGGAGAGGGGGTTGGGGGGTTGTTGAGCGAGAGGGAGTTGGGGGGGTTGTTGAGGGAGAGGGGATTTGGGGGGGTTGTTGAGGGAGAGGGGGCTGGGGGGGGGTGTTGAGGGAGAGGGGGTTGGGGGGTTGTTGAGGGAGAGGGGGTTGGGGGGTTGTTGAGGGAGAGGGGGTTGGGGGGGTGTTGAGGGAGAGGGGGTTGGGGGGGTTGTTGAGGGAGAGGGGGTTGGGGGGGTTGTTGAGGGAGAGGGGGTTGGGGGGGTTGTTGAGGGAGGGGGGGTTGTTGAGGGAGGGGGGGTTGGGGGGGGTTGTTGAAGGGAGAGGGGGTTGTTGAGGGAGAGCGGGTTGGGGGTTTGTTGAGGGAGAGGGGGTTGGGGGGGCTGAGGGTGAGTGTGCTGGAGGGAAGTTTGGGGGTCGCATGGAGAGTTGGAGGGGTGTTTTTTTGCATGGGGGTGGAAAGGTCTCGGGGGAGGGCGGAGTGTGGGCGGGCTTTGGTGTAGACTCACTCGTGCTGCCTTTTACCGGTACTGGAGGCCCTGTGACTGACCTTCCGGGACCCTCGGGGGAATTGGACGTCCCTCCTGGCCTCCACCGCGTCTATGAGCCTAGCCAGATCTGTATCCCCAAAACTTTGGGCCAGTCTCCTGTTGTGAGCTAGCTGGGTTTGGCTGAGCAACAGTTTCTTAAATTGTACTCGACCGTGTTAGCGTGGGGCTGGCGGGCACAAACAAAGAACAAAGAAATGTACAGCACAGGAACAGGCCCTTCGGCCCTCCAAGCCCGTGCCGACCATACTGCCCGACTAAACTACAATCTTCTACACTTCCTGGGTCCGTATCCTTCTATTCCCATCCTATTCATATGTTTGTCAAGATGCCCCTTAAATGTCCCTATCGTCCCTGCTTCCACTACCTCCTCCGGTAGTGAGTTCCAGGTACCCACTACCCTCTGCGTAAAAAACTTGCCTCGTACATCTACTCTAAACCTTGCCCCTCTCACCTTAAACCTATGCCCCCTAGTAATTGACCCCTCTACCCTGGGGAAAAGCCTCTGACTATCCACTCTGTCTATGCCCCTCATAATTTTGTATACCTCTATCAGGTCGCCCCTCAACCTCCTTCGTTCCAGTGAGAACAAACCGAGTTTATTCAACCGCTCCTCATAGCTGATGCCCTCCATACCAGGCAACATTCTGGTAAATCTCTTCTGCACCCTCTCTAAAGCCTCCACATCCTTCTGGTAGTGTGGCGACCAGAATTGAACACTATACTCCAAGTGTGGCCTAACTAAGGTTCTATACAGCTGCAACATGACTTGCCAATTCTTATACTCAATGCCCCGGCCAATGAAGGCAAGCATGGGGGAAGTAATGTGGATCCTCGGGGAATTTGGTAATTTTTCGGGGTATAAATTGAACATGGGGAAAAGAGAGATGTTCGCAATCCAGGCAAGAGAGCAGGAGAAGAGATTGGGAGAGCAGCCGTTTATAAGACCATAAGACAAAGGAGCGGAAGTAAGGCCATTCGGCCCATCGAGTCCCATGGCTGATTTCAACTCCATTTACCCGCTCTCTCTCCATAGCCCTTAATTTTCGAGAAATCAAGAATTTATCAACTTCTGTCTTAAAGACACTCAACGTCCCGGCCTCCACCGCCCTCTGTGGCAATGAATTCCACAGACCCACCACTCTCTGGCTGAAGAAATTTCTCCTCATCTTTGTTCTAAAGTGGCTTCCTTTTTTATTCTAAGGCTGTGCCCCCAGGTCCTAGTCTCCCCTGCTAATGGAAACAACTACCCTACGTCCACCCTATCTAAGCCATTCATTATCTTGTAAGTTTCAATTAGATCTCCCCTCAACCTCCTAAACTCCAATGAATATAATCCCAGGAACCTCAGACATTCATCGCACGGTGCCAGCGAATCGGCTGGCGATGCCATGGGGCTTTGTTACGTGGACCAATTAACGTTGAATAGCGTTGCTGACAGAGCACCGTGAAGCTTGTGGCAGTTTCCGTTTACTACCACACTTAGAAACCTTTCTGGAAAATCGTGCCCTCTGTATTTTTAGGGAAGAAAATTTATTATTTATGCCAAAAATGAGATTGCAACTACTAACAAACGCACAAAAAGCTTTTAAGAACAGAGTTTAATCAGAAGTCACCACAACAGTCAGGCATGTATATTGGCCTTAAATGAGATAGACAAGGTGAAAGAGAGCGAGATCTTACCATGTTCAGCTTGGCCCTCATTAGCTGGTGTTAGAAAAAGAAGCAAAAGGCAAAAGCAAAAAAAAGACAGAAAATAAACAAATGGCAAAAAATGCATAGAGTCGTTTAAGTAAATTAAAAGGCATCAAATTCACAACTGAAATATTTTCAGGAGACTAAGAGAGCAGAAAGGAGAGTAGATAATAGTTAGAGTAAATTATATTTTCCTTGGGCAAGTATAAAAATATCTTAGTGGCCATGCCATAGATTAAACTGTAAAATTGAGCTATGTAAAATATTAGAGATACATTTTTACCCTAAAAATGTCAGTAGATAAGAACGGTAGACCACTAGCGCTAGATAACTTATTCCTACATATTTGAGGGAGTATACTTACCTGTCCATTGCTAGACATGGTCGAATTGTCAAATAGAAAGTAAGCACCAAAGAAAAATGCCACAGCATCAAATACTCCCAGGAATGTCCAATAAAGGAACAATTTCCAAGACAACAAGGCATTCTTGGCAATGTCCCTGGTAGTTGAGAAGAAAAGCATTAAAATTATATTGAGAAAATTCAGCTGAACTCTGTACATATGTGACTGATTTTTCCTTTTCATTTCAGCAACCCCCTTCATTTTACATCCTTCAACTTTGTTCTTGGTTTTTTGTGAAACTAGCAAGGTGACATTTATTGTTTTGAACAACTGAGTAGCTTGCTAAGGATATTAAAAATAACTGCAAAGTGTGGACTCAAGTGTAAGCCAAGTCAGGGTAAGAGGGAAGATTCAACCCCTGAAAAGCATTTGTCAACCAGGTGGGTATTACACAAATTGGGCTGCTTTCACAGTCAGTGTCATTCAGGTGCTTGCCCAAGTTACCAGATTGATTGAATTCAGTTTCACAATTTGCCTTGGTGAGATCTTACAGAACCCCTCGGCTAGAATAATAGCCACTACCAGATTGTAACATTCATTATGGGACATAATTGTCTGCTTAATACACTGTGCTTTTTGAAAACACAAAATCAAAATCATTAGGTCAAACCTGACTTCCCAAAGTATTTTCAGCTCTCAAAATAAAACATAATGAACAATATACTTTGTCACACAATTGTTTTACAATTCCTTAGCTGAGTTATATTTCCCTTGCTGCCTGTGGAAGGACAAAGAGTTGAAACAATTCAGAGATATCTGTTTCAATTTAACTAGGGCCTATTTTTTTTTTAATGATTTTTGTGCTGAGAGTAAATTTTTTTAGGGGGTGTTCTTCGCAATACAAATGCATCTTCGCCAAGTTAGAAGAAACCTGAAGATGGTGGCTCCTACCTGGAGGTGTTGGTTTTGCATCTTTTTTATGGGTGATTAGTTTTTTCCTGGACTGGAATGTCTATGGATACCAGAAGATGGTGAGAGCCTTGGCCCAAGAGTGAGGGGACTTGTGGCGCAGGACAAGCTGAGAAAATGGCAGAGGGGCAAAGCTCATTGTCGATGGAGCAGCTGCCAATGGAACAGTTGCTGAGTTTCATCAAGGAGGAATTTCGGCAACAACGGAAGGAGATGCAGGGGGACTGGTTGAAGGCAATTGTGATGCAGTTGCACCTCTTTGTGGCACCTTGGATCAGGTGGAGGAGGTGCAAGGGGTAACAATCCAAGAGGTGGAGAAGGTAGCGTCCGACCTAGTGACGGGATTGTGCACTGGAAGCGGAGATGGTGGTCCTGGGGGATGTCTGCAAGACGCAGCAGGCAAGGGTGGAGGATCAAGAGAATCGATCTTGGCGGCAAATTGCGTACTGTGGGCCTGCCAGCAGGAGTTGAAGGAACGTGTGCCACGAGTTACGACGCAAAGATGTTCTCTACAAGGCACCGGAGGCAGAAGCCAAGAGTGGTGGTGGTGGGGGGGGGCGGGGGGTGGAGAGAGATTTTGAGGTGGGTCAAGGCATGTCGGAACTGCAAGTAAGAAGTAAATCAGGTCCAGATATACCAGGACGTTGGTGCTGACCTGGCCAAGGGACAAGCGGGGTTTAATAAGGCCAAGGCGGTGCTGATTCGGTGCAAGATCTACTTTGGGGTACTGTACCCAGCCAAACTTTGGGTTTCTTTTGAGGGCGGGGAATATTTTGCGAAGCCGGAGGAGGCGAATCACTTTGTCAGGGAGCATGGTTTGGGGGAGGCTGGGTTGAGCGAGCGGGGGCTGGGTTGAGCGAGCGGGGGCTGGGTTGAGCGAGCGGGGGCTGGGTTGAGCGAGCGGGGGCTGGGTTGAGCGAGCGGGGGCTGGGTTGAGCGAGCGGGGGCTGGGTTGAGCGAGCGGGGGCTGGGTTGAGCGAGCGGGGGCTGGGTTGAGCGAGCGGGGGCTGGGTTGAGCGAGCGGGGGCTGGGTTGCGGGAGGCTGGGTTGCGGGAGGCTGGGTTGGGGGGAGGCCGGGTTGGGGGGAGGCCGGGTTGGGGGGAGGCCGGGTTGGGGGGAGGCCGGGTTGGGGGGAGGCCGGGTTGGGGGGAGGCCGGGTTGGGGGGAGGCCGGGTTGGGGGGAGGCCGGGTTGGGGGGAGGCCGGGTTGGGGGGAGGCCGGGTTGGGGGGAGGCCGGGTTGGGGGGAGGCCGGGTTGGGGGGAGGCCGGGTTGGGGGGAGGCTGGGTTGGGGGAGGCTGGGTTGCGGGAGGCTGGGTTGCGGGAGGCTGGGTTGGGGGGAGGCCGGGTTGCGGGAGGCCGGGTTGGGGGGAGGCCGGGTTGGGGGGAGGCCGGGTTGGGGGGAGGCCGGGTTGGGGGGAGGCCGGGTTGGGGGGAGGCCGGGTTGGGGGGAGGCCGGGTTGCGGGAGGCTGGGTTGCGGGAGGCTGGGTTGCGGGAGGCTGGGTTGGGGGAGGCTGGGTTGCGGGAGGCCGGGTTGGGGGGAGGCCGGGTTGGGCTGGGGCTGACTGGTGGACTTTGTAACTGGCGGCAGTCACTGGGCCCTTTGGTGCCAGGTGTACACTGTTCAACCGTTTCATACTTTGTACATCCTTTGTAAAGTTTATGATTGGTTATTCCAATGTTTGCGCGTGTTCTTGGGGTAATTGAGAATGTACTGTATGGGGTTGTTTGGGTGTGTTTTTTCTTTTTTACTGTTATGGGTTTGGGAGGGGCTGGGAGGAATGGAGAGGAGGGGAGGGGGTGGTGCAGATCAGGGGGCGTGGGGGTGGATGGGTGAGTAGGAAGGGGTAGGTGGTGCCCTTTGGTTGGGTCGCCAGGTGGGAGTCGCCACGCTAGCAGGCAATGCCAGTGAATGGAAGCGGAGTGTGTGTGTGTGTGAGGGGGGAGGGGGAAGGTGGTTAGCCAGTGTGGGGGGTTGGGGGAGAACTGGGGAGGGGGTGGGGGAGAAGCTGGGGAGGGGGTGGGGAGGGGGGGGCGAGGGGGTGCAACCTGTTTGGTATGGTGGACAGTTTGGATGTGGACGGAGGGGGGCGGTCATCTTGGGTAGGCCCGGTTTAGGGAGATATTGGGGGGGGGGGGCTTTGTGATGATGGCAGACCTAGGGAAGAGGGGAAGCAGAAGCCTCTGGTAAGGTTTGTGACATGGAACATTTGCACATCTATAAGGTTTAAGGGCAGTGGTGATTTACCTGCAAGAGACACACTTGCGGGTGAAGGACCAGATGCGACTGAGAAAGGAGTAGGTGGGGTAAACATTCCACTTTAGGTTTCAATCGAATTTGAGGTGGGTCGCAATCTTGTTTAGCAAGAAAACAGTGCTTGTGGTGGAAATCTAAGTACAATATATCCACCAGTTTCCATTTATCCACAGCGCATGAGACTCCTCCAAACGCTTCTAACATTTTCCCCATGACAGGTGTTAGCTTAACTTGGCCAATAGTTTCCTGCTTTGTGTCATAGAATCCTTACAGTGCAGGAGGCCATTTGGCCCATTGAGTCTGCACCGACCTTCTGAAAGAGCTCCCTCTCAAGGCCCAATGGGAACTGGGTGTCCGAGTGCATGAATCACAAATGACTAATACACAGGTACAGCGAGTGATTAGGAAATGACTCGTATACAGGTACAGCGAGTGATTAGGAAATGACTCGTATACAGGTACAGCGAGTGATTAGGAAATGACTCGTATACAGGTACAGCGAGTGATTAGGAAATGACTCGTATACAGGTACAGCGAGTGATTAGGAAATTACTCGTATACAGGTACAGCGAGTGATTAGGAAATGACTAGTACACAGGTACAGCGAGTGATTAGGAAATGACTCGTATACAGGTACAGCGAGTGATTAGGAAATGACTCGTATACAGGTACAGCGAGTGATTAGGAAATGACTAGTACACAGGTACAGCGAGTGATTAGGAAATGACTCGTATACAGGTGCAGCGAGTGATTAGGAAATGACTCGTATACAGGTACAGCGAGTGATTAGGACATGACTAGGACACAGGTACAGCGAGTGATTAGGAAATGACTCGTATACAGGTACAGCGAGGGATTAGGAAATGACTAGTACACAGGTACAGCGAGTGATTAGGAAATGACTCGTATACAGGTACAGCGCGTGATTAGGAAATGACTCGTATACAGGTACAGCGAGTGATTAGGAAATGACTTGTATACAGGTACAGCGAGTGATTAGGAAATGACTAGTACACAGGTACAGCGAGTGATTAGGAAATGACTCGTATACAGGTAGAGCGAGTGATTTGGAAATGACTCGTATACAGGTACAGCGAGTGATTTGGAAATGACTAGTACACAGGTACAGCGAGTGATTAGGAAATGACTCGTATACAGGTACAGCGAGTGATTTGGAAATGACTAGTACACAGGTACAGCGAGTGATTAGGAAATGACTCGTATACAGGTACAGCGAGTGATTAGGAAATGACTAGTGTACAGATACAGCGAGTGATTAGGAAAGCTAATAGAATGTTAACATTTAGTGTGAGGGGAATGGATTACAAAAGTAGGGAGGTTATGCTTCAGTTGTCTGGGGCATTGGTGAGACCACAACTGGAGTATTGTGCACATTATGAATCTCCTTATTTAAGGAAAGATTATAAATGCATTACAAGCAGTTCTGAGAATATGCATTAGAATAATACCAGGAATGAGTGGGTTGTTTTATGAGGAATGTTTGGACAGGTTAGATTTGTAACCACCAGAGTTAAGAAAAATAAGAGGCAACTTGTTTGAAATCTTTAAGATCCTGTGGGGTGTTGACAGGGTGGACGTGGAGAGGATGTTTCCTTTTGTGGGAGAATCTAGAACATGGGGTCACTGTTTAAAAATAAGGGGTCGCTGATTTAAGACACAGATGAGGTGACATTAACTCTCTCTGAGGGTCATCAGTCTCTGGAACTCTCTTCCTCAAAGGCAGTGGAAACAGACCATGCAGCTAAATTCCATTTAAAATCACGCTCTTCAACTTTAACAACAAATTTCTTCTTTGGCACCGATCAAAGTCCTCCTGTAAATCCAAGTATACAGTATCTGCTATATTCCAAAGTCAACATACTCTGTGCTTACCTCAAAAATGAAATTCAATAAGAGAAATCCATCCTGCCTCTTACAAATGCCCAAGTAGCCCAGGTATTTGTATATTCACTAGTTTATTCTACATTATGGACCTCATGCTTCACCAAAAACTGAGGGAAGACAACTGGCTTATAAGTGCCTGACTGACCCCAGTCCCAGCGGTGTAACATTCACCATCCATCAGGTCTTTAGCAGAGCTCCTCTTTCGAAGGAGTTATGCAAAATTATGCCAAGAGCCTTCATTATTTCCTTGTCAATCTCCTTAGGGATTTGGGGACAAAGGTTACTTAACACAAAGAACTTTCCCATTTTGTTCCATGAACTTTTAAAAATTGATTCTTTTCGAAAGTTCACTGCTGCTCTCTCAGTTAGAGTCACCTCTGTCGGATGTTGCTTCAAACAGAAAGTGGAAAAGGTCTGAACTTTGCTGAGGGGCACAGAGAGCTGAACATAATTCCTCAGATTTAATGAGGAGATCTGAATAACTGAGCAATGAAGGTGCTGCTCAAGATTAAAATGCTGCACCAAAATAAACTTACACTGCAATATCTTTGTCAGCTATCTAACCGACAATTCATTCCGTTCATATTTTAATTTCACCAGTGAGCAGTCTTTCAATTTGTGATGGATAATTTCACTTGAAAATCAGCTCCTCTGTAAATCAACACACTCTACACCTCCTTTGGGAATTTAATGCATCAGATTAAGATAAATTCATCAATCATGCGACTCCGGTGGTGGAGCTGCACTTCCAGCAGGCTCCCCCCCCCCCCACCCTCTCACAGTATGGCTTGCTGAATTTACTCAGCAATGTTCCATTAAAAGAACATTGCAGCAATTGCAACGTGCCTGACATGCTCATAGCTCTAAGTTCACCTGTATAATGTTGGGTTTCTTTTCAGTGCATCAATGCTGACATGCTGTTCCGTAAGGCTGTACAACAGGATGGGAAGCGACGTGAAGCTGATGTTGTACAATGTAAGGTATGCAGTATCATACAATGGCTGTAAAGGAAGAAACCCTTCATTATTTTGCATGTTTCTCAATTATCAATATAAATCAGCCCAGAATTTCAGACCCACCCCAATTTACATCAATGCTGGAACTGTGAGAAGTAACCCAACAGTCTTTTGGGGGAGGACCCAGGGTTTAACTCAGCGATTGCTCCTACAGCATAATTCTTTGTGTGAGGAACAGCAGCCTGTTATTGGGCCACAAAAACAAAACACATTGTTGTGATTTGTCATTGATTTGTTACAAATTTTACATCAGTCTTGGAAAGTGCAATTCACACAATTCAAAACATAAAGTCACTGAAGCACCTATGCTTATTACTGACAACTTTTTTCTCAATCAACACAGACTGTAATTGTGATTCTGCCTTGTGTGATCAGCTACATTCACAGCAATATTTTCTTCACCAGCAACAGAATGATATGAACATACAAAATGGATCTATGGAACAGACTACTAACCTGTTGAGAAAATCCACAAAAGAACTGATACAAAAACTGAGGGAATATGAAGCAAACATTCTGGAAAACAACACAATTGTGATTAATAATTAAAATACTACAACGATAAAAATCACAGAAAAACAGAATGCTTACAAAACAGAGGGAGGTATTCAGCCCATTGTCTGTGCCGAGTCTCTGAAGGGGGCATTCCCCCATCTTTTCCCCATTGCCCTGAACACTTGTCAGGTAATAATCCAATTAAGGGGTGGCAAGGTGGCACAGTGGTTAGCACTGCTGCCTCAAGGTGCCGAGGACCCTAGTCATTGTGTCACTGGGTCAGACTCGAGACTAATGATTCAGATGAAGGGACTGAATGTAATCTAGCCACATTTGCTGATGATAAAAGTTAGGTTGGGAAGCAAATTGTTGATTCTGTATAACTTCTACAGAGCTAAGAGAGGGAAAAATGTGATGGGTTTTATATTATTTAAAAGGAGATAGAGCAGGTGGAGTGAAATGGAAGGCCAGGAATAGGTTAAGCTCAGGACAGATTTGTACCAGCCTCCCGAACAGGCACCGGAATGCGACGACTAGGGGCTTTTCACAGTAACTTCATTGAAGCCTACTTGTGACAATAAGCGATTTTCATTTCATTTTCATTTGTCAATGATGTAATGGGCACAAGACAAAGGTAGCATTACTCCCTCACATATCTAGCATCCACAATATTTTGAGTTCATTCCTTCTTGAATTCCTTGACTGAAATTGTTTGCACTACACTCTCAGGCAGTGCATTCCAGATCCTAACCATTCGCAGCATGAAAAAGCTTTTCTTTGTGTTATCTTTGCTTCTTTTGACAAGTTCACCACAAAAATCGCAATGTGAACAATGCAGACAAACAACTAGACTTTCTGCACTAAAGGTCAATAAGATTCAAAAAAGGTGCAGTTTTTTGGATGTGTTTGGTTTTTGGATTGATGGATAAAGGACACGCGATCTGTATTAATTTTGTCCTGCATTATCATTTTACAAAGTTTCCCCATTATTGAGGTTATACTGACTGGCCTTATACATGTATATATTTCTATGTACTAAATCTGAGAAATTTAGGAACATAGGAATAGGAGTTGATCATTTAATCTCTTGAGCCTATTTCGCCACTCAATATGATCATGTCAGATCTGTGGCCTCAATCCACAAACCAACATTTGCCCCATATCCCTCAATACATTTTGATAACGAAAATCAGGTACAGATTTAAATTTTACAGTATCAATTACTGCTTGTGGAACATAATTTGAGACAAAGGTGATTCTCAGGGATCACCCAAGATAGAGATAAGGAGGAAATTCCTCACTCACGGAGCAGTGAATCTATGGAATTCTCTACCGCAGAGGATGGGTTACTAAGTATATTCAAGGCCGAGATCGACAGATTTTTAATCAGTAAGGGAATCGAGGGTTATGGGGATGAGGTGGGAAAGTGGAGTTGAGGATTATCATATCAGATCTGTCATGATCTCATTGAATGGCAAAGCAGACTCGATGGGCTACTTCTGCTCCTACATCTTATGGTCTAATTCTGCATTCTCTCTCCATTTATATGATGTTCTGCTTTTCTGTTCTTCCAGCCAAAGTGAACACCTCACATTTTCCCATATTATATTCCATCTGCCAAATTTCCACCCGTTCACTGAACCTATCTATCTCCCTTTGCAGACTCTTTGTGCCCTCTTCACAATTTGCTGCCCAACCTAATTTTTATCATCAGCAAATGTGGCTACGTGACACTCGGTCCCTTCATCTGAATCATTAGTCTCGAGTCTGATAGTTGAGGCCCCAGCACTGATCACGGTGACACTCCAACTAGTTACAGTTTGTCAACATTACTTATAATCTTTATTATTGTCACAAGTAGGCTTATATTAACACTGCAATGAAGTTACTGTGAAAAGCCCCTAGTTGCCACATTCCGGCACCTGTTTTGAGTACACGGAGGGAGAATTCAGAATGTCCAAATTCAGCACGGTAGCACAGCAGGTAGCATTGTTGCTTCACAGCTCCAGAGTCCCAGTTTCGATTCCCGGCTTGGGTCACTGTCTGTGTGGAGTTTGCATGTTCTCCCCGTGTCTGCGTGGGTTTACTCCGGGTGCTCCGGTTTCCTCCCAAAGTCCAAAGACGTGCAGGTTAGGTGGATGTGCTGTGTTAAATTGTGCCTTGGTGTCCAAAAGCTTAGGTGGGATTACTGGGTTATGGGGATAGGACGGAGGTGTGGGCTCTTTCCAAGGGCCAGTGCAGACTCGATGGGCCGAATGGCCTCCTTCTGCACTGTAAATTCTATGATTCTACGACTCTTTTAAAAAAATAAATTTAGAGTACCCAATCCATTTTTTCCAATTCAGGGGCAATTTAGCACGGCCAATCCACCTACCCTGCACATCTTTGGGTTGTGGAGCGAAACCCACGCAAACACGGGGAAAATGTGCAAACTCCACACAGACAGTGAGCCAGAGCTGGGATCGAACCTGGGTCCTCTATGCCATGAGGCAGCAGTGCTAACCACTGTGCCACCGTGCTCTGATTCTATGACTCTAACAGCACGGCCTTCAGGACTTGTGGGAGGAAACCGGAGCACCTGGAGGAAACTCACGCAGACATGGGGAGAATGTGCAGATTCCGCATAGACAGTGACCCAAGCCGGGAATCGAACCTGGGACCTTGGTGCTGTGAAGCAACTGTGCTAACCACTGTGCTACCTTATTTATCCTCACTCTTGTTAATTTGCCATCTTTTGAAGGGCAGATGGTCTTCTCCAGGTTCGTTCTTTTCCATTTACACTTAGAAGAACACATTAATTGCACTGATTAAAATGCACAGGCTGGGATTTTCTGCTTCCAGTCACAGCGAGCAGGTTTGATGATGCGAACGTAAAATATCATGAGAAGGCCCTCAATGCATGAGTTGGCGTAAATGCAGGACACGATTGTCCTCTTCCCCGATCAGCGGAGGGCTGCATTTCCCACCTTCCAACCTCAGGAGCATCATTATAATACATTAGCGTATCATTATCAGACCCAAACTTCAGAATCATACCCGTACGTCAAATAAGGTTTTCACGGCGGCGTGATGTCAGATTGGTGCAATGTATGGCTGTTTGCAAAAGGACTGCTCCTTGCGAGCAGATCTCTTAGGGGAGGTCAGAGGTGAGTGCACTCAATCCGGTGCAGGGCTTGCGGAGCTGCTCCGTATTTTCAGGGGGAACGGGAGTGGGGCGAGGGGGTCACAGTCAATTCTTAACAGCAGCATATTTGAGAATGCTTTATGACACTGGAGCAAAAGCTTCTATGAAGGGCTGGCGAGAGTGTAGGCAAGCCTGGGGCATGGGTTTCTTTGAAGGGCTGTGCCCGTTGAGAGTGGGTGGGAAGTCAGCAAGGAAATAAGGTTCCATGTAGTCACAGGGTAGAGCAGTGGTGCAAATGGAGGAGGGATGTAGACAAGGGCAAGGCTAATGGCAAAAAATGTCAATGATCAGTACTCCGTTTCTGCAGAGATCATTTAGCTTGAGCTCAATTGACATGCTTGGAGTCGGACAAGTCACGCCTTTGCGCCCACTGAAGCAGCAGTTATGTGCGAGAGTGCGGTTTAGCATTTGACCCATGGCACATAGGCTTCCAAATTCAATGACTGTTATGGTGTGACTGTACTATTGCCCAACTGGGCAAGCTGCAATATCCTCTCAGAAAGGGGCATGGTGCACTGCTTATTGACAAAGGTCCCCCATGGGCCAAGCTAAGCTCAAGTCTTTGAATGAAGATTAGGACAACGTCTGAGCCTGAGATGAGGGCTCAGAATGCAGAAGAGTGACCGAAGCTGTCGCCATTTGGTCATGTGGCGTGGGGTGGTGTGGGGCTTTGCACAACCAGCAGGCGAATTAAGGACTAGACATCAATGTTGTAACCAGGGCTGAGTCAACTGGCTTCGAGAAGTAGCTGAAGATGATGAATGGACAAATAATAGTCCATAGCACACAAATGCTAATTATCAGGTCTCCCTCTTTGATACTGCATCAGGGACATCGCACTGTCATTCTTCTCACTCACAGGAAGGAGAGGTGATTTCAACGGTGGTGCTGGTCAGGGGCAGAACCGTCAAAAGTGGTGACAGGGTCTCCTCCACACGCAGAGAATGAACTCCAGAAAGCTGTCACTTAAAGGCAACTCACTAGACCAAGGCTCTATAGATGACGCTTGACATGCCTGCAGATGTCTGAGAACCAGTGCCACCGAAGGCTACGCATGTCCAGGGAACTGATTGATCACATCTGCCACCTGCTGCAGGATTTGGCACCGCAGGGACTTTGAGTGCGTCCACTGCCACTGTGGCTGAAAGGGAGTGGCAGCGCTCAGTTTTTCTGACAAAGGCTCCTTCCAGTGCTCCATGATGGGCCGAATGGCCTCCTTCTGCATTGTATGTTCTAAGTTCTATGTCGGATTTGGAAGCCTTCGCACAGAAGTGCATCCAGGAGGTCACGGACGTAGGCCGGGATTCTACGAGCCACCGCGCCGAGATGCGCTCGGCGCGGGGGCAGAGAATGGGGCGTCAGACCCGTGATCGGGTCCGACGCCTTCCTGTGATTCCCGCGGACCGGAGAATTACTGCCAGTCACATGCGCACGGTCGACGCGGCGCTGGTCGGGGGTCACTGAAAGAGGCCCCCGCAGCGATTCTCCGCCGGTAGCTGACCGAGTTTCTGCCGGCAATGTTCTAACATGGTTCCACCCGGCGGGCACTTGGGGTGGCGGCTGCTGCGGTTGCGCTGGTGGGAGACGGGGGGATCCATCACCGGGGTGGGGGTGAGGGGTCCTCCAGGACGGCCAGGGTTCCGATCAGGGGCCACCGATCAGGGAGGCGCGCGCGACCTGGGGTGTGCCTATATTGTTGAAGCCAGCTTGCTGTGTGGATCTGCTATGTTGCGCGGGGCCGCCGTGCGCACGCGCGGCACCGCGGCCGGACGTGCAGGGCCCCGTGTCGGCACCCAGAGCTGCGCGGAGCACTCCGGCGCCCCGCTGGCCCCCTTCAGGTAAGTGAATCGCTGGGCCAAGGGGCCCGTTGACGGCGGCATGAAACGCTCCGGTGTTTACACCGGCGTCAACACTTAGCTGCCGTTTCGGAGAATCCCGCCCGTAATCTTCAAGAGGACACACAGCTTTGTCCATTTTGACTTCGATCAGGCAAGCCAGGAAGCCAGGGAAATGAAATCTGCACATATCTCTGGTTTTCCACAGGTGCAGCGTGTCACCGACTGCACTCGGGTGTCACTCAGATCTCTGTGACAGCAAGTTGTCAACCATGTGAAGCTGCCACTCACTGAATGTTCAGCTGATCTGTGAACAGACTAAACACATGTTGCGGGTGTGTGCTCGATTCCCAGGGAATGCGCACAACTCCTACATTTTCAGCTTCTCTCAGGGTGCAGAATCTGCAGAATTGGCTCCTCGGGGACAAGGCCTACCCACTGAGGACGTAGCTGATGACGCCTGCGCAGAGGTTGAACATAGAAAATAGAACATTACAGCGCAGTACAGGCCCTTCAGCCCTCGGTGTTGTGCCGACCTGTGAAACCACTCTGAAGCCCATCTACACGATTCCCTTATCATCCATATGTCTATCCAATGACCATTTGAATGCCCTTAGTGTTGGCGAGTCCGCTACTGTTGCTGGCAGGGCATTCCACACCCATACTACTCTCTGAGTAAAGAACCTACCTCTGACATCTGTCCTATATCTATCTCCCCTCAATTTAAAGCTATGTCCCGTCGTGCTAGACATCACAGAGGGAAAAGGCTCTCACTGTCCACCCTATCCAATCCTCTGATCATCTTGTATGCCTCAATTAAGTCACCTCTTAACCTTCTTCTCTCTAACGAAAACAGCCTCAAGTCCCTCAGCCTTTCCTCATAAGATCTTCCCTCCATACCAGGCAACATCCTGGTAAATCTCCTCTGCACCCTTTCCAATGCTTCCACATCCTTCCTATAATGCGGCGACCAGAATTGCACGCAATACTCCAAATGCGGCCGCACCAGAGTTTTGTACAGCTGCAACATGACCTCATGGCTCCGAAACTCAATCCCTCTACCAATAAAAGCTAACACGCCTTCTTAACAACCCTCTCAACCTGGGTGGCAACTTTCAGGGATCTATGTACATAGACACCGAGATCTCTCTGCTCATCCACACTGCCAAGAATCTTACCATTAGCCCAGTACTCTGTCTTCCTGTTATTCCTTCCAAAATGAATCACCTCACACTTTTCTGCATTAAACTCCATTTGCCACCTCTCAGCCCAGTGCTGCAGCTTATCTATGTCCCTCTGTAACTTGTAACATCCTTCCGCACTGTCCATAACTCCACCGACTTTAGTGTCATCTGCAAATTTACTCACCCATCCTTCTACGCCTCCAGGTCATTTATAAAAATTACAAACAGCAGTGGCCCCAAAACATCCTTGTGGTACACCACTAGTAACTGAACTAGTCTGAACATTTCCCATCAACCACCACCCTTTGTCTTCTTCCAGCTAGCCAATTTCTGATCCAAACTGCTAAATCACCCTGAATCCCATGCCTCCGTATTTTCTGCAGTAGCCTACCGTGGGGAACCTTATCAAACGCTTTACTGAAATCCATATACACCATATCAACTGCTTTCCCCTCATCCACCTGTTTGGTCACCTTCTCAAAGAACTCAATAAGGTTTGTGAGGCACGACCTACCCTTCACAAAACCGTGTTGACTATCTCTAATCAAATTATTCCTTTCCAGATGATTATACATCCTATCGCTTATAAACCGTTCCAAGATTTTGCCCACAACAGAAGTAAGGCTCACTGGTCTATAGTTACCGGGGTTGTCCCTACTTCCCTTCTTGAACAAGGGGACATTTGCTATCCTCCAGTCTTCTGGCACTATTCCTGTAGACAAAGATGACTTAAAGATCAAAGCCAAAGGCTCAGTAATCTCCTCCCTAGCTTCCCAGAGAATCCGAGGATAAATTCCATCCGGCCCAGGGGACTTATCTATTTTCACACTTTCCAGAATCGCTAACACCTCCTCCATATGAACCTCAAGCCCTTCTAGTCTAGTAGCCTGAATCTCAGTATTCTCCTCGACAACATTATCTTTTTACTGTGTGAATACTGACAAAAAATATTCATTTAGCACCTCTCCTATCTCCTCGGACTCCACGCACAACTTCCCGCTAATGTCCTGGACTGGCCCTACTCTTACCCTAGTCATTCTTTTATTCCTGACATATCTATAGAAAGCTTTAGGTTATCCTTGATCCTACCTGCCAAAGACTTCTCATGTCCCCTCCTGGCTCTTCTTAGCTCTCTCTTTAGGTCCTTCCTAGCTAACTTGTAACTCTCGAGCGCCCTAACTGAACCTTCATGTCTCATCTTTACATAAGCCTCCTTCTTCCTCTTGACAAGTGTTTTGACTGCTTCAGTAAACCACGATTCCCTTGCTCGACCACTTCCTCCCTGCCTCGACCACTTCCTCCCTGCCTGACAGGTACACACTTATCAAGGACACGCAGTAGCTGTTCCTTGAACAAGCTCCACATTTCCATTGTGCCCATCCCCTGCAGTTTTCCCCTCCATCCGATGCATCCTAAGTCTTGCCTCATCGCATCATAATTGCCTTTCCCCCAGATATAACTCTTGCCCTGCGGTATATACCTTTCCCTTTCAGTCACTAAAGTAAACGTAATCGAATTGTGGTCACTATCACCAAAGTGCTCACCTACCTCCAAATCTAACACCTGTCCTGGTTCATTACCCAGTACCAAATCCAAAAGGGCCTCGCCTCTCGTTGGCCTATCTACATACTGTGTCAGGAAACCCTCCTGCGCACATTGGACAAAAACGGACCCATCTAAAAAAGTATTCAAACTATCGTGTTTCCAGTCAATATTTGGAAAGTTAAAGTCCCCCATAACAACTACCCTATTGCTTTCGCTCCTATCCAGAAGCATCTTTGCAATCCTTTCCTCTACATCTCTGGAACTTATCGGAGGCCTATAGAAAACCCCTAACAGGGTGACCTCTCCTTTCCTGTTTCTAACCTCAGCCCATACTACCTCAGTCGACGAGTCCTCATCAAACGTCCTTTCTGCCACCGTAATACTGTCCTTGACTAACAATGCCACGCCTCCCCCTCTTTTACCACCTTCCCTGAGCTTACTGAAATATCTAAACCCCGGCACCTGCCACAACCATTCCTGTCCCTGCTCTATCCATGTCTCCGAAATGGCCACAACATCGAAGTCCCAGGTACCAACCCATGCTGCAAGTTCACCCACCTTATTCCGGATGCTCGTGGTATTGAAGAAGACACACTTTAAACACCTTCCTGCCTGCCGGTACACTCCTGCAACTTTGAAACCTTACTCAAGACCTCACTACTCTCAACCTCCTGTATACTGGAGCTACAATTCAGGTTCCCAAGCCCCTGCTGAACTAGTTTAAAGCTTCCCGAAGAGCATTAGCAAATTCCCCCCCCAGGATGTTGGTACCCCTCTGGTCCAGGTGTAGACCATCCCGTTTGTAGAGGTCCCACCTACCCCAGAATGAGCCCCAATTATCCAGAAATCTGAAACCCTCCCTCCTGCACCATCCCTGTAGCCACGTGTTCAACTGCTCTCTCTCCTTATTCCTCGTCTCGCTAGCACGTGGCACGGGTAACCCAGAGATAATAACTGTTTGTACTAGATCTAAGTTTCCACCCTAGCTCCCTGAATTCCTGCCTTACATCCCTATCCCTTTTCCTACCTATGTCGTTGGTACCTATGTGGACCACGACTTGGGACTGCTCCCCCTCCCCCTTAAGGATCCCGAAAACATGATCCGAGACAGTGCAGCAGAGATAACATACAACAAGGCTCATGCCAAAACTCTCACTTTGGTGGAGCCAAACAATGGGGATCCAGAAGATGAGGTTCCAATGCCTGGACTGGTCAGATGGAGCCCTGACCACAGAGGGTCTTTCACACTGAGGGTGTCGCACTTGTTGCGGCAATGGGTGGAGGAACTGCCTGAGAAGGAGATGGAGGGGCGGCGCATCAACCCCCATGAGGAGGACATAGATGGAAGGCAGAGGTAGTCCTCAGGGGCGAGGATGTCGGCAACGAGGCATTAGTAATGTCACAATGATGCAGTTGTGCTCAGGAAGCACTCAATTCACCTAGATTCATGGAAGACGATGAGGGCATCCTGTGACAACGCCCCATAATCGTCACATGGCACCTGTGTGCATTGCACTCGTGCCTGCCTGTTCGCAGAGCACATACCACATGTCAAAAGGCTCCTGTTATGGAGACACACCATATGCCCAATGTCTCTACATTCGAGGAGGATGACGACAACATTTGGTGGGTGATGCACGATCAATGACCACTAAAGCGAGGTTGTAGTCCAACTGAAGGCTTTAATAAGCTAGATGTTTCCCCCAGCAGCTCAGGTACAGAATGAAGGCTGCTGGGGCGGCACGGGCTCTTATACCCCGCCTAGCAGGGCGGAGCTACCATACAGCTTGACCAATAGGAAGCATACAATATCTACCAATGGTGTTCCAGCATTACCAGGTACCGGAATACCTCTACACAGACTACCACCTGTTAAAAAGAGTACGGCGGGGGTGGTGGCCTGATACTACAAACTTGGCAACGTGGTAAAATTAGTTACGGAGGTACCGTAATACCTCCGTACAGCGTTTTATAACCATTTACAATTGTATTAACTATTTACAATTTATGATTTAAATTTACAATTTAAAATGAATCAGTCGATCGGGGGCCCTGGTCGTCCTCTGTGATCGCCGGAGCTTCAGTGGTGACTCTGGTGGAGGCTCGGGCGTCTGTGACTCCGGGAGCGTGACCTTGATCTCTGTGGCAGCTTTGACACCCCTTGACGGCGCTGGTGGGGAAAACGGTTGACCTGGGAAGGGAGCGCCTGCGTGGTGCGTCAGTGGGTGGGGGGGCCTAGACGGGGCCGGCGGAAGGACCGATCCTCCTGTCAGGTGCCCTGGTGGTGGTGGGGGGAGGGGGGGGGTGAGACTGGTGGCTGGGGAGTGCGTGGGGCTCCGGCGGGTGCCAGGTCTCGAAGGGAGACCGTATCTTGTCGGCCGTCGGGGTACGCCACGTAGGCTTACTGGGGGTTAGCGTGGAGAAGATGGACCCTCTCGACCAATAGGTCCGACTTGTGCCCCCGCACGTGTTTTCGGAGCAGGATGGGTCTGGGAGCTGCCAGCCAGATCGGGAGCGAGGTCCCGGAGGAGGACTTCCTGGGGAAGACAAGGAGATGTTCGTGAGGTGTCTGGTTGTTAGTGGTACAAAGGAGTGACCGTATCGAGTGGAGGGCATCCGGGAGGACTTCCTGCCAGTGGGAGACTGGCAGATTCCTGGACCGTAGGGCCAGTAGGACGGTCTTCCAGACCGTTCCGTTCTCCCTCACTACCTGTCCGTTACCTCGGGGGTTGTAACTGGTCGTCCTGCTCGAGGCGATGCCCTTGCTGAGCAGGAATTGATGCAGTTCGTCGCTCATAAAGGAGGACTCCCGATC
The DNA here is from genome assembly GCF_047496885.1 of Scyliorhinus torazame. Classification (NCBI taxonomy): domain Eukaryota; kingdom Metazoa; phylum Chordata; class Chondrichthyes; order Carcharhiniformes; family Scyliorhinidae; genus Scyliorhinus; species Scyliorhinus torazame. The sequence goes on from NC_092721.1 coordinate 3,920,598, forward strand.
ACAGTGTATGTAGGCGGGGAACCCGAACAGTGCAAAGATGCTATGGAGGGCCTTGATGACAGTGGTTGCGGTCATGTCGGGGCAGGGGATGGCGACTGGGAACCGGGAGTACTCGTCAATCACGTTCAGGAAGTACGTGTTGCGGTCGGTGGAGGGGAGGGGGCCTTTGAAGTCCATGCTGAGGCATTCAAAGCGACGGGATACCTTTATCAGGTGCGCTTTCTCTGGCCGGTAGAAGTGGGGTTTGCACTCCGCACAGATTTGACAGTCCCTGGTGGCTATCCTGATCTCCTCGATGGAGTAGGGCAGGTTGCGGGTCTTGGTAAAGTGGAAAAAGCGAGTGACCCCCGGGTGGCAGAGGTCCTCGTGGAGGGCTCGGAGACGGTCCACTTGTGCGTTGGCACATGTGCCGCGGGGACATGGTGTCAGGAGGCTTGTTTAGCTTCCCGGGACGATACAAGATCTCGTAGTTGTAGGTGGAGAGTTCGATCCTCCACCGCAAGATCTTATCGTTTTTTAATCTTGCCCCGCTGTGCATTATCGAACATGAAAGCAACCGACCGTTGGTCAGTGAGGAGAGTGAATCTCCTGCCGGCCAGGTAATGCCTCCAATGTCACACAGCTTCTACTATGGCCTAGGCCTCCTTTTCGACTGAGGAGTGGCGGATTTCGGAGGCATGGAGGGTACATGAGAAGAAGGCCACGGGCCTGCCTGCTTGGTTGAGGGTGACCGCCAGAGCTACATGAGACGCGTTGCTCGCGACCTGGAAGGGGAGGGACTCGTCGATGGCGTGCATCGCGGCCTTTGCAATGTCCGTTTTGATGTGGCTGAAGGCCTGGCGGGCATCTATCGACAGGGGAAAAGCTGTGGATTGGATCAGGGGACGGGCCTTGTCTGCATAGTTGGTTACCCACTGGGCGTAGTAACTGAAAAACCCTAGGCAGCGCTTCAGGGCCTTGGAGCAGTGAGGGAGGGGGAACTCCAGAAGGGGGCGCATGCGCTTAGGGTCGGGGCCGATAACTCCATTTTGCACTACGTAGCCAAGGATGGCGAGGTGGTCGGTGCTAAACACGCATTTATCCTTGTTGTATGGAAGGTTAAGGATCTTTGCTGTCTCGAGGAATTTTCGGAGGTTGGTGTCGTGGTCCTGCTGGTCGTGGCCGCAGATGGTGACATTATTGAGATACGGGAATGTTGCCCGTAAACTGTACCGGTCAACCATTCGGTCCATCTCACGCTGGAAGACTGAGACCCCGTTGGTGACACCGAAGGGAACCCTTAAGAAGTGATAGAGCCGCCCATCTCCCTCGAAAGCAGTGTATTTGCGGTCACTAGTGCGGATGGGGAGCTGGTGGTAGGCGGACTTAAGATCCACCGTGGAGAAGACCTTGTAATGCGCGATCCCGTTTACCAGGTCGGTATGCGGGGGAGAGGGTACACGTCCAGCTGCGTAAACCTGTTGATGGTCTGACTGTAGTCGATGACCATCCTATGCTTCTCCCCGGTCTTTACCACCACTACCTGAGCTCTCCAGGGACTGTTGCTAGCTTCAATGACTCCTTCCCTCAGTAGCCTTTGGACCTCTGACCTAATAAAGATCCGATCCTGGGCACTGTACCGTCTGCTCCTGGTAGCGACGGGTTTGCAATCCGGGGTGAGGTTCGCAAACAGGGAAGGTGGGTCGACCTTAAGGGTCGCGAGGCCGCAGACAGTGAAGGGGGGTATAGGGCCGCCGAATTTGAAGGTCAGACTTTGAAGATTACACTGGAAGTCTAAACCCAGGAGTGTAGCCGCGGAGAGGTGGGGAAGGTCGTAGAGACGGAAATTTTTGAACTCCCTACTGAGTGGGAACCGGAGGCCAGGGAGATTTTTTGATTAATGGGGTGGATGAGGAGAGAACAGCGCCTTACCGTGTCAGGTATGAAGCTCTCCGTGATCCCAGAGTCAATTAGGCAGGACGTCTCGTGCCCGTTGATAAATAAGGTCGTTGTAGCAGTTGAGAGTGTTCGAGGCCGGGACTGATCCAGAGTCACCGAGGCTAATCGCAGCAGTTGAGTGTTCTCTTCGGGCAGTGTGTGGTCAGCCGAGCTGGGCTCTGGGGGTCCATCCAAGATGGTAGCTCCGATTGGTCGCACATGGCTGGGGGTGCGCAAAATGGCGGTGCCCATCCATCTAACGTGGCATCCGCGGGACAAGATGGCGGCGCCCGGGGTCCACACATGGCCCTGGAGTAGGAAGATGGCAGCGCTCGCTGGCAGCACGGGGACCGTGGAGAGGTTAGTGATGGCGGTCCGCATTCGCCGCCGAAGACCGCGGCAACCGCACGGGCCTGGCATACCACCACAAAATGGCCCTTTTTACAGTATCCCTTGCAGGTGGATGCGCGGGCTGGGCAGCGCTGGCAGGGGTGCTTGGCCTGTCGCAAAAGTAGCAGCGGGACCCCCTGGGGTTGCCAGGCCGCCTTGCAGCACAAGCTTGTGGGGGGATGGGGGATGTCTCGGGGTTGGCTGCGGAGGGGTTCCACGCGGTCAGGAACGTAAGCGCGGGCGTTTCTGGAGGCCACATCCAGGGAGCCTGCAAGGGCCCGTGCCTCCTTGAGACCTAGTGTCTTTTTCCAGCAATCGCTGGCGGATTTGGGAGGACAGCATACCTGCCACGAAAGCGTCCCGGACCAAAAGTTTGGTGTTTTCGCTCGCCGAAACTTGCGGGCAGCTGCAGTTTCTCCAACACCAGGAGTGCATGGTAGAATTCTTCCAGCGATTCCCCAGGGATTTGTCGTCTCGTTGCTAGCAGATGTCGGGCGTAGACCTGGTTTACCGGGTGAATATAATGTCCTTTTAGCAGTTCTATTGCTGCATCGAAGTCTTCCGCTTCCTCGATGAGGGTGTAAATCTCCGGGCTCATCCTCGAGTGCAGGACTTGCATTTTCTGTTCTCCCGTGGGTGTGTTTTCGGCCGTCCCGAGATATCCTTTAAAACACGCCAGCCAGTGCTTGAAGATTGCCGCTGAGTTCGCCACATGGGGGCTGATTTGCAGACACTCCGGCTTGATTCGGAGCTCCATCCTTTTAAATGTAGCTTATTAAATTGATGCACAATCAATGACCACTAAAGCGAGGTTGTAGTCCAACTGAAGGCTTTAATAAGCTAGATGTTTCCCCCAGCAGCTCAGGTACAGAATGAAGGCTGCTGGGGCGGCACAGGCTCTTATACCCGGCCTAGCAGGGTGGAGCTACCATACAGCTTGACCAATAGGAAGCATACAATATCTACGAATGGTGTTCCAGCATTACCAGGTACCGTAATACCTCTACAGAGACTCCACAGTGGGGACAGTCCATAGATCCTCACAAAGCTTATGTGAATGTCTGATTCCTCTCTGGCTGATAGCTCTCAATGACCTGGGTCTTATCTTGGCAACACAGCAGGGAATGTTTAGCCACTCCTGATCCCACGGCATCCTTTGTGAACTGAACCCTTGAGGATAACATTATCACTGGGGGCAGAAGCTGATGGGGAGGGGGGGGGGGATTTTCATCTTATGACACCAATACTCTCACTATACAATTGTTTGGGGTATTCCTTTCTTTCCTCTTCCCGGCCTGGTGGCCTGGCTGCTGGCGCGTTACGGTTAGTCGGTTGGGTTAGTCGATTGGGTAGTAAGTGGGGATTAAGTTGGGTAACTTTGTCATACTTTTGGTGCCTGTTTAACGTTTTAAAAAGGTCTAGCGAGAAGCTCCTGGGAGAGAGTCACCTTCCGTGCGACTGCTCAGTTCATGGTCACCATCGGAAGTCTCGAGATATAGGCATGACTGATTACCAAAACATGGCTACAAGGAGATCAAAGTTGTGAAATCAATATGAAATGAAATGAAAATCGCTTGTCACAAGTAGGCTTCAAATGAAGTTACTGGGAAAAAACCCTCGTCGCCACATTCGGGGAGGCTGGCACAGGAATTGAACCGTGCTGCTGGCCTGCCTTGGTCTGCTTCCAAAGCCAATATTCTGGGTAATTTGACTTTTAGGATAGACAGGTGGGAAAGAAAAAGTGGTGAGGTAGCTCTGCTAATAAGAGGGGAAATAAATACTGTTCTGAAGGGTGATCTAGGCTCAAAGCATGAACTGTGTGGAAGTGACAAATACCAAAGGAAGGATGGAGAGTGGTGGGTGTATTGTATCGGCCCCAGAAAAGTAGCCATGCTGTCATAAAGAGTTTAGAACATAGAACATACAGTGCAGTAGGCCATTCGGCCCATCGAGTCTGCACCGACCCACTTAAGCCCTCACTTCCACCCTAACCCCGTAACCCAATAACCCCTCCTAACCTTTTTGGTCACTCAGGGCAATTTATCATGGCCAATCCACCTAATCTGCACGTCTTTGGACTGTGGGAGGAAACCGGAGCACCCGGAGAAAACCCACGCAGACACGGGGAGAACGTGCAGACTCTGCACAGACAGTGACCCAACGGGTAGTCAAACCTGGGACCCTGGCGCTGTGAAGTCACAGTGCTATCCACTTGTGCTACCATGCTGCTTTAGATCAAGAAATAACAAAATCCAAATAGAGCACTGTATTAACCATTGGTGACTTTAATTTTCAGAGAGATTGGACTAATCAAATTGGAAATGGCAAGCAAGAGAATGAATTCATGGAGTGCATTCACAATGTTTGCTTGGAACAATGTTCTGGAGCCAGGGGATCAGACTATTTTGGATCTGGTATTGTGTAATGCGGTAGCTTTAATGAATGATCTGAAGACTAAAGATCCCGTAGGAAGTAGTGATCACAATATAATAGAATTTAGCATTCAGCTTGAGTGAGAGAAAACTGGGACTGAAATGTCAATGTTAGACTTAAAGAAGGGGAATTCCAGAGGTATGAGGATGGAATTGGCCAAAGTGGACTGATCATATAGATTAGTAGGTAAGTCAAGAGATGAGCAGTGACAGCTACTTGGGGAGATAATTATTGATTCCCAGACAAAATACATCCCAATGAGGAGGAAAGACTGTGTTCGGAGGGAGAATCTACCATGGATAACCAAGGAAGTTAAGCAGGGTATTAAGTTGAAAGCGGAAACATACAAGATGGAAAAGGTTAGTGGTGGGCCAGAGGAGTGAGACAGATTCAGAATGCAGCAAACATGGATGGACAAAAAACAGGAAGGAGAAAACAAACTATGAGGGCAAGATAGCGAGAAATGTAAAAACAAACAATAAGAGTTTTTTTTAAGTACATTAAAAGGAAGAGAGAAATAAAAGAAAGCATTGGGCCCTGAGAGAATGAAACTGCGGAAGTAATTATAGGGAACAAGGAAATGGCGAAGGAGTTAAATCGCTATTTTGCGTCAGTCTTTACTGTCTGCAGCAGTGTTTTTCAAACTTTTTTTCCTGGGACCCATGGTTTACCAACTGACTGACCTTTGGGACCCAGGTTGGCTGACCTTCACGGCCCACGCCAGCCGACCTCCACAACACACCATTTCCACTTACCTTTAATGCTACACCAAACCCTGCTTGGTCCTCGCGATCTCATTCCAATCAGGTTCACAGGAGGAAAAGACAATGCGCATAGCAGGTGCAGAGTTCAGCTGATCTCTTTGTGAGGATGGAAAATCTAAGCTCGCACATGTAGGTCATTTTAAAGGGCAACAGCAATGAAATGTTTGTTTATTCAGCTCAGGACACTCCTCAGAGGCTACTCCAGAATGCTGACAGCCTCATTGACTTGTGGCGTGTTTTTAATGTGCTGTCACAGATGAGGCACAGAAGTTTTATCTCTTCATTTGGAGTCAACTGTAACTTAGGAGCTGGTTTAGCACACTGGGCTAAATCGCTGGCTTTTAAAGCAGACCAAAGCAGGCCAGCAGCACAGTTCAATTCCCATACCAGCCTCCCCGAACAGGCGCCAGAATGTGGCGACTAGGGGCTTTTCATAGTAACTTCATTGAAGCCTTCATTGAAGACAATAAGTGATTTTCAATTTTTTCAATTCAATTAATCATTGACTTGGGTCTCAAACGCAAAAGGATTTTTCACCCACCTCTTCTCTTCCAAAATCTGAAACTTCTCCTCTGGAAAGTGGTGACAAAAACTGGTCAGCGCAGCCAGATGCCACTGAATAAGGCTTGCCAGTCTATTGACAGTTCCCTTACTAACACTGTTTTCTTCAATGTGCTGTAGCAGTGTGGGGAACATGTATTAGTTTTGGCTTTGTACTCACACTTACCAAAATTTCAATGACTTTTGGAAAGCATCTGTTTCTTCAGTGTCAAAAGCAATCATCATCCCTCCCTTGCAATTTGAGGTTGAGTTTGAATTGAAATGATGTCTTCAAGATAAGACATAGTGAGCATCCAACTCTCATTTGCCAGTACTTGCCTGTATATAACACACCATGGGCTTTGCATCCTGATTTGCATTAGCACAATTAACAAAGCCATATCACAAGAAATCATCTTTATACTGCTTTGTTCCTGATTTCAGTTTCTTCTTAGTAGGTTGTTCACCAGAGGTCTTGGAGATCTGTATACAGCTAACACCAGGACTGCTAACACCTGAGCAGCTCACACTCGCACTCCTTTATCCAGCCATGAACTCTCCTGAGTAGCTCTCTCCAGCAGGTTCAGTTGTGACACCCTGGCCTGTTTGTGTCTCCGGCTCTCTCTTCCTTATAACAAAACGATCCATCTTCAGTTCTTCACAGTTGCCTTGCCTGCTTTGCTGGCAGCTAGAAAATGAAGGAATCACTCCTCCATGATTTTGCACCAAAAGCACGGATATACAGGGCGCGTGACATCAGTGGACATGCCGGGCTCGTAACCTGCTCTCTGCCTCCACTCCTAGCGGGAAGATTGCGTCGTTCCCATTTAAAGCCTGTCCCATCCGATATTCTTAAAAGCCGGTTGTGGCCATTGGGTGCTTCTCCTGCGATCGGGAGCACCGCGACCAATTGCTCAGCGATCCCCCCGACACAAGCAAGTCATGACCCGCAGTTTGAAAAACCCTGCTGCCGAACTACAAGCATCCCAGAAATAGTAAAAAATACAGGGGGAGGAATTGAATGCAGTTACCATCACTGGAGAATTAATTTTAGGCAAACCAATGTGGTTAAAGGCTGACAGGTCTGATGGTCAAAAGGCTGATGGTTTGCACCCCATGATCTTAAAGGAGGTAGCTACAGAGCTTGTGGATGTATTGGTAGTCGTTTTCCAAAATCTCTTGGACTCTGGAACTGGGCCAAAGGGTTGGAAAATTGCCTTGTTCATAAAGGGAAGCAGGCAAAATACATGAAACTACAGGCCAGTTAGTCTAACTTCAGTTGTTGGAAACATTAGAATCGATTATTAAGAAGAGAATAGCAGTGCATTTGAAAAGTCATAGTCTGATCAAGCAGAGCCAGCATGGTTCAGGAAGGAGAATCGTGCCTGACAAATTTCCTGGAGTTCTTTGAGGAGGTATCATCGAGAGTAGACAGAAAAGAACCCGTCAATGTTGGACATTTAGATTTTCAAAAAACATTTGATAAGGTGCCACACAAAACGCTACACCACAAGACAGGAGCTCATGGGGTTGAATGTCAGATTCTGCCATGAATAGAGAATTGGCTAACTGACGGGAAGCAGCTAGTAGCGATGAGGGGGTCGTTATACAGGTTAGAGGACGGTAACCCTGTGGCAGTGCCACAGGGATCAGTGCTGGGACAGAGTGTACTGTGGCCAAATTTGCAGACGATACAAAGGTGGATGTGGGAGGGAAGGCAGGTTGTACGGAGGATATAATTAGTTTACAGAGGGATATTGACAGGTTAAGTGAGTGGGCAGAAAATTGGCAAATTGAATTTAATGTGGGAACATGTAAGATTGTTCATTTTGGAAGAAAGAATGAGAAAGTGGCTTATTATTTAAATAGAGTCTACAGAAAGCATCTACACAAAGGGTCTTGGGGATCGTAGCATATAGGTGCAGAAGGTAATAGGAAAGGCAAATGGAATGCTGTGGAGGAGAGGACTTGAACGTTTTCAAGGCTGAGACCGATAGGATTTTAATCAGTTGGATTATGAAGAGAAGGCAGGAAGGTGGACTCAATGAGTGTTAGATCAAGCATGACTTTAATAAATGGCGTAACAGGCTCAGAGGAATGGAGCGGGTACAGGACATACTGGAGGGGGAGGGTGAACAGTCAGTGGTCATGGTACACATCGGTACAAACGTCATAGGTCAAAAAAGGGATGAGTTCCTAAAGGCAGAATACAGGGAGCTAGGAAGGAAGTTAAGAAATCGGACCTCGAAGGTAGTGACCTCAGGATTACAACCGGTGCCACGTGCTAGTCAGAGTAGAAATGACAGGATATAAAGGATGAATATGTGGCTGAAGAGATGGTGTCAGGGGGAGGGTTTCAGATTCCTGGGGCATTGGGACCGGTTCTGGGTAGGTGGGACCTGTACAAATTGGACGGGTTACACCTGGGCAAGACTGGAACTGAGTCCTAGGGGGGCAATTTGCTCGAGCGGTTGGGGAGGTTTGAAACTAAAATGCCAGGGGGATGGGAACCTACGCAAGGAGCCAGAGAAAGAGGGAGCAAGGACAAAAGCAAAAGGTAGAAAAATGAATCAGAAAAGTGATAGGTGGAGAAACCAAGGACAAAATTCAAACGGGGCAGGAGAGAAAAATATTGGGAGCAAGACAAGCATTGTGAAAAAGACAACTTAAAGGCTCTGTGCTTTAATGCACGGAGCATTTGCAATAAAGTGGATGAACTAATCGCGCAGATAGATATAAATGAGTATGACATAATTGGGATTACAGAGACTTGGTTGCAGGGTGAACAGAGTTGCGAACTGAATGTCCCAGGGTTCTCAGTATTTAGGAAGGACAGGCATAAAAGAAAAGATGGTGGCGTGGCACTGCTAGTTAAAGAGGAAATTAACACAATAGTGAGAAAGGATATTAGCTCCGACAATGTGGAATCTGTATGGGTAGAGTTGAGAAATACCAAGGGACAGAAAACATGAGTGGTTGTCATATATAGACCCCCCCAAACTGCACTGGTGAGGTTGGGAATGGCATTAAACAAGAAATTAGTGATGCATGTAATAAGGGAATATCGGTGATCATGGGTGATTTTAATCTTCACATAGATTGGGCAAATCAAATTAGCCACAATGCCATAGAGGAGGAATTCCTGGAGTGTATACGGAATGGTTTTCTTGACCAATATGTGGAGGAACCAACTAGAGAGCAGGCCATCTTCGACTGGGTACTGTGTAATGAGAAGGGAATTATTGCCAATCTGGCTGTACGAGACCCCTTGGGGATGAGCGTCCATAACATGATAGAATTTTTTATTAAGATGGAGAGTGAAGTAGATTCGGAGATGGGTGCTGAATCTTAATAAAGGGAACTATGAGGATATGAGGCGTGAGTTGGCCTTGATAGACTGGGGATGACTTAAAGGGATGACAGTGGACAGACAATGGCAAACATTCAAGGAACGCATGGAGGAACTACAGCAAATGTTCATTCCTGTCTGGCACAAAAGCAAAGGGGGTAAGAGGGCCAATCCATGGCTTACAAAGGAAATTAGAAATAGTATCTGATCCAAGGAAGAAGTAAACAGATTGACCAAGAAAAATAATAGGTCTGAGGATTGGGAGCAGTTTAGAATTCAGCAAAGAAGAACGAAGGGATTGATTAAGAAGGGGAAAGTACAGTACGAAAGGAAGCTTGCAGGGAACATAAAGACTGACACTAAGAGTTTCTGCAGATATGTGAAGAGAAAGAGATTGGTAAAGAGAAATGTAGGCCCACTGCAGACAGAAACTGGGGAATGCGTAATAAGGGACAAAGAAATGGCTGAGCAATTAAATACATACTTTGGTTCTGTCTTCACAAATGAGGACACAAATCAGATCCCAGAAATGTTGGAGAATGAAAGGTTTAGTGAGAGGGAAGAACTGAGGGAGATCAACATTAGTAGAGAAATGGTGCTGGGAAAACTGATGGGATTGAAGGCGGATAAATCCCCAGGGCCTGAGAATCTGCATCCCAGAGTGCTTAAGGAGGTGGCTCTGGAAATAGTGGCTGCATTGGTGGTCATCTTCTGGGATTCTATAGACTCTGGAACAGTCCCTGCAGATTGGAGGGTAGCTCACATCACTCCGATATTCAAAAAGAGAGGTAGAGAGAAAGCAGGGAATTATAGACCAGTAAGCCTAACATCGGTAGTGGGGAAAATGCTTGAATCCATTATCAAGGACTTTCTAGCGGAACATTTAGAAAGTAGTGGCAGGATTAGTCAAGAGTCAGCATTGATTTATGAAGGGAAAATCATGCTTGACAACTCTGTTGGAATTCTTTGAAGAGGTAACCAGTACAGTCGACAAGGGGGAGCCAGTCGATGTGGCATATTTGGACTTTCAGAAGGCGTTTGACAAAGTCCCGCATAAGAGATTATTGTGCAAAATTAAAGCGCATGGGATTGGGGGAAATGTATTGAGGTGGATAGAAAACTGGTTGGCAGAGAGGAAACAAAGAGCAGGGATTAATGGGTCCTTTTCAAATTGGCAGGCAGTAACCAGTGGGGTACCACAGGGATTGGTGCTGGGACCCCAACTATTCACAATATATATTAATGATTTGGATGAGGGAACAAAATGTAACATCTCAAAAGTTTGCAGATGATACCAAATTAGGTTGGAGGGTGAATTGTGACGAGGATGCAGGTATCCTACAGCAAGGTCTGGACAGGTTGGGCAAGTGGGCAAACCAATGGCAGATGCAGTATAATTTGGATAAGTGTGAGGTTATTCATTTTGGAAGCAAAAACAGGAAGGCAGATTACTACCTGAATGGTTGTAAATTGGGAGAGGGGAGTGTGCAGCGGGACCTGGGTGTCCTTGTGCACCATTCGCTGAAGGTAAGCATGTAGGTGCAGCAGGCGGTAAAGAAGGCTAATGGTATGTTGGCCTTCATTGCAAGAGGTTTCGAGTATAGAAGCAGGGATGTGTTGCTGCAATTGTACAGGGCCTTGGTGAGGCCACACTTCGAGTATTGTGTGCAGTTTTGGTCTCCTTCTCCAAGGAAGGATGTTCTTGCTCTCGAGGGACTGCAGCAAAGGTTTACCAGACTGATTCCAGGGATGGCGGGACTGTCCTTTGAGGAGAGATTGACTAGGTTGGGATTGTTCTCGCTGGAGTGCAGAAGAATGATGGGGGATCTCATAGAGACTTATAAAATTCTAACAGGACTAGACAGGGTAGATGCAGGGAAGATGTTACCAATGATAGGTGTGTCCAGAACCAGGGGCCACAGTCTGAGGATTCAGGGTAAGCCATTTAGGAGAGTTAAGGAGACATTTTTTCACACAAAGAGTGGTGAGCCTGTGGAATTCATTACCACAGGAAGTAGTTGATGCTAAAACTTTAAATATATTCAAGAGGCGGCTGGATATAGCACTTGGGGAGAATGGGATCAAAGGCTATGGGGAGAAAGCAGGATTAGGCTATTGAGTTGGATGATCAGCCATGATGGTGATGAATGGCGGAGCAGGCTCGAAGGGCCAAAAGGCCTCCTCCTGCTCCTATCTTCTATGTATGTATCTATGTAATGGCCGGCTACTGTCCCTAGTTTTTATGGTCTTTTGGTTCCATGTTTGAAGGTGTATCACCAAAAATAGTCTTCAATGGTGCTTGGCACTGCACACATCCAATGGTATTTCAATCATTAATTTTAGATTTACTTTAAGTAGAAACATAAAAAGGCCGCTGATTTAATTTATTTTCCTTAAAAAAAAAAAAAAAATTAATGCACATACCTTGTAGAAGAAATACTGGACAAGTTGCGCAATTCGAATATAATAATAATGGCCATGGACAAGTAGCAACTTCTTGAGGTGTTTAATCTTGGGAATGCAATAATCACTGTTTCGTGCTGCTTGACGACCTTCCTTCCCCAAAATACCTGGAGAAACAAAACCTCTGAGAACAAACACTCAAAGAAAGAAAGAAGTCACACCAATAAAAGGGAAATTTGATAATTGTGCAATTTGCCTTCCTCTACTTCTATCAATCTATCCCGGTCACTGTACCTTGGCTCTATTTAGGAGTATATAACTATGGTAGATTTGTTACATTAGAGTCAGAGTAGAACGTTGCTGGAATTCACAGTACCCAGCTGATTGACAAATATTTAGGCCATCCAGGAGTGTAAAATGTGAAAAATACTCTGGGCGCGATCTAACGGCCGCGCCTGACTCAGGACGCGCCAGTTGGAGATTTACCTGGCGTGTCATGCCTCTCGAGATCTAATGACAACTCGCAAAACGTTGCGATTTGGATCCTGCCCACAGGGCAGGCCCTAAATATGCATATTCAAGGGAGCAGTTAGGCAGATCTACCCAGCGCCCAGGATTGAATCCACTTGTCTCGGAGATCCTGGCTGGGTGCCGTTTAGCACCGGTCTCCACACACATGGGCCAGGCTGAACAGCACTTAGGGGTTCTCCCAGCTGATCGGAGGCCCCCGAGTGATCAGCCTCTGGGCAGGGTGGTACCCTGGCACTCAGTGACACCCTGACACTGCCAGGATGCCCAGGTGGCACTGGCAGGGTTTCACACTGGCAGTGCCACTGTGCCTGGTGACATCTTGCCGGGGATTGGGCCTGGGAGTGCCCTGCCCTTATGAGATGGGGTGAAGGGGGCTTGAGGGCCAATGTGGGAAAGTTCCAGGAACTAACATCAGAGACAAAGGCATGGAATCCTGGATTTTAGGGAGTCAGAACGATTCAGGAACCATTAAAAAATGTCAGGCAGGACCCAAAACCAGAATTCTAACCCCCATTCCTTCACAGGGTAAGGGTCTGAGTAAAGAGGCAGCACCTTGAACTCCTGACCTGGCTGGTTTTATTGCAAGTCTAGGCATCTCCTAGCCTCGCCCGAATTTTTGTGGAGTCAGGCAAGCTTCTGGATGACTCGTTCTTCATTGCCCCTCAGAGGGATTAAGAACCATAGTCTGGATTCAGAAACTTTTCAAAAGTTAACTTCAAAAGCTTTTACCTATGCCCCCTCTATACCAATTCATGCCTCCCACCCACGCTCTATAGCCCCTCATTGCCTCCATGTCAACTGATCACCCTTCCATGTCTACTCACAGCCAAGCATACATAATGAGGACAGCTGTAAGATCTTTTCAGTAGAACTGGATGGCTTCATTATGTTTCGCTAAGACCGGAGGCTCATGAAAAGAGTTTCTCAGCAAGGGGTTCTGCTTTTACATTGGAGAGAACTGTTGACTTTGGTCGACTGACATCTTTTTTATTTCTTTTTGGTTGATTGACATCTTTAAATGGCTATAATAAATTGTTCTTCCTGTGATCTCTTTTGTTAATGTCTCAATGTTTATTTGCCCAAGATTAAGAGTTGTGAAGGGTCTGAAGCCTCTTACTGATGCTTTAATGGTCTGCCCCACTACAGCCTATACTCATCCCCCTGAATGAGGATCGCAGCATTCGGGGACCTTTCTGCCTCAGTGGGCCTGGCAAGTTGGGACATTTCCCAACACGAGTTACCTGTCTTTGAAGTGAAAATCCAGCCCAAAGTGACTGAATACCTGAAGATGTATGAATTGATCAAAGAGCCAGTATAGATTTGTGAAGAGTAGCCTAGGTAGCACAGTGGTTAACACTGTTGCTTCACAGCGCCAGGGTCACAGGTTCGATTCCTGCCTTTGGTTCACTGTCTGTGCGGGGTTTGCACGTTCTTCCCATGTCTATGTGCGTTTCCTGCGGGTGCTCCAGTTTCCTCACACAAGTCCCGAAAGACGTGCTTGTTAGGTGAATTGGACACTCTGAATTCTCCCTCAGTGTACACAAACAGACGCCGGAATGTGGGGACTAGGGGCTTTTCACAGTAACTTCATTGCAGTGTTACTATAAGCCTCCTTGTGACACTAATAAAGATTATTGTGATTATGTCCGAATAATCTGGTTGAAGATTTTTGTAGACGTCTATAATATGGTAAACGTGCGAGTGTTTGTAAATGACGTCCATAAGAAATTCCAGAAGGTATTCAATGACATTTCACAGAAGAGATTATTAAAAATTTATGTACACACAATTGGAGAAACCTTGAGACATGAGCTAGTAGTTAGTTGCTGAATACAGAGTAATGGGAACATTTCTGATTGTCAGGATGTTACAAGTGGTGCTCTCCATGGATCAGTTCTGGGGCTTCAGATTTTCACCATACACAAGAGTATTGTAGAAACCAGGTATTTCAAATACAACTAGTATAGGTAAAGGATAGATGTTTAAGCATAAATATTAAGCCCCAGTTTTAAATACCCATTTATACAGCATAATTCACTTTTACTGAGGTCCGTTGTTCTGGCAAATGCATATTTTCAAAGTCAGTGTGACATTAAAACAGCACAGTTGCAAGACAATTTGACACTGCTGGTGCTAATTGTCAAGGACAAGGACTAAATACCATAGCAACATGAAGGCACCATTGTTCACAATGCAGATAACAGCTAAGTCAGCAGAAGACCAGTTTTTGTTGGTCAGAATATCACATTCCATAACATGAAGACATGAAACAATTAAAAGCTAATGTTGCACAATGAAGATGGACAGCTTGCCATCAAATCAAATGTGTTTGAGTCTAACCCAAAACAATTAGGATTATATTGGGGTGTGATTAGATGACTTAAGACAGACATGAAAGTGTATAACTGAAAAGTTTCCGCCCGCCATTTTAGTGTTGTGTGTTGTGTTGTGTCGTAAGTTGTCTTTCTGTTAGTTTGTTAGTCTATCCTTAATTGTCTGTCTTTAATTCTCTTAGTCTGTCTGTTAATGTGAGATGTATTTTCCGGGGTGTTAGTCTGTGTCAGTGATGTAGTGTACTTTTGACTTTGAGTTTGAGTTTAGCTGAAGATTAGCTCTCTCTCGCTTCATGTTTCATTTCCAGACTTTGACCTTTTAAAAGTTACTTTCTAGCTGTCTGCCTAAGCAAAAAAGATAATGTCTGTAATTCTCTGAAAGCTTCAAATTGTCTACGAATTGCCTTTTGAATGACTTTCAAATTTTAATCAAGCAACTACAAATAAAACAATTATTTTTGGCACCTGAGAAGTTTTAACTGCAAATTTCTGCTGAGTCCCAGTATTCGAAAAGTGCTACTGGTAACCGAATAGTAGAAATAATATAAATTCCTTCAACTTTACACAGTCGAATAGTACTAGGAATCCAACAACTTGACATAGCCCAAAAATATTATTAGATCTTACAACTTGTCGTATTGCGCCAGGACTTTGATTCATCAACTAAGCTTCCCCCAACTTGGCGTAGTTCGGCAGGTTAAGATCCTATCAATACAAAATTCCAACAAGTATGCAGAAAATACCTGTGAGACTGATGGCCTCCTCCTGTTGCTGTGCCCCTTCTGATCTACCTAATTTCTATTTGAATTTGGAAGTTGGATGGATGCAGCAGATTCTGAATTACATTGAACAATGATGTAGACGAGATGTTAAATTAGAGCAGTACAGATGAGAGACATCTTTCAGCCTGTCGAAGATCAAACTCCCAAGAAATTAAATGGTTAAATGGTTCCATAACTGTGACCAGAGATCCTACCAGGCATTAATCATAAAGAATAATTTATAAAGATAAAAATGTGTTTTATAAATGAATGGATTATTTTACCGATTCCAACATGAGCCTCCAGAATCATACTGACATCATTAGCGCCATCACCAATTGCCAAGGTTATGGGATGCTCTTTTGAAGATTTGATCAATTTAACTATCTGCAAATAAGGGTTAAAAGAACAAACATGGATTAAACGTTCAAGGCAATTTCAACATCTATCTACCCCATCATATCACAAAGTAAATCTAAAACATGTTCAGGATAGAGACTTGGAAATTCTTCAATTCATGCTCCATTCTCCAACCAACACCCATCTTCAGACCCCATTTCTCTAACCCATGTTGATCTCCAGATACCAGTGCTATACTAAAAGGAAAATGTCAGAAATTAGCAGCATGCGTGGCGAGAGAAACAGAATTAACATTTCAGGTTGGTAACCTTTTGCCACGCTGCTAGACCTGCTGAGTATTCCAGTACTTTCGGTTTTTATTTCAGATTTCCAGCATTCACAGTATTTTGCTTTTGTCATAATAATGCTACTTGACGTAACAGCCTTGTTCCAATAAATCTCTGCGTTACTGTGAGCAACACCACTGGTGATGCAGCATATATGCAAAATCTAGGTTTAATATCTTGCTTTCAAAGGAACATTGAGTAAGTATTTACCATATATCACTAACACACAGTCAAGGCTAACCTGTGCTTTCTGTAAAGGTGCCATTCTGCAGCACAAGACTCCACTGCAGTTGCGGCATATTTCCAGAAACAGATCTCTGTAATTACTTGAAGAACCATTTTCGGCAGGTTTCATGATGAGGGACAGTGTAGCTCCATCAATGATCAAACCATAATCATGTAAGTCATTCTGAGAAAATCTAAAACAGCAATACAACAATCCTGGCTTAATTATTCAAAATATGTTGGCATGGGAGTAATGCATCATGAGATGGTTACAGCACAGGTGGTGCTCATTCAGCTTGTCAATTTCATGGTGACTCTGTGCAAGAGCAAGTCCCCCAGTGCCACTCAACACCTTTTCCTGTAGCTCTGAAAATTGTTCCTTTTCAGATTTGATCCAATTTCCTGTGCAATGCCATTACTGAATTTATCCCCGCCATGCACTCGGGCAGTGCATCCCAAATCCTAACCACTCACTGCATTAAAAAGATGTTCCTCATGTTGCCATTGCTCCGATTGTCAATGCCCTTGAATCTGAACTCTCTGCTTCTTGACTCTGTAATCAATGATTATGTTACTGGACTACTGGTCACCCCCCCCCCCCCCCCCCCCCCCCCCCCGACTAATACCCACCCTTCCACCACCTCCATTACCCTCTATCCTCCAACCTACCCCTGACCACCTCCCCAATCATTCATCGCCTCACAGAACTTGATCCCCCAAACCACCAACCCCCCCTGCCTCCCCAACATCCCCCACCTACCAACAACCCATCCTATTCACTCACCTTACACACTTACCTTCTCTTCTGTCAGAGTGGCTGAGACCTTTAAACGTATTGTTTTTCACTGTAAAAAAGGATGCGGCTACACTGAAAAGAAAGGACTCCCAGAGCAGCTATGCTGCACATTTCTCAGCAGGACTGGGTTTGGGCGAGAAATGTGTGGCCATTCTGGGGATTTAGAAAGGAGTGGCAATCACTCCCAAGGTGGACAAGACAAGAAGTGCAAAGTTTGATCAGACCTAATTAGCAATAGTGAGACTATTTTGGACACATAGCGTAGGGAGAACATAGTGCCTTGATGATGACAATTCCTCATTTCGATGGTATTCCGATTAAAGGTTGAGTTATAATACAGAAAGAGCTAAATTTAATTTGTTAGTGAAACCCTTCACAGTGTTTCACATTCTCCATAAAAGGAAGTTGCATAACCCATCATGTCTATACCTGTTGAAATAGACCTATCCAGCTTTTTGTCCGCAGCCCTATAGGTTACAAGAAGCACTTGAAGTAAGTATTAAAGTGCTTTTGAAATGCAATAAAGCTTTCTAACTAAATAATCCTTTCAGACAGTGTTTCCATACCTCACCACCTCTGAATGAAAACCTCTCTTCAACTCCCCTCCAATCCTTCTAATTACTTTAAATCCATGCTCCCGAGACACTGACCTCCCTCTAAGGAAAACAAGCTCTTCCTATACATTTATTTTGCTACTTCAATTTTGTGCATCTTAATTACATCTCCCTTCAACCTTCTCTGTTCTGACAAAAACAACCCCAACTTATCCAATGTTTCCTCATAGCTCAGATTTTCAAATCCTGGAAATATCCTCTTAAATCGGTATTTCCTCTAATGTGACCACATCATTCCTGTACACATCTGTAGCAGTGGCCTAATAGCGTATTATATAGTTATAACATAACATTGTGCCTCTTGTATGCGTTCTTAACCACTTATCTACTTGTCCGGGTACTTTCAGATTACACGCACGCCAAGTTCCATCTGCTCCTCTACATTTTTCAGGATCCTACCATTTTTGAGTTTTCCCTGAGCGGTTTGCCCTTCCCAAATGCATTGCATCACACTTCTCTGCATTGAATTCCATTGCCACTTTTTCTATTCACTTGACCATTGATATTGTCTTACAAGATTTCCTCATTAACTACCGACAGAAAGGCGCCAAACGAGCAACATAGACCACCGGAAAAGGATACATCGGTGCAGGGCAGGGTGAGAGAGAGAACACCCCTCCCCCTCACTAGCACCTGCAGGGACCCCTCAACCCCAGTGTACAGACGCAGGAGGGCCGCAACTGGCGAGTACCCAGCCACTAGCCCCCCCACAAAAGTACAAAAATACAGAAATAACCATACAATCCCCCAACAATAAAACAAAACCAACATCAGTACAAGCAGTACTCAGTCAATTGGGCCACTGCCCTGCTGCTGCCACAATTCCAGCATCCGGTCTCTGGACACCACCCAGTCCAAAACTGCAAAAGCGAGTCCGTTCTCCTCCACTTTCATCCCGGCAGCAGGCCAACCAAAATCCACCCCGTGCTCCACTCCCAGCCGGTAAGCAGAAAGGCAGCCAGTAACAAGTACTGGACCCAGGCGTGGTAACTGCAAGCAGGCAAACTCTCTCCTCTTTTTCCCCTGCAAGCAACTTCCCCTCCATCCAGCCGGTCGTATCTCCGTTCATCCTTGCCACAGTCCGAAAAAGACAGAATAACACACTAGGTCAGGGAGCAGGGTTACACCCAGAAGCAGCAGGATCTCAGAGAAGGATTCCCCTCCCAACACCTCAGAGTATGAGCTACTCAGGTGACTTGGGGGCAGAGTTTCATCCTATTTGGAGGAGCTCCCCACCGAATATAAACCCGGGCGTGGAAGCAGTTCAGGGAAGCAGACCCTGAGTGTAGAGGAGAGGAGAGAGGAGAGATTACAGTGACTAGTGTGGAATAATAAAGTGAGTTGTACCCAGTCAGCCTGGCCTCTTGTGGACTCTTTGCCTCAGAGTACAACAATTTGCAAACTTTTTATGATGCCCCTTCATTTTATCACACATATATGCCAAGAAAAACAAAACCATTGAGAACGTACAGATTTACCAGTATAATGAGGGGATAGAAAGCTGCTATTAAGAGGAGAAACTTGGACTTCCGGTGACAACGTCGGGAGGCAACCGCACAATGGCGGGCTCTCGTTCGTGAACGGCATTTTTGGGGCTTTAAGCCCGGTCCCAGGGTCCACGGAGGCGGCAAAAGCAGGGAGAAGGCACAGAGGAGGAACAGTGAAGGCACAGTAAAGGAGAATGTCAAGGGTGAGCAAAGAAACGACCGTAAAAAAAACAGCTGAAGGTCCATCGGGGAGTGGAAATATCACCACGGGGCCACCAAGGAGAATGGAGGCTGGAGCACCAGGGGAAGCCGCATTGCTTACGGCTGAAGAAATAACTAAGGTGATGGCTGCGGAATTCGAAAGGCAGTTTACAAAGTACATGGAGACAATGAGGAAGGAGATGAGTGAGGTTTTGAGTATGCTGGTGGGGGAGGTGATTTCCCCAGTGACAACAGTGGTGGCGAGCGCAGTGGCGGAGGTGCGAGAGCAAGGGGAGGCGCTGAAGGAAGTGGAGGAGACATTATTGCAGCACGGTGATCAACTTATTTCGATGGGGAAGGAGGTGCGGAAGGTGATGGAGATTAACAAGGATCTGCGAGGAAAAATGGAAGACATGGAAAACAGATCCAGGCGACTGAAGGACCGAGGCCGACTGAGTATTTTGCCGCGATGCCGGTGAAACTAGAGGGGGAGGGTGTATCCCTTCCGATATGAACTGGATCGGGCTCATCGGTCGTGGAGGTCTGTACCAAAGGCGAGTGAGCTGCCAAGGGTAGTGACTCTGTGATTCCGGAGGTACAGTGTGAAGGAAAACGTCCTGTGCTGGACCAAGCAGAAGCGGGTGGTGCAGTGGGCTGGAGTTGGTATACGTGGACTTTACGGTGGAGCTGGCGAGGAGGCGGGCTGCCTTCAACCGGGTGAAGAGGGCACTGTACATTAGCAAGGTGCAGCGCGGCATTGTATATCCAGCGAAGCTGAGGGTGACTTGCAAGCTCAAGGACTTTTATTTTGGAACGGCGGAAGCAGCGGAGGAGTTTGTGAAGACAGAAGGACTGTGGCAGAACTGAGAAATTGAGAAATGGCCATGTGCCGATGTAACCTCATGAGTGTATTTTCTTCTTTTTTGTTTCACTGCGTGCGGGTGTATGGGCTAAAGGAGCCAATGTTGTATATATTTGGACAAGGGAAGTGATGGGACTTTCACTCGAAATGAGGGCTCTTTGGGGTGTAGGTGGATATGCAGGGTTTGTGTGCTAAAAGGGGATTTCTGGGCTTTCCTAGGGCCGGGCAAGGGGGAAAGGGCCCCCGGCGGGGGCCTCCACGCTGGCCGGTTTAAGCCGGCCAGTGAACAGGAGTGAGGTGGGGGTAGGGGCTGCGGCCATCGGAGCCTGGCAGAACAGGGTCCAAATGGTCTAGCCGGGGTGGAAAGTTGGGGGGAAGGAACCGAGGTTGGGGGGAGGAGTTTTATAAGAAGCAGTGGACGGGAGGAGTTGGAGAGGGGCGGGGGGGGGGGGGGGGGGGGGGTTTACAACTCTTGGGTATCATGTACGGTATTCCTTCAGAGGTTGGATGGCATTGAGTGTGCGGGGGGGGGGGGGGGGGGGGGGGGAGTGGACTCTCTAGGTCAACGGTGACCATGGGCGGTCCCGGACTCCTTTTTCTTTTTCTCCTTTGTTTTTTGTTTCCACCATGGGAGGGTTTGTTTTATTGGATGCATATATTGACAGGTGGGCCGTTGTTTGGGGTGGTGGGAGGATGGGATCGTTGTTTTTGTTAAGGGGGTTGATTTTGCATTTGTTACCGTTTACTGTCTGTGGGTGGGGTGTAAATTTTGAAGGAAAATGTGAAAATGGAGAATAAAAACATTTTTTTAAAAAAAGAGAAATTTAAGAAAACTGCAGGTATTTCCACTGGAGCACAGATGGGTAAGAGAAGATTTTAAGAGCATTTTAATATGATGAAGTATTGATAAAGTGAACTGCGTAAGAGTCTTTCTTCTGGCTGGAGAATCATTGGAAAATAGGTTAGTGATTTCCCTCTTGAACCATAAGCCTGAATTTTTGTAGCAGTCTTTTTGTTAAATAAATTTAGAGTAACAAATTCATTTTTTCCAATTAAGGAGCAATTTAGCGTGGCCAATTCACCTACGCTGCACATCTTTAGGTTATGGGGGTGAGACCCACGCAAACGGGGAGAATGTGCAAACTCCACACGGACAGTGACCCAGAGCTGGGATTGAACCCGGGACCTCGGCGTCGTGAGGCAGCAGTAAGCCAATTTTGAATATTTGAATCCATGGTAATTAGGTTTACTACTCACTAGGATTGAACCTGATTACGTTGCCAGTGAAGGGTGGGGATGATCTAATTCGGAGATCTCCTCGTTGCAAATCCCGTTATGGCCCTCCCACGAGAGTTGCCAACCATTGCGGGATTTGCGCACGTGGCAAACGGGCCAGGAAAATAGCAGCCTTAATACTTAGTCTCAACAGCAAAGAAGCAATAGGTTAATTAAGATGCCTACCCTGAATAACTGTCTCTCGGCAAACTATCACTGTGTCTGAGAATTACTCTGTTCAAATCGAAAAGCACATCATGTAAACTCTGCTCTTCTAATCGTTTGGTCGTCAACTCGAATATCTGTGTATTTCTTCTGAAAAGCTTGCATGCATAGCATGTGGCTGCAGCTGTTTCCATCTTGTCTCCTGTCAGAACCCAGACCTTCATACCAGCGTTTTGCAAAGCTTCCACCGTCTCAGCAGCTTTGTGTTGCAATCTGAAGAATAATCACATTGAACAATACCTTACTGGTTGAAAAATCGAATGTTTAGTCTCAGGATCAGGTTAAAGCTCCATCTGTTGCAACTGAAGGAAATAGTAACCAAAAATTAAAGCATGCCCCTTCTTGCAGAACATGTGTTTTTATAGATTATACTTGGTCCATGTGATCTCCCGAACTGGTTTGGGTTTCCTTAGGGAGTTGAAGGGGAATTTTAGAGCATTTTTTTCTGTCATTGCCTCTGGACATTTTTTACTTTGGCAGGGGTTTACATGGTTGCGGGGGTGGTGTCAGGGTCAGCAGGAACAAAAGGGGTAAGAGGACAGACAGAGAGAAAACAATTCCCGAGTGCAGTGTAAACCAAGTGTGAATTCAGGAATTTGGTTCACGTGGAAATTTGGTACAAAAGAGGGAAAACAGGTGCTTCTTTGTCGGCCTATTTTCAGCCTTCAGTTGCTGGTGACTCTTTCTCTTTTGTCTCCAAGTTAGGAAAAGGTTACTTTCTATTTCTTTAGCTATGAAAATTAATAACTAATTGACTAACTGATATGCCATCAATGAACACACGACAAGTGGTGAACATAAAATAAACTTTAATAAACTAAACTGAAAGCCTCCTGGCCTCTAATCCCGAACTGGATCAGAGGCAGAGACCAGCCACCTTTATACCGGGCCCGAGGGGAGGCGGAGCCAGCGGGCAGTGGTTTACCACATTACATATAACAGTGGCCATTTAGCACAATACACATATTATACACTACAGTGGTTTACCACATTCACCCCCTGTTAGAAAAAAAGAGTCCAGCAGAGGTGAAATGGACTTAAAAATCAAGTCTTGACCTTCCGCCGCGATCGCCTCAGTCCCGGCTGTGGTGTGGGCACCGGTGTCGAGACCTGCGCGTCCGGGAGCGTGTTGTCCTCTTCTTCACCCAGTTGTTGAGTCAGTGGAGGGGGGGGGGGGGGGGGGTGGTGGCGATGGTCGCTGGTGGGCCTGCGGGTGCCAGTTCTTGAGGTAGGTGGGTAGAGGCGTGGGGAGGTGGTGTAGGGACGAGGGTGGTGGTGATGGTCGCTGGGGAACCTGCAGGTGCCAAATCCCGAAGGGAGACTGTGTCCTGTCGCCCGTCCTGATGTGCCACTGATGCACGATCAATGACCACTAAAGCGAGGTTGTAGTCCAACTGAAGGCTTTAATAAGCTAGATGTTTCCCCCAGCAGCTCAGGTACAGAAAAAAGGCTGCTGGGGCGGCACGGGTTCTTATACCCTGCCTTGCAGGGCGGAGCTACCATACAGCTTGACCAATAGGAAACATACAATATCTACCAATGGTATTCCAGCATTACCAGGTACCGTAATACCTCTACACAGACTCCACATTCACACCCTGTTAAAAAAGAGTCCGGCAGGGGTGGTGGCAACATGGTAACGTGGTAGATGTTATAGTTATGGAGGTACCGTAATACCTCTGTACAGCGTTTTGTAACTATTTACAGATTCACAATTAACTATATACACTTTAAAATGAAGCAATCAGTCGATCGGGGGCCCTGGTCGTTCTCTGTGATCGTCGAAGCTTCGGTGGTGACGCCGGTGGAGGCTCGGGCGTCTGTGACTCCGGGAGTGTGGCCTCGATCTCTGTGGCAGCTTCAACACCCCTAGACGGCGCTGGTGGGGAAAACGGTTGACCTGGGAAGGGAGCGTCTGCGGGGTGCGTCGGTGGGTGGGGGGGCCTAGACGGGGCCGGCGAAAGGACTGATCCTCCTGTAAGGTGCCCCGGTGGTGGGAGGGAGGGTGGGACTGGTGGCTGGGGTGTGCGTGGGGATCCGGCGAGCGCCAGGTCTCGTAGGGAGGCTGTATCTTGTCGGCTGTCGGGGTACGCCACGTACTGGGGGTTAGCATGGGGAAGGTGGACCCTCTCGACCAACGGGTCCGACTTGTGCGTCCGCACGTGTTTTCGGAGCAGGATGGGTTCGGGAGCAGCCTGCCAGGTCGGGAGCGAGGTCCCAGAGGAGGACTTCCTGGGGAAGACAAGGAGACGTTCGTGAGGTGTCTGGTTGGTTGTGGTACAAAGGAGTGACCGTATGGAGTGGAGGGCATCCGGGAGGACTTCCTGCCAGCGGGAGACTGGGAGATTCCTGGACTGTAGGGCCAGTAGGACAGTCTTCCAGACCGTTCCGTTCTCCCTTTCTACCTGCCCGTTACCCCGGGGGTTGTAACTGGTCATCCTGCTCGAGGCGATGCTCTTGCTGAGCATGAATTGACGCAGTTCGTCGCTCATAAAGGAAGACCCCCTATCACTATGTATGTAAGCGGGGAAACCGAACAATGCAAAGCTGCTATGCAGGGCCTTGATGACGGTGGTTGCAGTCATGTCAGGGCAGGGGATGGCGAATGGGAACCGGGAGTACTCGTCAATCACGTTCAGGAAGTACGTGTTGCGGTCGGTGGAGGGGAGAGGACCTCTAACGCAGACTATCACAGCCACGTAGGCATATTGTGGATTGGCATGGAGGAGCAAGACCTTCTCGACGAGGGGATCTGATTTATGACTCCTCGCATGCTTCCGGAGGACGACGGGCCCTGGGACTGTCAGTCAGGACGGGAGCGAGGCCCCGGAGGTGGACTTCCTGGGGAAGGCAAACATACGTTCGTGAGGAGTCTCGTTGGTGGCTGTACACAGGAGCGACCGGATGGAGTGGAGCGCATCGGAGAGGACCTCCTGCCAGCGGGAGACTGGGAGACGTCTAGACCATAGGGCCAGGAGGACGGCCTACCAGACCGTATCGTTCTCCCTCTCCACCTGTCCGTTGCCCCGGGGGTTGTAGCTGGTCATCCTGCTGGAGGCGATGCCCTTGCTAAGCAGGAACTGACGCAACTCGTCGCTCATGAAGGAGGAACCCGATCACTATGGATGTAGGTGAGGAACCCGAACTAGGTGAAAAGACTGTGCAGGGCCTTGATGACGGTGGCAGAGGTCATGTCAGGGCATGGGATGGCAAAGGGGAATCTTGAGTATTCGTCAACAACGTTGAGGAAGTACACGTTACGGTCAGTGGAGGGGAGGGGCCCTTTGAAGTCGATGCTGAGGCGCTAAAAGGGCCGAGAGGCCTTTATCAGGTGCACCCTGTGTGGCCGACAGAAGTGCAGTTTGCACTCCGCGCAGCCCTGGAAGTCCCTGGTCACGGTCCTGACCTCCTTGATGAAGTAAGGCAGGTTGCGAGCCTTGATAAAGTGGAAAAAACGGGTGACCCCCGGGTGACAGAGGTCATTGTGGAGGGCCCGAAGTCGGTCTACTTGTGCGCTGGCACATGTACCGCGGGATAGGGCATCTGGGGCTCATTGAGCTTCCCGGGTCAATACAAGATAACGTAGTTGTCGGTGGAGAGCTCGATCCTCCACCTCGGAATCTTGTCGTTCTTGATCTTGCCCGCTGTGTATTGTTAAACATGAAGGCAACCGACCGTTGGTCAGTGAGGAGAGTGAATCTCCTGCCGGCCAGGTAATGCCTCCAATGTCGCACAGCTACCACAATGGCTTGGGCTTCCTTTTCGCCAGAGGAGTGTCAAATTTCGGAGGCATGGAGGGTATGGGAGAAGAAATCCATGGGCCTGCCCGCCTGGTTGAGGGAAGCGGCCAGAGCAAAATCCGACGCGTCACTCTCCACCTGGAACAGAATGGACCCGTCCACAGCGTGCATCGCGGCTTTGGCAATATCTGCCTTGATGCGGTTTAAGGCCAGGCGGGCCTCAGCCGTCAGGGGAAAAGTGGTGGATTTAATAAGTGGACGGGCCTTGTCCGCATAATTGGGGATCCACTGGGCATAGTACGAGAAGAACCCCAGGCATCTCTTCAGGGCCTTGGGGCAGTGGGGAGTTCCAGGAGGGGGCGCATGCGGTCGAGGTCGGGCCCTAGGACTCCGTGTTCCGCGATGAAGCCGAGGATGGCGAGGCGGGTTGTGCGGAAAACGCATTTTTCCTTATTATAGGTGAGGTTCAGGAGTTTAGCGATGTGGAGGAAGTGCGGGAGGTTTTCGTCATGGTCCTGCTGGTCATGGCCGCAGATGGTGACATTACCTAAGTACTGGAACGTGACCCGCAGCCCGTACTGGACAACCATTCGGTCCATTTCTCGTTGGAAGACCGAGACACCATTGGTGACGCCGAAGGGGACCCTGAGGAAGTGGTAGAGGCGGCCATCTGCCTCGAAGGCAGTGTCTTGGTGGTCCTCCAGGCGGATAGGGAGCTGGTGGTACGCGGACTTTAAGTCAACTGTGGAGACGACTCGATACTGCGCAACCTGGTTGACCATGTCAGATATGCGGGGGAGGGGGTACGCATCAAGCTGCTTATACTGGTTGATGGTCTGACTATAGTTGATGACCATCTGCTGCTTCTCCCCAGTCTTGACGACCACCACTTGGTCTCTCCAGGGGCGGTACTAGCCTCAATGATCCCCTCTCGTAGGAGTCGCTGGACCTCCGACCTGATAAAGGCCCTGTCCCGGGCACTGTACCGTCTGCTCCTAGTAGCGACGGGCTTACAATCCGTGGTGAGGTTAGCGAAGAGCGAGGGTGGGGCGACCTTAAGGGTCCCGAGGCTACAGACGGTGAGGGGGGAGCAGGGGTCCACCGAACTTTAAACTAAGGCTTTGGAGGTAGCACTGGAAGTCGAGCCCCAGTAATAGGGCAGCGCAGAGATGGGGAAGGACGTAGAGTTTGACGTTGGTGTACTCTATGCCTTGTACAGTAAGGGTCGCAACACATTAACCCCGGATTTCTACTGCATGGGATCCGGAAGCCAGGGAGATTTTCTGGGTCGCGGGTAGGATTGGGAAGGAGCAGCGTCTTACGTATCTGGGTGTATGAAGCTGTCTGTGCTCCCGGAGTCGAAAAGGCAGGCCGTCTCGGGCCCGTTGATCAGGATGGTCATCGTAGATTTTGTGAGGTGATGAGGCCGGGACTGATCGAGCGTGATGGAGGCGAGCTTCGGAAGGTGATAGGTAGGCCGGTCGGAGGTAGCGGCGGCCAGCGTACAATCAGGTGAGCAGGGCTCCCGGGAGGCTGCGGAGTGGTCCCAAGATGGCGGCCCCCATGGGTCGCGGGTGGCAAGATGGCGTTAAATATGGCGGCCCCATGCGTCGCACGTGGCGGCCGAAATCGAAGATGGCGGCGAAGGTGGCAGTGCCCACGGGTCGCTCATGGCGGGTGGCGCGGCAGCTGGGGGCGGCCCCGACAGGCAGCTGGGGGCGGCCCCGACAGGCAGCTGGGGGCGGCCCCGACAGGCAGCTGGGGGCGGCCCCGACAGGCAGCTGGGGGCGGCCCCGACAGGCAGCTGGGGGCGGCCCCGACAGGCAGCTGGGGGCGGCCCCGACAGGCAGCTGGGGGCGGCCCCGACAGGCAGCTGGGGGCGGCCCCGACAGGCAGCAGGCGGCGCTGCTGGGCCTAGAAGCTTTAGGGAGAGATCGGGCCTGGCAGGCTTTCGCAAAGTGGCCCTTCCTCCCACACCCGTTGCAAGTCGCGTTCCGTGCAGAGCAGCGTTGTCTGGGGTGATTACCCTGGCCGCGAAAGTAGCATTTCGGGCTTCCGGATTTGGCGGGCTGCTGCGCGGCACAGGCTTGTGCAGCACCTGGGTCGGATGATGGCGGCGCCCACGAAGTCCACGAGGATGCCGCGCGGTCGGAGGTGTAGGCCTCCATGTTCTGGGAGGCCACCTCCAGCGAGTTTGAGAGTTGCACTGTCTCTGGGAGGCAGAGTGTACCCCCTTCTAGCAATCGCTGGCGGACGTAGTTTGATTTCATGCCTGCGACATAAGCATCCCCGATCAACAGCTCAGCGTGCTGGGTAGCCAATAGCGCCTGGCAGTCACAGTTCCGGCAGAGTACCCGCAAGGCATGCAGGAATTCTGCTAGTGATTGTCCAGGACTTTGTCGTCTCGTGGCAAGAAGGTGCCTGGCATACACCTAGTTTACAGACTTCACATATTGTCCCTTCAGCAGCATTATCGTCTCCGTATACGAGGGGGCATCTCTGATGAGAAGAAAGACTTGTGGGCTCACCCGTGTGGAAGATCTGCTTCTTTTGGAGATCGGTGAAGTCTTCGGTGAAAGATCCGGTGTACGCTTCGAAGCAGCTTAGCCAGTGCTCGACTGTTGTAGTGGCATTGGCTGCCTGTGGGTCCAGCTTCAGGCGATCAGGCTTGAGTGATGAATTCATCTCAGATGTTTAGTTTATTAAATTGATGTACCATCAATGAACACACGAGTGGTGAACGTAACTGAGACTTTAATAAACTAAACTGAAAGCCTCCTGGCCTCTGATCCCGAACTGGATCAGAGGCGGAGACCAGCCACCGTTATACCGGGCCCAAGGGGAGGCGGAGCCATTGGGCAGTGGTTTACCACATTATATGTAATACAGTGGCCATTTACCACAATACACATATTATACACTACAATGGTTTACCACACTAACTAAATAAACAAGGTTAGACACATGGCAAGGATGGTAGTGCCATGACTGGAGCATGTGGAAATGTGTGGAATGAACTGCGGTTGTGGATAACCATATCTGTAGTAAATGTCTGCAGCGTGTGTCATGGATAACCAGCAGTTACACAAATTTAACAAGACATAATAGGATGCGACCTGTCCAGCAACAGTTGAAATCTGCAGTAACCAATATTCAGCCAGTTTCTAAAGACCCCATTGATCTCGTTTGGGGGCCATGACCATCTTTCCGTACAAGTCTTTTACCTGTGCTCTTTCCCTTGAGGCAGCCTTTTTCCTCAGTTGAAGAGCCAGCAGGCGGTTGGCCTGGTCTCTATGCTCATTAAAGGCCCCCTGTGATTGGCAGAGCTGGTAGACTGCTTTCTCAATGGAGAGCAGATCAAACTCCATTTGTAGTTCTTTTCATCTCTGCTAGTAATTCCACGATCAGGGCCATGGAATACCGCCGATCCACCTCCAATATGGAGTCGATTAGCTACTGCCTAGTCACCCTCTTCTTCCTATCCTTAAGCACCCTATAGGCTATTATGTCCCCCCTGATAACCACCTTCAGTGCCTCCCTGAGCCTGGAGGGTGAGACCTCCCATTCTGGTTGCAGGTTACACAACCGTCGATGGCTTGTGATATCCTTTCACAGAATTCCTTATCGCAGAGGAGGGCCACATCCAGCCTCTATGGGAGGCGCAGGGCCCGGCCAGTCTTCAATCTCACATTCATGTAGTGTGGAGTGTGGTCGGAGATCATTATCGCTGAGTAATCTGCTCCCACTACCCCTGGAAGCACCGTTTTTGCTACGATGAAGAAAGCGATACATGTGGGAGAAGAAGGAGAATTCCTTCTCCCTCGGGTAATTAAACCTCCATGCTTAACGCTATACTTAGCTCTCAGAGAGAAGGGAGAGACTGCTGTGAGCTCGGTTT
The DNA here is from genome assembly GCF_047496885.1 of Scyliorhinus torazame. NCBI lineage: Eukaryota > Metazoa > Chordata > Chondrichthyes > Carcharhiniformes > Scyliorhinidae > Scyliorhinus > Scyliorhinus torazame. Next base: position 3,950,028 of record NC_092721.1, read on the forward strand.
TTAGGGCCATGGCTCACTCCTGCCTTATCGGACTGGGCCATATGACCAGAGAGCTTCTCAATTCACCAGGTGGACAGCACGGTGTCCTCGGGCATGGCAAAGGGTGGAGGGGTTTGCCTCCTCATCAACTCCTGTTGGTGCTCAGATGTAGCGACCCTGGCGAACTACTGCTCCCCGGACCTGGAATACCTGACCGTTAATTGCCGCCCGTACTACCTTCCACGGGTGTGCACTTCTGCCAGCATCAAGTAGTCTACATCCCACCACAGGCAGAAGTGAAGAAGGCGCTCCCCGACCAGGCTGATCACATGTAACGTGACAGGGCTGAATGGGCCAGTCAAGAGGGATCGTGTATTCGCGCATTTGAAGAGTTTGAAGGCGGACGTAGCAATGCTACAGGAGGCACACCTGAGGGTAGTGGGTCAGACTAGACTGAGGAAGGGGTGGGTTGGGCAGGTATTTAATTCGGGGCAAGACTCTAAAACTAGGGAGGTAGCGATCTTGATCAATAAGCGGGTTTCATTTGAGGTCGGGAATATAGTGGCAGACTCAGGGGCAACGTTATGGTGAGTGGGAAGCTGGAGGGGATGCCGGTGGTATTTAATATTTACACACCAAACTGGAGTTTATGAGGCGGGTGCTGGGGAAGATTCCAGACCTGGACTCAAATAGCTTGATCACGGCTGGTGGGGGAAGGGGGGGAAGGGGGGGGGGAGAGAAACAACTTTAATACGGTCATTGATCCGAGGTTGGATCGGTCAAGTTCAAGGACAAGGAGGGTGCCAGCTGTGGCAAAGGAACTAAAAGGGTTTATGGAGCAGAGGGAAGGGGTAAATCCGTGGAGGATTGGACGGCCAAGAGCGAAGGAGTTTTCTTTTTTCTCCCATGTTCACAAAGTGTATTCCCGGTTTGATATTTTCATTTTGAACAGGGCTTTGCTGGCGGATGCTGAGTATTGAGACCCTGAGCAAGAGACCCTAAGTGTTCAAGTGAAGGCAAGCATCCAGCAGAGGGCAGTAGAGCAGAGCTGTTGATTGGGTGTTGTGGGGGAGATTTGCATACGTGCATTGTGGTCACCCTAACTTGAAGGTGGTTTGTGGAGGAGCTGTTGTCAAGTGACACTTAAACCCGAACCATTTCAGTGTTTCCCTCCCTACCCCAAAGAAACAACCGCTGTAAAGATCAAGAGGCAGGCTCGAGGGCAGGTAGAAGTCGAAAGAAGTTGAACCGTGACGTCACAGCCTGCAGGTAAGTGATTGGCTGGTGACTGGAAAATAGTTTTTATTTTATTTTCCCTCAGGTGTTATCGTGCGGCACGCAGAGGTTGCGGAGAAGGGGAGTAAAAAAATTTTTAAACTTACTGTGGGGAGTTTCCAGGTGAATCCGGTCGGAGTGAGGACAGAGTGACTGCTGGGTAAGTAGTAAAGATTTAAATTGTTTGCGCAGGCCAATAACAGCTGATTGCTGTTTTCATGCGGGGCGCAGTGGTTGCTGGTTAAGTGTTTTATTTTTACCTGTATTTAAGTTGGGCAGTTTCTAAACCCTAGACACTGCACTTGTAGTGCCCCCCACCCTTCCACCTCCTTTAACCTAAGGGGTAGAGTGAATAACAGGTAAGCTCTTTCTTTCTTTTTCTTGTTTTATCTAGAGGGGATGGCAGGGATGCAATGTTCCTCCTGCAGAATGTTTGAGGTGAGGGACGCCGTCAGTGTCCCTGCTGATTTCATCTGTGGGAAGTGCACCCATCTCCAGCTCCTCAGAAACTGCGTTAGGGAGCTGGAGCTGGATGAACTTCGGATCATTCGGGAGGCACAGGTGGTCATAGATAGAAGCTTCAGGGGTGTAGTTACTCCGAAGAATAAAGATAGATGGGTGACGGTCAGAGGGGCTGAGAGGAAGCAGACAGTACAGGGATCCCCTGTGGTCATTCCCCTTAGTAATAAGTATACCGCTTTGGATACTGTCGGGGGGGGGGGTGGGGGACTTACCAGGGGTAAGCCATGGGGTACAGGTCTCTGGCACAGAGTCTGTCCCTGTGGCTCAGAAGGGAAGGGGGGGAAAAGAGGAGTAGAGCATTAGTCATTGGAGACTCCATAGTTAGGGGGATAGATAGGAGATTCTGTGGGAACAAGAGAGACTCACGGTTGGTGTGTTTTCAGGATCCTTAAGGGGGAGGGGGAGCAGCCCCAAGTCGTGGTCCACATAGGTACCAACGCCATAGAACAGAGAACCTAGAACATTACAGCGCAGTACAGGCCCTTCGGCCCTCCATGTTGTGCCGACCTGTGAAATCACTCTAAAGCCCATCTACACTATTCCCTTATCGTCCAGATGTCTATCCAGTGACCATTTGAATGCCCTTAGTGTTGGCGAGTCCACTACTGTTGCAGGCAGGGCATTCCACGCCCTTACTACTCTCGGAGTAAAGAACCTACCTCTGACATCTGTCTTATATCTACCTCCCCTCAATTTAAAGCTATGTCCCCTCGTGCTAGACATCACCATCCGAGGAAAAAGGCTCTCACTGTCCACCCTATCCAATGTACCGGGATTTTCCAAAAGACATTCGGTAAGATGTCACACAGAAAGTCACCTGGTGATATATTAGAATGGAGAGAGGATTGGTTAACAGACAGGAAGCAGACCGTGGGTATAAACGGGCTTTTTCAAATTTGCACACTATGACTAATGAAGTGTGGCAAGGATCAGCCCTCCAATGTAACAGAATCCGTATAGTTTATCTGGTTATGATATGAAACTAAATTAGCTCTATTTTAAATCAGATCCAAGAGTAATACATTGCTCAGATTTGATTCGACTAATGAGGGCAGATTTGAAAGAAACACTTGAATCTGTCCCTCTCTGACCTGTCTTCCACAGCTGTTGCTCCGAGCAAATCAAGATCTCTTTCAACCACATCGTACGCTTCAGAAAGCTTCCTGTCACGTTCCTGGAGGGCTAGCTTGGCATTCTGAAGAAGTGTGTGGATAGTATCATATTCTTCGCAGGAAAGGACTTTGTAAGCCACGCATAAGGTCCTCAGTCCCTCCTGAAATTAATAAAACTGTATTAAATACTAAAGTAATTATGTTGAAATCCATTGAGTGAGTGGCCCCTGCTGCATGTTGCAGAATTACAGTCTCACAAGTATTTAATAATTAGGGTTAGGGTTAGGGTTAAGCAACTTCAGCATTCAGAAACAGCACTCAGCTTAGGAACAATTTTATAATATTTATTTATTTCCACTGTAACATCAGTTCTCACATCTTAAAATATCCGCAACATTTCAGATATTGATAGATGCAGTTAAGGGGAAGCTGGATAAACATGAGGGCAAAAGTGATAGATGGCTATTTTGATAGGGTGAGGTGAAGTAGAGTGGCAGGAGGCTCACTTCGAGCATAAACAGCAGTATTGTCCCGATGGGCTGAATTGTCTGTTTCTGAGCTGTAAATCTAAGTACAACTCTGAGCCCCTATCCGAATTACCACCACTTCACTGCAAAATCATTGAATCGTGGAATTGCCACAGTGCAGAAGGAGGCCATTTGGCCCATCAAATCTGCGCTGACTCTCCAAATGAATACCCTACCCAGGCCCAATCCCTACTCTATCCCTGTAACCCCACCCAATCTTTGGACACGAAGGGGCAATTTGGCGAAGCCAATTCACCTAACCTGCACATCTTTGGACTATGTGGGGAAACCGGAGCAGACGCAGGGAGAACGTGCAAACTCCACATACGCAGTCGCCCAAGGCCGGAATCGAACCTGGGTCTCTGGCACTGTGGTGCAGCAGTACTAACCACTTCAACCTACAAATCTTATGTGAACAGAGTCACATCAACCAGTAATTCTTTCCTTCAATAAATACTGTTTAAACTTACAGAATACTTCAAGGTTTAAGGCAGGGAAAACCTGGGAACATTCAAAACCATTTTTAAAAAGACTCCCAAAATTGCTTTGACATACCACTGCATTCTGCTGAACTCTTTGCCGGACCAGGTCCAACTTCCCCTTCTTTACTCTGGGGAAAATTGATGAATCAGCTCCTTTACAGAACAGGATTATTTCCCCTGTTTAAGAGACAAAAACGTTTATGTTAATGAATTTTGTTTAAAATTTTGAGCTGCTGGTGGATACTGCCGATCAATGACAGGGTTTGTTTCAGCCTGCTCAGGAAAACTGATCCAGCACCAAAAACTCAGCTCAGCAAAATAAATCATTTAAGGTTTACCACAGAACTAGACAAATTTATAACTTTCACTTTCCGATTTAACCAATCTCACCTGAAGTCCCACCCACACGTAGGTACCTGATGCAATGCCATCTCTACACAGTCATGATGCAGCCCCATCTACTGTCAAGACAACGCATCAGGAAAAGCTAAGAAAATGCCACAGCTAAACCCCCTAATTGCTGATGGAGAATAACTCCTTAAAAAAGGAAATTAATGGTTGCCATCGAAGGTAGACCCTCTCCACCGACCCCCTGATGGTGAACCTGACCCTGCTGACGCCTTAGCTAAAGCCAGTGCCCGTAACGGACATTTCTGGTAACCACCCGGAGGGCAACCGATAAGCGCAGTGACCATCATTGCAGACCTAGCCCAGGCCCGATGCACGGGCAAATCCTTGAAAGCAATTTTAGATGGGACCTATCCAGCCCCATATGATAGGTGGAGGGACAAATTAACCATACAGAAAGGCTTAATTCTGAGAAATGGGAATTACATAGTCCCCACCCAAGACAGAAATCAGCTCAGCTACCAGTTCCATGATGGACAGCGACACCAGGGTATAGACACGGAACACCTCAAAACATAATGCTGGTGGCTGGAATTACGGAACGATGTGACACACTGCATTGAAAATTGCTTCAGTTGTGCACAGAATAACCCCGATAGATATACCAGGAAGGGAAAATTGAGGCACACCCACCCTGTGGAAGGATCCTGGACAAATCTCCAAGTGGATTACATTGGCCCACTCTCACCAAGTACAAACAGCTTGACGTATGTCCTGGTCATTATTAACACATTTACTAAATGGGTCGAGGTATTCCCTACTCGCACCAACACAGCTAAAGCAACAGTTAAAATCCTTGCCCACCAGATCTTTACACAATGGGGTCTTCCCCGCAGCACAGAGTCCAATCAAGGGACACACTTTACTGGGCGGGTCATGCAAAATGTAAGGGCCGTGTTCGGGATAAAACAGAATTTCCACATAACATACCACCCCCAGTCCAGTGGCATCATGGAGAGGATGAATCGCACCCTGAAATCTATCATTAGGAAAACAGTGCAGCAGAATAACACAACCTGGGACATGTATTTCTCTTTGCCCAAATGATCATTCAAAACACCATTTCCAGCTCCACCGGATTCACCCCCCACACACTCATGACAGGCCGACCTATGAAGGGTGTCGAGTATCTGTTAGGGCTAGACCTAGCCGACCCCGCCATCACAGCCCTCACACATGAGAAAGCTGTTCAACAGATCACGAGAATATCAAAGCGGCCTAACTGGCTGCTGCTGTCCGACTTGGTGCTCGGAAGAAGCAGAGTAAGGCCTACTTTGACAAGAAGGTCCACCCGGTAGAATACACAGTCAGACAGCAAGTTATGATCTTGCTGTATAACCCCAGCTCCTTCCTATCCCCTAAATGTGCCGGCCCCTACACTGTTGCTGACAAGGTGAGTCCCTCAAGTTTATAAAATTGCATTCCCAAACTGCAAGACCGGCTGGTTCCATATCAACCAACTTATAGATAAATACCCTGATTATCTATAACCAAAGTGTTGAAAGAGGTGGCTGCAGAGATAGTAGATACATTGGTGGTCATCTTTCAAAATTCTATAGGCTCTGGAATGATTCCTGGAAGGCGACAACTGTAATCCTACGAAGTAAAAACTAAGATAGAGAGAAAAAAGGGCGAGCATAGATCTGTTAACCTGACATCGGTCGTAGGGAAAATTCTAGAGTTTATAATAAAGGATGTGATAACAGGAGACTTAGAAAATAATGGTAGGATTGGGCAGAGTGAACATGGATTTATGAAGGAGAAATCATGTTTAACAAACTTGTTTGTGGGGACAGCACGGTGGTGCAGTGGTTAGCACCGCTGCCTCTTGGCGCCAAGGACCCGGGTTCAATTCCGGCCCCGGGTCACTGTCCATGTGGAGTTTGCACATTCTCCCCATGTCTGCGTGGGTCTCACCCCCACAACCCAAAGATCTGCAAGGTAGAATCATGGAATTTACAGTGCAGGAGGCCATTCAGCCCATCGAGTCAGCACTGGCCCTTGGAAAGAGCCCCACTACTTCAGCCCACGCATCCCCCCCATCCCCATATCCCAGAAACCGTACCTCACCTTTTGAACACCAAGGTGCAATTAATCATGGCCAATCCAGCTAACCTGCACGTCTTTGGACTATGGGAGGAAACCGGAGCACCCGGAGGAAACCCACACACACATGGGGAGAAAGTGCAAACTCCACACAGACAGTTACCCAAGGCCGGAATTGAACCCGGGACCCTGGTAGGTGGATTGGTCACGCAAAATTTCCCCCTAACTTGAAGTAAAAAGAATTGGGTATCTCAAATTGATATTAAAAAACTACTTGTTTGTTTTCATAAGGTCCGACACAAAAGGTTAGTAAAATTAGAGCACATGGGATTGGCGTTGATATACTGGCATAGATTGGCAGCTGGTTGGTGGACAGAAAACAAATGTCATAATTATTGAGTTTCACAACAAAGAAAGAGGCCCTTTGGCCCCGCGTGCCCGTGCCAGTCATTAAACATTTACTATTCTAATAATAATGGGACATAGGACTCGCAGGCTGTGCCAACATTTATTGCCCATCCCTAATTGCCCTTGAGAGGGCAGTTAAGAAGCATCTGGAGTCACATGTAGGCCAGACCAGGACCCTAAAGGACATTAGTGAATCAGATGGGTTTTTACAACAATCGACAATAGTTTCAAGATCATTAGGTTTTTAAATCCAGATATTTATTGAACTCAAATTTCACCATCAGGGTTGGCAGGATTTGAACCTGGGCCCCCAGAGCATTACTCTGGGTTTTTTCACTGGTTCAGTGACAATACTACTACGCCCACAGACTTGAGGGGTACCACAAGGATCAGTGCTTGGGTCCCAGCTGTTCACAATCTATATCAATGATTTGTATGTGGGCATAAAATGTATTCTTTCCGAGTTTGAAGATGACACAATACTAGGTGGAAGTGCGAGTCATGAGGACTTGGAAACGTGCAAAAATGTAGCACATGGATTACAATGTGGATAAATGTGAGGTTATCCACTTTGGGAGGAAAAACAGAAATGTAGAGCATTTGTTAAATGGAGAGAGGCTGGGAGGGGCTGAATTTCATAGGGACTTGGGTGCCCTGGTTCAGGAGTAATTGAAAACTAACATGCAGGTACAGCAAGCAATTAAGAAAGCTAATGATATGTTGGTCTTTCTTCCAAGAGGATTTGAGTGTAGGAGAAAAGACGTCTTACTGCAATTATGTACGATCTTAAGGAGACCGCACCTAGAGTATTATGTGCAATTTTAGTCTCCTTACCCAAGGAAAGATGTACTTGCCCTAGAGGGAGTGTACGCACACAAACACACATCAGACTCACTCACACCAACCCTGTAATGTCGATCCAATCTCAACCACCAGGTTAAATCCAATCACACTCACCTGTTTTGGATCTAACAATGACACTCATACGGCGTCTCACAGAGTCAAAATTCAATATCTGGAGTAATTCATACCTTCAAAAGAATGAAAAGATGTGAATTTAACAGCAATGTGCTTCCCTCGGACTGAGAGAATTATGGCTACATTTCCAGTTAGTTGGAACGTTATTTTATTTCCCTTTAACTGAGAGTGGTACGTAATATTGTAGCCGTCGCTTCCACCGTAAGCTGTCGCCAAAGCCCCGAAAGACCATGGGTGCGATTTAACCACCGGATTGCAAAGGCTGGATAAATAGCGGAAAAGGCCAAAATTGAGATTGGCACCAGGCGCAAATCAATTCACAATTTAACCGGCCTGCTCCCAATGGCAAGTTCCCAAAAATGATGAGCATATCATTAACCTCTCATTTGCATCGATTTAGATCTCATTACTGAGATTGAAGTCGAAGCTACGTCCTCCAGGGAACTAACTGGCTTCACGTGGGCATCGTTTAGTACTCCTCTTTTTTTAAAAGATGAAGCTGGCGCAATGGCTACGGAGTGGAGGTGAGGAGCTCTTTCCACTTTCCAGCATGTACCCCAGGGCCACTGGAGCTGCTGGTCCAGTGCTCGCGCAGTGAGGGTGGAATAGACTCCTCAGGGGAAGGTTGGGCTTGGATTGGATTGGATTGGATTTGTTTATTGTCATGTGTACCGAGGTACAGTGAAAAGTATTTTTCTGCGAGCAGCTCAACAGATCATTAAGTACATGAGAAGAAAAGGGAATGAAAAAAAATACATAATAGGGCAACACAACATATACAATGTAACTAGATAAGCACTGGCATCTGATGAAGCATACAGGGTGTAGTGTTAATGAAATCAGTCCATAAGAGGGTCGGGAGGGCTTAAGCCTTGTAAGGCCAAGGTTCACCCATGAAATGAAATGAAAAATGAAATGAAAATCACTTATTGTCACAAGTATGCTTCAAATGAAGTTACTGTGAAAAGCCCCTAGTCGCCACATTCCGGCGCCTGTTCGGGGAGGCTGGTACAGGAATTAAACCGTGCTGCTGGCCTGCCTTGGTCTGCTTTAAAAGCCAGCGATTTAGCCCAGTGTGCTAAACCAGCCCCTGGACTGGGGGGGGGGGGGGGGTGAGGAGCTTTTGCGTCTGTGAGCCATCATTGAATATTGTGGAGACCCATAAGAGGGGCCAACCACTGCTGCATCCTGTCTGTCCTGCCAAACGCTTCCAGGCAGAACCTGCTCTTGGCTCAATGTTGAAGGTCACTTTAACTCCCTTTGACTGTGAGCAGCCTCTAGCTTCACAACTGAAGGCTCTTGCTAATGAGGAATTGGCCTTGTTAGTTCTTGGCTTCTCGTGGGCACATGTGTCATGTCTCATACGATGATCAGTGTATTGCATTTCAATCAAATTTTGAATCCTGAACACTGTGCCTAAACTCTGAGAGAGTCAGCACCATGGAGGCTGCTGCCAACACTCAAACACTGAACAGTAGGGCTTCAACACTTTGGATCTTCACGCGACCAAAGTGTAAGTGTGTGGATCAGGGGAGGATACGTGAGCACAGTCTCCCGTTCCAGGCAGAGTTCTGGGCTCTAGGGGCTCATGAAGTGGTCCGGGGGTTGCAGAGGAAGGTTTGCCAGCACAACTGGCTCAGCAGATGGTACTCTGAGAGCAGGCAGGGCACATAAGGATGGAGGAGGCTTGGGGGAATGGAGGGTCCTGAGATGGAAATCCTGATTGTCAGTCCATCTCCTTCTCCAATTCCTTACAGATAACAAAATAGCTGGTGTTGTTGGTAATGCAGAGGCTGCCCTCGCATTGTTAGTGGCAGCCATGTGGCCAGAAGACAGAGGAGGCAGCAGCATTGAAGCAGGCTGGAGGTGGCATCACACCCTGAAGCAGCATTAGGCCGAGGAGGAACCTAGAAGGGGATGCCAGCGACAGCCCAAGATGTACATGAGTCGTTGGTCTTTTGAAGAGGTGACAGACAGCATGTGCCGCAGGAGACTCTGTCTCAACAAAGAGACAGTGCAGCATCTGTGCCACATGTTCGCGGACTTGGCACCCCTTGGAGGAGGAGGATACCGGCTCCCGGCATCCGTGAAGGTCACCGCAGACGTCAACCTTTGTGCAAACAGATCATTCCAGGGCTCGAGCGGGGACTTGTGCAGCATATCCACTAGTAACATCTGCTGGTATGGTAACACTCACACTCTGCATTTCGTGGAGATGGTAACTTTGGAGCAGACTTTACAAGAGCAGGAAGGCAGTAAAAGCACTGGGCACAAAATCATCAGAAATAGAATCACAGAATGGTTAACGGGATTGGTTAACAGGTGATGAGGCCATTTAGCCGTTAAGTCCGTGCCAGGCCTCGACAAGAGCAATTCGACGAACGTCACTCACTCTGTCTGCATAGCCCTGCAATTTCTTCCCCCTATGTGTACATATCCATTTTCCTTTTAAAAGCCATGATTGACTGTGCCTCCACCAGACTCTTTGGCAGTGCATTCCAGATGATAAAGCACACTATGTAAAATGGTATTATTTTGGCTCTTTTGCCAACCACAAGAGGGAAATTTACCAATGCCAAGTTCACACTCGTGTGAAAATATGAACTTCATGATCATGAATACAGCAGCTGTAAATTTCAGCAGTGGACTTTGTGAAAGGAATCATGTGGTAATTGATGAAATTCAATATAAAATGTTAGTTTATTAAACAGATTTCCAGTTGAAAATCACCCTACTTCATGCAATTAATGCAAATAATTATTTTGGATGGTGGATATACTCACTATGAAATAATTCTGGGTGAAATTCCAGCATTCCTGTCTGTCTGATCCCCCTTCTGCTCTGGAAGGGATTGTAATTTCCATTCTATTCCAAACATTTGAGCATTTTTAATGCAGGGAGACAGATTTTCACCACGGCTGAGGTCTCGGAGAAACCTCAGAGATTACTGGGACATTGTCTAAGACCATTTAAAAAATATTTCAACCCAGAAAAATTAGGATACCATAGAAAAGGATCATAACAAATAGAAAGGTCCAGGTAAGGTCAGGACAGTGAGATAGTACTTGACAAACATGACAATCTAACCATTAAAAAATTAATCTCTCAGCATATGATTAATCAGCATAAATTACAAAATCCCATACTCTGATTAGCTCATAGAAGTAAACCAGACATCTTGAGCAATGATGCACCCCTGCCGTGGGACCCCTGGCGGTGAGGGCTGCGATTAAAGGGAAACCCCGTTGACAATGGTGGGACCAGAAGATCCCGCAGCCAGCCAATCGTGCCGTCTCCGTCACGGCAAGTCACACAGCAGGATGCATGGAAATTCCCACCCAAGCTTGTACTTCAACTGCTGTTGTGTTTTCTAATCTCTGATCAAGAACATGCAAACTAGAATGAGGTAAATTTAAGGCTGGATCGTGGTAATATGAGTAACCAATGCGCACATTTTTTTAAAAATTAATTTACGGGATATGGGTGTCGCTGGTTAGGCCAGCATTTATTGCCCATCCCCAGTGGCCCTTCAGAAGGTGGGGGTGAATTACCGTCTTGAACTGCTGCAGTACCTGAGGTGTAGGTACACCCACTGTGCTATGAGGGAGGGAGATCCAAGATCTTGCCCCAGCGACAGTGAAGGAACGCCGATATATTTCCAAGTCAGGGAGGTGAGTGACTTGGAGAGGAACCTCCAGGTGGGTGGGGTTCCCAGGTATCTGCAGCTCTTGTCCTTCTAGATGGTAGTGGTCATGGGTTTGGAAGGTGCTGCCTAAGGAGCCTTGGTGAGTTACTGCAGTGCATCTTGTAGATGGTACACACGGCTGCCACTGTTTGTCAGTGGAGGGTTTGAATGTTTGTGGAAGGGGGAGCAATCAAGCAGGGCTGCTTTGTCCTGGATGGTGTTGAGCTTCTTCAGTGTTGTTGGAGCTGCGCTCATCCAGGCAATGTTAGACGTTTTAGTTGCTGTGATATGAAGAGTCTAAAGTTCTGTTCCTTTTTCACAAACACACATTTTATTTCATTCCAACAGCCTTTGCACAAAACTCGAACTATACATCACCTAGAGGCCACCTGAAGCCCCTTTACATATCAGTGTCAATTAATGGATACTTAACACAAATGAGAAAACTAACTGCAATGTCTCTTAACCCATTACTTAACAGTCTCCCCTTCCTTGGAGAAAAAAATAATAATTAGGTGAAAACAAAATTTCAAGAAACTCAAAAACACACGCATGATTTTTTTTGTTTGGACGAGAAAGAAAAAAAAACAGTCACAGAAACAAGCGCCCTTCATTAACAATATCCAAAAGTTTCTGTGAACTCGCCCCTCTTTTCGTAAAACAGTGACAGTTGATAGCTCCTGTCGACCTATTTAATTTTTGTTATTTCCCCTCTGTCCAACATCTGCTTCAAACTTGCGATGTCTATCCGTAACCTCTTTTCATTGACACTTTTTGTAGAGTGCACATTTTCCCACAGGGATTTATTGTCAATGTGACAGTCAATAGGTATATTACCCAAATCCCCTAATCCCAAAATTTCTGTCAATATCATACTTATATAAAAGGCCATATCCACCACCTCTACAAGGCTTAACATCTCAGCAGCCAAAGTGCTTTTTACCACTCTCCTTATTTTCTATGTTTCCCACACAAGCGGGCAACATTTACCATTGCTCCCCAAAAGGAAAATTATAAAACCTCCTGCGCTTGAAACCCCATCACATAAATTTGCGCAGGACGCATCACTATAAACTATGAGTTTCAAGTGCCTAAGGTCACCTAAAACCGGGAACTTCAAAACACACTCCTGCATTTTAAGTTTGGCCAAAGCTTTATTTGCTCTTATTATGTCTTCCACTTTGGGATCATTCATTTTTGTACTCAACTCTAAGACATGAAAACGCACGTCCGGTCTAATCTGTCTACCTAACCAGTTCAGTTTCCCAATTAAACTTCGCAGTTGCTCTTTTTCTATCTTTGAAACCATTGCGTCTTTTTGTGAAACTCGGCCACGACTAATTGCGATTGGGCTGATGCTTTCCAAATAAGATTGCTGACATAAAGTTGCCCCTAACTTAGTCTGTCCAATTTCCAGTCCAATATATTTAAATGCACCGGAAGCCTGACTTCCAACCCTGAATTCTTTCCTCAAACCAGAGATTACAATAGCTTCAAAATCACTAGTCCCACCCCACAAAAAATCATCGACATGCATCATAAAAATGCCAGAAAGATTTCCTTTACAGTGCCAGTAAAACATTGCAGGATCTGCTTTCAACTTGGCAACAGCCGAACTTTAACAAAATTGACCTTACCAAAAAATACCAGACTAGATGCATCATTTAATCCATATACACATTTATTCAACTTCCAGAGTACCCCTTCTGTGTTAGCTGCTTCTTTATGAGGACGGAGAAAAATGTCTCTCAGGAGCTGATGCCCCTGCAAAAAGGCAGCTTTTATATCTATAGATTTGCATTCCCATGCCTTTGTGGCTAATAGAGCCAAGACGATCTTTAAAATAACCTTTCCTGCTGTAGGTGAATCTACCCTTAAATCCTGATCTTCTAAGTTTTCTTCAAATCCCCTTGCCACGAGCCTGGCCTTTGCCTTATAAGTTCCATCCGGAAGAACCTTTTCCGTGCAAATCCATCTGTGGGATAGAGCTCTTTTTCCCCTATCCGGTACTTCCGTGTGTACCCCAAATTCACTCCAACTATGCAATTCTTGCTGTTTAGCTTCTTTGATAACTTTTTCATCTAATTTATTTGAAGCCACCAAAATCTCACGTGCATGTGGGCTTCTCCTCCTATTAGTATTCGTAGTCTTACTCATGTTCCGAGATCTTGATAAACTACATCCCCTCTCCCGCCCGGTATCTCGTTCTGTACTTCTACTGCTTGGTCTTTCCCTTCTGCTGTGGGATGTCCTTTCAGTAGTTCTCGACCTTTTCCTGCGGACCTGTTCACTATCCGATGTACTATCTTAACTGGCACTGCGTTTCTGTGCTTTCCATTTTTGAACTTCGTTTTCCCAATCCATTGTCTTGACTCCTTCCCCCGAATGCTGTACATTCAACCAATGTTTATACTTTCCAGTGGCCTTCCCTACTCTACTAATAACAGTTGCATCCTTCCATTGACTAGGCCCTTCAGGCAAGTATGTCACTTCTGTACCAACTTTTGGCAGTTGCCCTTTCGGAAAAATGGCCTGTTCTAATTCATCAGAAGTGTTGTGTTCCTCCACAGAAACCCTGTCTATATGAGTTAATTGGTCCTCATAGTTCTGTAACACATGCGTACCAGATGACTCTGGTTCCTCGTCATGTCTGTCTGCTCTGTCTAAATTTGAAAATTTGTAATCTGTACCCATTATCCTTGATGAATGTACCCTAACAGTTTGATTACCATGGTGCAAAATAATTGTTTTGCCATCTATGCCTGTGATTTTCCTTGGGCCTTTCCATTCATTAGAATTGTCTCTCTTATAGTATACCATGCCTCCTTGCTGAAAAATGGCATCTGATGGCCGTACGTGATGTCTTAAAGCTCTGCGAATTCTTTCAGAGACTTCTGCTCCCAAAAAAGCTTTTCTACTGCTATGTCACGCATTTAAATGTTCAGCAAAGCCAGAGCTAATTGTAGTCCCCTCCCAAGCTGGAGGCTGGTCATCCAAAATGGACAGAATTATAGGATTTCTACCAAACAGTAATTGATAAGGAATATAGCCCCCAACCATCTGCAATGAATTCTTTGCATGCACTGCCCATGCTAAAGCTGAATTTAGCCTGCAATTTGGTCGATCTGCCAAAATTTTCTGAAGCATGTCATCGATGACAGCGTGATTCCTTTCACAAACACCATTACTAAATGGGCTTTCTGCAGCCGTATTCATAACTCTGATATTCATGTTTTCACACATATCCCTAAAGTCATCATGAGCAAATTCTCCCCCATTATACGTAAGGAATTTTGCCGGTGGATACATTCCTGTCCCAATCCATTTTTCCATGATTTGATCCAGAATTACTCTCTTTTCTTTACTTCGTACAATCGTTGATTGACTAAATCTGGTTGCTAAATCTACAAAATGCAAAATAAATATATTATTTGCTTTATCCCAGACCTTAAGGTCCATGGCCACAATGTTGTTAAAATCCCTGGTCAAAGGTAGGGTTACTGTCGGTCTTGCTGTTGTCCTTCTGTACTTCCTACAAACTTCACAGCGGTCACTAACCTGTTCTATCAGTTTCGTATAGTCGTCATCCCTTACCCCTTGGCATCCTTTAATAAATTTTTCAGCCTCCGAGGAGACGGAAGTGCAAATTGCCTATGCAGTTTTAATATCACAAGCTTTTTATCAGCTAAAGTCCCATTTTCAACTGCCATTAACATATCCTTAACCACTCTACTTGAAATATTATTTGTCAGTAATGGAATACAATGGTGTCCCGACTGTGTAAATTGTAAGTCCACCGTCTTTCCAAAAACTGTTGCCTTATCCTGTTCCATATCCAGTTTCATGTGTGCTTTCTTCATCGATGGTCTGCTCAGAAGCAAAGGTATCTCACTTGATACAACATCCGTGCTAATGAAATGATTCACTCCGGCAATATTGCAAGGGATCACCACTCTTTTCAGCGACTTCAGAGTATTATCATCCCCAAACCTGAAACTTGTGGAACTTTCAAATTCCTTAACCTTGTTATGATTTTCAGCATTCAAAGAGTCCAGGTAACATTTTAACCAGTCAATTCCACACACAGTAGATGTGCAGCCACTGTCCAATACAGCACAGTTGAAGGATTCTGCAACCAACACCCTCATTACCGGTGTTCTGACTCTTCCGTGTCATGTGTCGCTTCAAACACTCTATCATAATGAGTTGGACAGTTGAAAGCATAATGGTATTGAGAGTCACATCGAAAACATCGATTTATCATGCCCCGTGCATTTCTGGGGTTTATCTTCCTATTGTAGGTTCTAACTGGGTTTCTGTCTTCATCATTTCCTTGTCTCGGTCTCCTTCTATAGTCTTGAGCCCTGTTCGTAGCCATACGATTTTGCCATCCTGTTCGTAGTGCATCTTCCATATTCTGCCTTATTGCAGGCTGACCTATTTGGGTCATCAGAGCCATCGGAATCGAATGTTTCCCCAGAAACTTTTGTAAAGCTTTTGTCATCTGTTCGAATAAGGTATCCTTATCAGTAAACTGAACTCCTGTCAAAACCAGGAGCCTATCCATGTTGCTCACTCTAGCACAGTCAAGTAATTTAAAGGCCAACACAGACTGTGGAAATTCCAGATTGTGTTTCTGCAGCCTTTTATATAGTCTGCCAAATTCCATTATATAGTCTTCCATGGAGATATCCTCCATTTTCCGGAACTTATCAAAATCCGACCATGCTTCATATGCACTTAACAAGTCATCTTTCTTATAAATCTTATCCATATAATGTAATAAAGTCTCCAGACCTTCTTCTGAGTCTAACTCTTCCAATTCCAGCTCAGAAAGCACTTTTTGGATTTTACTGCCATATGGTAGAGAAAGAGCCAATGCCATACCTTGTTTTCTCTTCCCCAAAGCAGTTACTTTAGTCCACATAACTACTGCACTTCTCCATTGGTCGTACGATTCCCTTTCAGAAAGTAAAGGAGGATAGTCATATCCAGCCATCTTTATCCTCGGTTCAGCCATATATCCCTTTTATTTTCTCACTCACTCCTTGGTTTGATCTGAAAAGTTGTATCTTTCAACCCTTCACATTTACACAGCAACCATCCTCTGCTACCAATTGTTAGACGTTTTAGTTGCTGTGATATGAAGAGTCTAAAGTTCTGTTCCTTTTTCACAAACACACATTTATTTCATTCCAACAGCCTTTGCAGAAAACTCTAACTATACATCACCTGACAGAGACCACCTGAAGCCCCTTTACATATCAGTGTCAATGAATGGATACTTAACATAAATGAGACAACTAATTGCAATGTCTCTTAACCCATTACTTAACAGGCAAGTGGGGAGTATTCCATCACACTCCTGACTTGTGCCATGTAGATGATGGACAGGCTTTGGGGGGTCAGGAGGCGAGTTACTCTCCGGAGGATTTCTAGCCTTTGATCTGCCCTGGTAGCCACAGTATTAATATGGCTAGTCCAGTTCAGTTTATGATCAATGGTAACCCCCAGGATGTTGATTATGGGTGGCAGAGCTGTCACATCTACAGGCTAATTGTCCAGAATGCGTATTTCAGTGGTATATATTCCAGAGGAGTGAATAAAGGGAATTGATAATTGTGGGATGATCAGGAAAAGTCACTGGCAAGTTCAAATGTTGGTTGAATGTTCACAAATCAGCAAGGTCTACGAACTGGAAGATTGGGACAGAATGAAAAGCAGGAAAACAAGTTGTAAGCTGGAAGGACATTTTTTTTTTTAATGATTTCATGAGATGTGAGCATTGTTAAAAAGCCAGCATTTGTCATCCGACTCGAATTGGCCTTAAGCACAAGCAGACTTGCCTTTCAACTTCAGCCTCTGGATTCTCAAGCTCCATAAAATTGTCCTTTACCTGCAGGAAGGTGAAGCCATGTCTGTGAACAAAAAAACAAATAAAGTCACTAAACATCCATCAAAAAATAATTTAACAAGGGCAGCACTTCTTCCTCACGGCGCCGAGGTCTCGGGTTCGATCCCGGCTCTGGGTCACATTCCGTGTGGAGTTTGCACATTCTTCCCGTGTTTGCGTGGGTTTCACCCCCACAACCCAAAGATGTGCAGGTTGGCCATGCTAAATTGCCCCTTATTTGGAAAAAATGAATTGGGTAATCTAAATTTATAGAAAAAAAAAGGACTGCAGAGCTCAATCTGATCCATTGGATGTGAAATTGCTGAGCTCTGTCTACCACTGACAGGGGGGGGGGGGGGGGGGGGCTGGATGGGGCAACGATAGGTGGAGATAGACAAAAATGTTGTGGACAGAAGACAAAAGGAATGTAAATAGGGGTGATTAAGGCTAAGAATGGAGCTGATCATGGATAGATCCATTTCAAGTTGTTTGGTACCTCTTTACACCTTCAACCAGGGCAATCTCATCTGGCGAAGAGGAAATGTAGACTGAGGATCTCCCATCCTGGTGCTGCTTCTGACAATCAGTCTGGTCCTCTCTCTTAACCTGGACTGTGTGGCAAAGACACAGTGCACGAAAAAACAGCTCCTTTCTTTCCTAGAAGTAACACAACCAAATGAATGATGGACAACGAAACAATGGCAGGACAGATCAGTGCGCCATTTGCCAATAGGTCTACTACCCTACTTTGCTGACATGGCCAAGCATAAATGTAACCTACTACCATACTTCTATCATATGTAATCAGAAAGGCTTTTTATCAGAGCCTCTAGTCTAGGATTTAATGTGGCCTTAAATATTTTCATGGCCACTCCAAAGGCATGGGGCTGGATTCTCCGTCCCGCCACATTTCTGGTTCAGCATGAGGCGGGATTCTCAGTCCCGCCACATTTCTGGTTCAGCATGAGGCGGGATGCTCCGTTTCGCCGGCTGATCAATGGAGTTTCCCCATTGTGGGGCTAAAAAATCTTGCATTCAAGAAAACTGCTGCGATGTCTTTCTAAATGATCTGATATTACCAGCTTAACATTTACCTCAGGTCTGGTCCCAAATAACAGCCTTACCTGGTCAGCTATTCCAGCAGCCTTACCTGGTCAGCTATTCCAGCAGGCGCATCAATGAAATCCATTGCTGCATTACTGTAAAAGCTTTGACCATTAGATATAAAGTGCTGTACATGCACATGGCCATCGATGCAGCACTCAATAAACTCCATATTATTCTCAGTCAGCGTTCCTGTTTTATCTGTGAAAACATATTCAACCTGTAACAGATACAGAAAATGATTAGCAAAATCAGTTTCACGATTAGAAGCTGCAACACAATTAAGCATGAAGCAGTTAATCTAACGGGTTCCTCACAGTCAGGGTAAGTGTATCGTGTTGATTAGTTTAAGGATCTCAGTGTCATGTCATAATCTCAGGAATCCGTATCGGACTCTGAAACGGAGCCTCCTTGAGCACAGGATCACTGGACAACTGTGTTGAACAAACCTGAAAATTCCCTAACCTGCAATCCTTAAACGGACCACTGGAGGGCAGAGCAAAACAGATTCATAAACATTTCGCAACATCGAGCATGACAGACACCCGCTCACCCATCACACCCTCACAGCACAGACCCCCCCGCCCCATCACACCCTCACAGCACAGACCCCCCCATCACACCCTCACAGCACAGACACCCCCGCCCCCATCACACCCTCACAGCACAGACCCCCCCATCACACCCTCACAGCACAGACACCCCCCATCACACCCTCACAGCACAGACCCCCCGCCCCCATCACACCCTCACAGCACAGACACCCCCCCCCATCACACCCTCACAGCACAGACACCCCCCCATCACACCCTCACAGCACAGACCCCCCCCCAATCACACCCTCACAGCAGACACCCCCGCCCCATCACACCCTCACAGCACAGACACCACCGCCCCCATCACACCCTCACAGCACAGACACCCCTCCCATCACACCCTCACAGCACAGACACCCCCGCCCCCATCACACCCTCACAGCACAGACCCCCCGCCCCCATCACACCCTCACAGCACAGACCCCCCATCACACCCTCACAGCACAGACCCCCCGCCCCCATCACACCCTCACAGCACAGACACCCCCCATCACACCCTCACAGCACAGACACCCCCCATCACACCCTCACAGCACAGACCCCCCCATCACACCCTCAGCACTGACCCCCCGCCCCATCACACCCTCACAGCACAGACACCACCGCCCCCAACACACCCTCACAGCACAGACACCCCCCATCACACCCTCACAGCACAGACCCCCCCATCACACCCTCACAGCACAGACACCCCCCATCACACCCTCACAGCACAGACCCCCCCATCACACCCTCAGCACTGACCCCCCGCCCCATCACACCCTCACAGCACAGACACCACCGCCCCCAACACACCCTCACAGCACAGACACCCCCCATCACACCCTCACAGCACAGACCCCCCGCCCCCATCACACCCTCACAGCACAGACCCCCCGCCCCCATCACACCCTCACAGCACAGACCCCCCCCAATCACACCCTCACAGCAGACACCCCCGCCCCCATCACACCCTCACAGCAGACACCCCCGCCCCATCACACCCTCACAGCACAGACCCCCCATCACACCCTCACAGCACAGACACCCCCGCCCCCATCACACCCTCACAGCACAGACCCCCCCCATCACACCCTCACAGCACAGACACCCCCGCCCCTCAAAACACCCTCACAGCACAGACACCCCCGCCCCTCAAAACACCCTCACAGCACAGACACTCCCGCCCCCCATCACACCCTCACAGCACAGACACCCCCGCCCCTCAAAACACCCTCACAGCACAGACACTCCCGCCCCCCATCACACCCTCACAGCACAGACACCCCCACCCCTCAAAACACCCTCACAGCACAGACACCCCCGCCCCTCAACAAACCCTCACAGCACAGACACCCCCGCCCCTCAAAACACCCTCACAGCACAGACACCCCCGCCCCTCAACACACCCTCACAGCACAGACACTTCCCCCCCCCCCCCCCTCCCCCCCAATCACACCCTCACAGCAGCACACACCCCCATCAATCACCTCAAAGGACAAATCCCCCACTACCCTCAAAGCACTTAACCTCCCAAAGCCTCACAGGGCTGACCTCCCCCCACTGCCCTTGCAGCACAAGCACCCCAGCTTCCCTCACAGTACGGAGCCGTCACTGCCCACACAGAACATACACCCACATTCCACTCAGAAAAGCCCCCCCACAGTAGACCTCACCCGCATGCCGCAGTCTGAAGCCACCATTCCCCACAGAACAGGCTCCCAATTCCTCTCTTTGCAGTGCACCCCATCTGCAACCTGACCATTCACTCCTAGCACCCCCTGTACCTCCAGTTCCCCCATGATTCAGGCCCCTACCCCCCAACAAGCAGAGACTCCGCCCCATGTCAGTACAGCCCCCACCCTTACCTTCACTCAACCCCCCGTCCCCAGCAGCCTACTCTCACCAATCCCGTTATTCCCTGTGTTCCACACCCCCTTCAACATCCCCCACCCCCAATCACACTCCTATCCTCACACAACCCCTCATCCCTGACCTCCATTCACCCCTCCATCTTTGCCCTCTCACATTTCTGGCTCCCTCGCCCACATCTGGGCCCTCCCTTAGCCTCGGAATCACAGATCACCACCCATTTTAGGTCCGAACTGGTAACTCCACTCTGAGGTGATTAAATCCACCAACCTGCCCCAATTCTTCATTCAGGTCCGACGTGTTCACGATTGGCCCCTCACAAGTTTCATCGTCAAACATGTCCTCATCCCAAGAAATGAAATAGGAGCCTAGAAACTTTTGCATTTCCACAGTGACGTACATGGAGACCGGAATGATATAATTGAAGAGGACCATAAAGGCCAGGAAATCTGTGAATGATGACAGGAACTAGGAAAAAGCAAAAAGGAAATATGAGATTTCTCCTCTCAATAAATTAGGCAAAAACATAATTTAAAACCAATGTAGTTCTGCACCTTATCAATCGCTACGTCAATGGGTTGGATTTTATGTTCCCCCACCACTGAATCTGAAGGTGGTGGGGGGGCTCATTAAATCCAGCAGGTGAAGTGCTGACCAACCTGCTTCTGCCTCCACCACAATTTTACCAGCAATTGATGCCCCACGACTGGCATTTAGCAGATGGCAGGAAAGGTCCACGCCAAATGCCCAGCCCAACAAGGTCCCAATCATGGGTTGGTGGTAGGCTCTCTCCTTAATGGCACCACCCAACTCCCGACCCAAGGTGTGACCCTCCCTCTGGGGCCTCTCAATCCCCAATCCCCTCATCAGGCCCCTCACTGTGACCCAGTGCCCCTCAATTCCTCAAGCCCCAAGTGCAAAACCAGCAATGGCCAAGGCTCCCTTTAGCGCTGATGGTACTGAGTAATGGCTGGCACCTACTTGCCCATTTGGTAAACCATTGGTCTTATATCGGTCTTCCATCTGCTGCTTTTGTTGTACAGGCAAGTCATACCTTTACTGGAATTATGCTGATTCCAAGATAAGGAGAATGCTGCACGATTCACCTCGACACCTCCGACAGATGCAGTGGCAATGAGAGTGTCAAGTCAGGGGAGGAGGTGATGGGGTCGTGGGGGCGGTGGGGTCGGTGGGGGCGATTTGGAGTGGGGGTGATGGGGGAGTGGAGGTGATGGGGGAGTGGGGGTGATGGGGGAGTGGGGGTGATGGGGGAGTGGGGGAGTGGTGGGGGAGATGGGGGAGTGGTGGGGGAGATGGGGGAGTGGTGGGGGAGATGGGGGAGTGGTGGGGGAGATGGGGGAGTGGTGGGGGAGATGGGGGAGTGGGGGTGATGGGGGAGTGGGGGTGATGGGGGAGTGGGGGTGATGGGGGAGTGGGGGTGATGGGGGAGTGGGGGTGATGGGGGAGTGGGGGTGGTGGGGGAGTAGGGGTGATGGGGGAGCGGTGGGGGAGGTGGGGGCGGTGGGGGAGGTGGGGGCGATGGGGGCGGTGGGTGCGGTGGGGCGGTGGGGGCGATGGGGCGGTGGGGGCGATGGGGCGGTGGGGGCGATGGGGCGGTGGGGGCGATGGGGCGGTGGGGGCGATGGGGGCGATGGGGCGGTGGGGGCGATGGGGCGGTGGGGGCGATGGGGCGGTGGGGGCGATGGGGGCGATGGGGCGGTGGGGGCGATGGGGCGGTGGGGGCGGTGGGGGCGATGGGGCGGTGGGGGCGATGGGGCGGTGGGGGCGATGGGGCGGTGGGGGCGATGGGGCGGTGGGGCGGTGGGGGCGATGGGGCGGTGGGGGCGATGGGGCGGTGGGGGCGATGGGGCGGTGGGGCGGTGGGGCGGTGGGGGCGGTGGGGCGGTGGGGGCGATGGGGCGGTGGGGGGCGATGGGGGCGATGGGGCGGTGGGGGCGGTGGGGGCAATGGGGCGGTGGGGGCGATGGGGCGGTGGGGGCGATGGGGCGGTGGGGGCGATGGGGCGGTGGGGGCGATGGGGCGGTGGGGGCGATGGGGCGGTGGGGGCGATGGGGCGGTGGGGGCGATGGGGCGGTGGGGGCGATGGGGCGGTGGGGGCGATGGGGCGGTGGGGGCGATGGGGCGGTGGGGGCGATGGGGCGGTGGGGGCGATGGGGCGGTGGGGGCGATGGGGCGGTGGGGGCGATGGGGCGGTGGGGGCGATGGGGCGGTGGGGCGGTGGGGGCGATGGGGCGGTGGGGGCGATGGGGCGGTGGGGGCGATGGGGCGGTGGGGGCGATGGGGCGGTGGGGGCGATGGGGCGGTGGGGGCGATGGGGCGGTGGGGGCGATGGGGCAGTGGGGGCGATGGGGTAGTGGGGGCGATGGGGTAGTGGGGGCGATGGGGTAGTGGGGGCGATGGGGTAGTGGGGGCGATGGGGTAGTGGGGGCGATGGGGTAGTGGGGGCGATGGGGTAGTGGGGGCGATGGGGTAGTGGGGGCGATGGGGTAGTGGGGGCGATGGGGTAGTGGGGGCGATGGGGTAGTGGGGGCGATGGGGTAGTGGGGGCGATGGGGTAGTGGGGGCGATGGGGTAGTGGGGGCGATGGGGTAGTGGGGGCGATGGGGTAGTGGGGGCGATGGGGTAGTGGGGGCGATGGGGTAGTGGGGGCGATGGGGTAGTGGGGGCGATGGGGTAGTGGGAGCGATGGGGTAGTGGGAGCGATGGGGTAGTGGGGGCGATGGGGTAGTGGGGGTGATGGGGTAGTGGGGGTGATGGGGTAGTGGGGGTGATGGGGTAGTGGGGGTGATGGGGGAGTGGGGGTGGTGGGGATGATGGGGGAGTGGGGGTTTTAGAGAGGGGGTAATGGGGTTGTTCGTAAATGCAATGAATATTTACAAAGGACCGAAAGCACTCTTGATCTCTAATTTACCTTGTTCCTTCGCCGTTCTGTCTGCGTTTTCATGTTAAACCAAGGCTCATCTCGAACAGACTCATTTTGCCACATGTATTTCATGATTGTGGTTATCAAAGCTTTACTGATCAATATGCACAAGTATACTATCAGGAATACATTCATTGATCTGTTAAAGAAAGTACACAGATTACCCAATGATATTAAAGAGGCAGAGTTATCGGGCCTAAATCCCTGGGAGTGGAAACAGTGAGATTGTCACTCCGCGTCTACATTGGAAACAGTGAGATTGTCACTCCGCGTCTACATTGGAAACAGTGGGATTGCCGCTCCACGTCTACATTTCATCTTGAAATGTTTCCAATCGTGTCTGAACTGACGAGACAGGCTTGGTGAGAAACGGGCAATGCAGTGCACCTCCCATTGAGGGCTTCAGAGTTCAATGCTTGGGCAGTTGGGGGATGTCGGGGAGGTTTGGCCAGTTTTGTGGGGATGGGTTCGGGGGGGGGGGGGCAGCAGCAGTTGGGGAAAGGGATTCTGGACATTCTGATGGGCCAACAGGGGTAGTTGGGGGTTGAGGGTTGTCCTGAGAGGGGGTATTTGGTCCATGAGGCAAGGAGGTCTCCTGCTCGGAGGTGGGGGAGGTTACTGCAGATTATGCCCCACAGACATGCAGAGCTTGTCAGAGACCAGTAGAACACTTATTAATATGTCCCTGTATCAATGCCCGAGGTGAAATCACTGGCTTCGAATCGCATCATCCAGTCCATTTAACTGAGATTTTTAATACTGATTACTGTAACTGATTGAGTGCCTAGCATTCAATCAGTAACGATTTGGGCAAGAGATCCGTTGTGACAAATAGTAAAACTGTAAATCTCTCTGTCCTGCCATCTCACATTCTATCTACACACAGGTCTTTCTTCACGCTGTCATATCACTCAAGTTATTGATAGAATCAAGAACTCTACGGTGCAAAAGGAGGCTGTTCGGCCCATCAGGTCTGAACCGACCTTCCGAAAGAGCACTCACCCCATGAACACATCCCGTCCACCACCGATCTATCACCCTAACTTAACCCACACATACCTGGACTGTAAGGGACAATTTTAGCATGGCCAATCCACCCCAACCTGCACATCCTTGGGCAATATCTCGGCATATTCCCCAATCTGTTCACCGATCTGAGTCCATATCCATCAAGTCATTTCTTTATTTTTTTGAAACACGTCTACTGGTTTCTCGAACAGAAAAATACAAATTGGCTTAATAGCTAATTTAGGAACAGTAGCACAATGGTTAGCACTGTTGCTTCACAGCTCCAGGGTCCCAGGTTCGATTCCCGGCTTGGGTCACAGTCTGTGTGGAGTCTGCACGTTCTCCCCGTGTCTGTGTGGGTTTCCTCCGGGTGCTCCGGTTTCCTCCCACAGTCCAAAGATGTGCAGGTTAGATGGATTGGCCAATGATAAATTGCCCTTAGTGTCCAAAAAGGTTAGGTGGGGTTACGGGGATAGAGTGGAGATGTGGGCTTGGGTGAGGTGCTGCTTCCAAGGGCCAGTGCAGACTCGATGGACCGAATGGCCTCCTTCTGCACTGTAAATTCTATGATTCTATGAACCTGCGGATTGAGGAGCTTGAGGAGAGTACTGCGATAGGGCGGGGTAGGCCATGAAGAGATCTGTAAACAAAGATGTGCAGCGGGATTCTCCGATCACCGACGCCAAAATCGCGTTCGGCGATCAGCCAGAGAATCCCCATTTGCGCCGAAATCGGGGGGGGGGGGGGGCTGCTTTTGCGATGCTCCGCCCCCTCCAAAACATCACCCGAGTCCCACCCCTGTGCTCCGCCGCCGATGGGCAGAGTCCTCGACAGCATTAACACTTATCCTATTTTTGGGGGGGAACCCTGTGTGGCGACTGCGGACTGGAGTCCAGCACCGCCAGTCGGGTGAGAGCCATTCCGCGGGCAGTGGGGGCACTGGTGGTCCAGGGGTGGTGAGTCTGGCCAAAGGGGGGCAGTTTTTGGCAGGTTAGGTCCGTACGCGGCTGGCGCCATGTTTCACCACCGTGCGCATGCACAGCCACGGACCTGGCAATTCTCCGGCAGTATCTGCAGCTAAAGCTGCATGCCTGCTAGCCCCCCACCAGGCGGAGGATCGGTGCCACTGTTCCCACGCCGCCGTCAGCACTTAGTCTTCAAATCGGAGACTCCAGCCCAAAGTGTTCACTGTGGTAAACACCACTGGTAACACATTGCATGTATTACGGTACTGCCTGTGTATTACAGGTACCACAGTAAATCCCAGCCTGCTGGCTCCTCCCAGCAGGCGGCGTATAAAAGTGTACGCTCTCCTGTGCTGCTCCCATTCTGGTTCCAGCTGCAGGAGGCACAACATCTTGTGCAATGAAGCCTCGATTGTTTCACCATTCTCGTCTCGTGGTAATTGACGGTACATCAATTTATTGCACAAGATTTTAAAAGATGAACATCTTCATCAAGCCAGATCGCCTGGAGCTGAGCCCTCACGCAGCCAACGCCACATCCATCTTCGAGCACTGGCTAGCCTGCTTTGAAGGGTACCTCAGAGCAGCCACTGAAGAACTCTCGGACCCACAGAAGCTCCAAGTCCTCGACTCACGGGTGAGCCCTCAAGGTTTTCCCCCTCATCCGGGATGCGCCCACCTACACAGAAGCGATGACGCTACTAAAGGGACACTACATTAAGTCGGTAAATCAAGTGTACGCCAGGCACCTCCTGGCCACGAGACGGCAACTCCCGGGGGAGATTCTGGACAATTTCATGCCGGCTCTACAGATTCTCGGTAGGAACTGTGACTGCCCGGCAGTTTCGGCAGTCCAACACACCAAAATACTAATCAGAGACGCTTATGTCACGGGCATTAAGTCTACGTACGTTCGCCAGCGACTATTGGAGAGGGGTACGCTCGATCTTGCAGAGACTAGGCAGCTTGCTAATTCCCTAGAAGCGGCCTCCCGTAATCTGGAGGCCGACACCCCCGACCGCGCGGCACCCTCGTGGGCATCATGGGCCCCACCAGCTGCCAACTCGAGTACACCGCAAGCCTGCGCCGCGTGGCAGCCAGCCAACTTGGGGGGCCCAAATGTTATTTTTGTGGCCAGAGCAAACATCCCAGGCAGCGCTGCCCTGCGCGGGGTGCAACCTGCAATGGGTATGGGAAGAAGGGCCACTTCATTTCAGTTTGCCAGGCTCGGTCGGTCGCCGCTGTTTCCAGGCCTGGCATTGCTACACCCCCCACGTGTGATTTAGGGGCGCCATCTTCTCTACCACAAGCCACGTGCGGCTTTGATGCCATCTTTGATGCCGCCCGCCGTGTGCGCCCCATGGGCGGCGCCACCTTCGCCGTTATTTTGGACCGCGCCTCAGGACCCCCGCGCGACTGGCCGTTCGCTGCCCGCTGATACCTCCGCCACCGCTGATCAGCCCGGGACCTCCCAACATCTTCCGCAGCTCGCCTCCATCACCCTGGATCAGTCTCGGCCCCGTAACCTCGCGACCGCTACGACGACGGTAAAGATCAACGGGCACGAGACGACCTGCCTCTTTGACTCCAGGAGCACAGAGAGTTTCATCCACCCTGCTACGGTAAGGCGCTGCTCCCTCCCGGTACTCCCCGTCACCCAATCCGGGGGTACTGTGTCGCGGCCCTCACCGTTCAGGGCATAGAGTACAGCAACTTCAGGCTCTACGTCCTCCCCCATCTCTGCAGTGCCCTGTAAATTCTGCGGACCCGTGCCCCCCCTCACCGTCTGCGGCCTCACGACCCTCAAGGTCGATCCACCTTTACTTTTTGCAAACCTCACCCCGGACTGCAAGCCCGTCGCCACTAGGAGCAGACGGTACAGTGCCCAGGACAGGTCGGAAGTCCCAACGGCTTCTGCGGGAGGGGATCATTGAGGCCAGTCACAGCCCCTGGAGAGCTCAAGTGGTGGTAGTGAAGAATGGGGAGAAGCACAGGTGGTCATTGACTACAGTCAGACCATCAAACGGTACACGCAGCTGGACGCGTACCCCCTCCCACGCATATCTGACATGGTCAATCAGATTGCGCAGTATCGAGTCTTCTCCACAGTAGAGTTGAAGTCCGCCTACTACCAGCTCTCCATCCGCCCGGAGGACAGCCAATACACTGCGTTCGAAGCAGATGGCCGCCTCTATCATTTCCTCAGACTTCCCTTCAGCGTCACCAATGGGGTCTCGGTCTTCCAGCAAGAGATGGACCGAATGGTTGACCAGTAGGAGCTGCAGGCCACATTCCCGTACCTAGATAATGTCACCATCTGCGGCCACGATCAGCAGGACCACGGCGCAAACCTCCAAAAATTCCTCCATAGCGCCAAACTCCTTAACCTCACCTACAATAAGGAGAAATGCATGTTCCGCACCAACCGCTTTGCCATCCTTGGCTACATAGTGGAAAGTGGAATCCTAGGGCCCGACCCCGACCGCATGCGCCCACTCATGGAACTCCCTCTCCCCCACTGCCCAAGGCCCTGAATCAATGCCTGGGGTTTTTCTCATATTACGCCCAGTGGGTCCCTAATTATGCGGACAAGACCCACCCACTCATCAAGTCCACAGTTTTTCCCCTGGCGACTGAGGCCCGCCAGGCCTTCAACCACATCAAGGCGGACATCGCCAAGGCCACGATGCACACAGTCGACGAGACCCTCCCCTTTCAGGTGGACAGCGATGCATCAGACGTGGCTCTGGCCACCACCCTCAACCAGGCGGGCAGACCCGTGGCTTTCTTTTGCCACACCCTCCATGCCTCCGAAATTTGACACTCCTCTGTCGAAAAGGAGGCCCGAGCCATTGTGGAAGCTCTGAGACATTGGCAGCATTACCTGGCCGGCAGGAGATTCACTCTCCTCACTGACCAACGGTCGATTGTCTTCATGTTTAACAATACGCAGCGGGGCAAGATCAAAAACGACAAGATCTTGAGGTGGAGGATCGAGCTCCCTACCTATAACTATGAGATCTTGTATAGCCCCGGGAAGTTCAATGAGCCCCCAGATGCCCTGTCCCGCGCACAAGTGGACCGACTCCGGGCTCTCCACAATGACCTCTGCTACCCGGGGGGTCACCCGGTTCTTCTGTTTTGTCAAGGCCCGCAACCTGCCCTACTCCATTGAGGAGGTCAGGACCGTAACCAGAGACTGCCAGGTCTGCGCCGAGTGCAAGGCGCACTTCTACCGGCCAGATAGAGCGCACCTGGTGAAGGCCTCCCGCCCCTTTGAGCGCCTCAGAATGGACTTCAAAGGGCCCCTCCCCTCCACCGACCGCAACGTGTACTTCCTCAACGTAATTGATGAGTACTCCCGTTTCCCTCTCGCCATCCCATGCCCCGACATGACTTCTGCCACGGTCATCAAGGCCCTGCAGAGTATCTTCACCCTGTTCGGTTTCCCCACCTACATCCAGTTATCGGGGATCCTCCTTCATGAGTGACGAGCTGCGTCACTTCCTGCTCAGCAAGGGCATTGCCTCGAGCAGGACGACCAGGTACAACCCCCGGGGAAATGTGCAGGTGGAGAGGGAGAACGGGACGGTCTGGAAGGCCATCCTGCTGACCCTTCGGTCTAAAACTCTCCTGGTCTCCTGCTGGCAGGAGGTCCTCCCCGAAGCGCTCCACTCCATCCAGTCGCTCCTGTGCACCGCTACTAATGAGACCCCTGACGAACGTGTGTTTGCCTTCCCTAGGAAGTCCACCTCCGGGTTTCGCTCCCAACATGGCTGACAGTTCCTGGACCCGTCCTCCTCCGGAAGCATGTGCGGAGCCATAAATCAAACCCCTTGGTTGAGAAAGTCCACCTCCTCCATGCAAACCCACAGTACGCCTACGTAACACACCCCGACGGGTGACAGGACAGTCTTCCTCCGGGACCTGGCACCCGCTGAGTCCCCACCCACAAACCCCGACCTGATACCGCTCCTCCCCCCCCGGGTTGCCTCGTTCACCCCTGCGCCACCCACCCTCCCACCAGCGAACCTCACCGCAGCCCCCACCCCAGCAGGATCCAGCCCCCACTGGATCCACTCAGGGGTGACGAAGGAGAGAACAACACGTTCCCGGAGTCGCAGGTGACCACATTGGCGCCCACACCACCACCAGGACTGAGGCGAACGCAGCGGAGGGTCAGAGCCTCCGACCGACTCAATCTGTAATGTTTTCTTCACCCCCACCGGACTCTTTTTCTAAACAGGGGGTGAATGTGGTAAACACCACTGGTAACACATTGCATGTATTGCTGTACTGCCACTGTATCACAGGTACCACAATAAATCCCAGCCTACTGGCTCCTCCCAACAGGCGACGTATAAAAGTATATGCTGTCCTGCGCTGCTCCCATTCTGGTTCCAGCTGCAGGAGGCACAACATCTTGTGCAATAAAGCCTTGATTGTTTCACCATTCTCATCTCGTGGCAATTGACGGTGCATCATTGACCACTAGCGGATTAGTGGAGTTCTACGACAGCAAAGCTGCCGCCGCACCTGGGCCGATTCAACGACCATTGAGGGGCTAGCACTGGCTACCACGTGGCACACAATCGATTCCAATGAGAAACGGTGCCGGATTCACGATTGACACTCTTCACTCCCCACACACACCATCCCAGCCAACAGGATGGCAGCGAAGAGGGCGGCACTCCGTTTTACGGACACTTGAGTTTGACACCCTGCTAAACGCCATCCTATCAGCCACCGCCGTTTGCCTTGCCTGGGCACAGGTGGCAGAGGCTGCAAGTGCCGTGGGCAACGTAGTCCAGAACGGCCAGCAGTGCCATTAGAAGTTGCATGACCTCCTCAGGGCGGCTAGGGTGACTAGGCAGCACTGTGCTGCTGGCACCAACCCCCCTACCCACACCCCCATAACCCCCCCCACCTGGAATGCATCCGAAACCCCACCCTGCACCACATGCCGGCACCCATATCGGCCGCCATGGCCGAGTGCCCTGGCACTGAAGCCACCAGCTACCCACCCCCTGGGCTGCATGCGTCGTACTGTCCAAACACCGCGCAATTTCTGCTAACCCACTTCTAGAAGGCCGCCCATAACCGCCAGGTGCAGAAGACTGGAGGGCAACCCCCGGATTTGCGCCCCCACTGCGGCAGAGCAGAGGGCCCTGGACATGGTCGACGGACCCGAGAAAAGGGCAGTCGCCGGGGTGGAGATCGGCGAGAGGGTAAGAAGTGAGACCCCGCGAGTCGTGGCTCCCCGTGACACATGCGTCAACACCCCCCCCCCCCCCCCCTCCTGCCCACACCACCCTCACTCCCACACCAGCCCTTCACCTCTGCTCTACACACACCCCACTCCCACCCGTCTAATCATGTGTCTTGTCTTGTGTCTTGTAGGAGCTGCTGGTGATGGGGCGGCCGTTCTGGTGTCCCCTGCTGCCGCCCCCAGCCAGAACCCCAGGTGCTGACCAGCGATGAGATGTAGCCACCTGGGTTGGCCACTTCCCGACTTAAAATGGAGGTCCGCAAAGACTACATGGAAATTCAGCCAACACAGGCAAAAACTAGCAAGTGCAGAAATCCTGTGTATTAGAAATTGCAAAAGCCCAGACAGCACTGAAACCAGCAGCCATCTGCATAGTAATGAGCGATCCCCAGGAACAATCAAAACATTTAAGGTGAATAAGGCCAAGTCAGACTCCTCGGCGCCAGCAGGAGCCAAGACAAAGGAAGGCCGACGGACACTCAGGGACCGCCCAGCGATCAGGGAACAAGTCCAGTCTTGGAGAAATCAATCCAAGTGATCCGAACGGCGGGAAGCCCCTGGGGACTATAAAGTAAAGCCCCCAAGTTCAAATCGGTCTTCTTGGCAGGGTCACTCAGCAACTCGAATCAACCCTTGAGAGTGAACTGTCTAAGCTGCCGCATCAACCCAGTAAATCTCCAGTGAACGCACACTACGAGATGGGTGCTCCTCGCTACCAGTCCATACCAGCTTTTGAATCCAGCAGACTCAGATCGAACGAAAAGCCATTTGTTCCCCTGACCTGGTGGGCCAATTACGAAGCTAAGTATAGGCCTTTTAGTGATAGAGAATAGTCTAGAAAGTAGAGTTTATGCATGAGTAGTGATTTACTGTGTATAATAAATGTGTTTTGATTTGAATCTTACTAATTGGTGTGTTGAGTTATTGATCAGTACTTGAACTTGAACCTCGTGGCAGTATCACAAAGATACCTGGCGACTCTAGAGCAAAGGTTATAGAAACAGAGCAAATTAAATAAAGATACAACGGGCAACATTTAAGAGCCAACCAAAAGTTAGCAACAGAGAACACCGACACAGAGGGGAGCCATCAACCCGAGACCCAGGTTACACCAGAGCACGAGTCCAAGGATAACTGATTTCCCGTCACAGCTTCTCCAAGACACTTCACCATCCCAAAGGCACTCACCTCGGTTGGGCATGTTAGTGGTGGCTGCTGGGACACTCTCTGGTGCTCACCACACAGCTGCTCCGTTACAGCAGTTGGAGGTAGCAACTCCCGAGGGGACGGACGGATGGTCGGAGGGTGGGCCAACCCCAGTGACTAGCTGCTGTCCAGACAGGTTTCGGGCTTCTGGAACGGACGGTCCCTTCGATTGTGGAGATGCAGTCACAGAGCCAGGGACTACATGAGGGGTTGCCGGTGAACATCCAGCACCTGCAGGCACATGTGGAGGAGTCCAACCCTGTGCAGGAGCAGGTGGTGGTGCCGGCCATGCATGCCACCCAGGCCAACACTGCATGGGTGGCGTCCACAGTGGAGACCTTGGGGGCGAGGGTTTCAGCTCGGGATCAACATGTTCAAGGTCTGGAGAAATCTGTGCAGGCAGTGGCCGAGGACCAGGGCAGGGCTGCCCGGCCATAGTCCAGCCTGGCCACCCATGGTCGCGCCTCTGTGTCCCACCTCCAATCTATCCCTCATCAGTCACGCCGCCTGTTTCTCTATTTTTAAAAGCACAAGTGAACCTCCCCGTCGGAAATTCCCCCAGTGTGGGCGGAGAATCACAGAGGCCCCGGAGAATACGAGGTCAGGCCCGTCAATGATATTCCAACATTGTTTACTGTACGTGCGGAGTGAAATGCCTTGACGCCGCTGTCGAGGCGACGGAGAACTGCAATTTGGCGTGAACCCAGCACCCGCCATGATTTTGGCGTCAAAACCGATTCTCCGCCCAATCGTGTTTCCCGATACCGGCATCGGCCAAGAGAATCCCGCCTGTGAATTTTAAAATTGAGGCATTTCTGATTGTGGAGCCCATGTAAGTCTGTGAGCACAAGGGTTAGAGTGAATGGGATTTGATGGTAAACAGGCAGCAGAGTTTTGAATGAGTTGAAGTTTAAGGAGGGTGGAAAATAGGAATCCAGCCAGCAGAATGTTAGAATAATAGATTCTGGAGAGAATTAAAGCATTGACCAGAAGCTGAGTTGCAGATAACCTGAGGCACTGGCAGAGGTGCGGGATATTACAGAAGGGGAAGTAGGTACTCTTGTTTTAGTGCAGCCTCAAGCCCGAGAGAGGAATGGAACCCGCAGGTTATGGTCGCAATTTGTGACAGGGATTGCAGACAATGCCTTTGGCCTTCTCAATATTTAACTACATGAGCCAAGTAAATTCCTCCTCAAAATAAAAGGTTGCTTCATACAAGTGAAATAAGGAGAGACATTCCTTAAAATATTGCAAGCAAGTTTAATCCTGTAATATTAGTGTTTGTTTCAGTGTCAGATGTGAGCTATAATGCAGGGGAGAGATAGGCACAGCCTTACTTTTCCACAGCTGAGCGTTTCTGTGACTTGGATTGATAATTTAATGCCATCTTTGTTTCCATGCCAGTGTATATTGCCACACCTGAAAACAATATTAAGGGAAAGCAGTAATAGAAAATATCACACAAAGTCAACATCACAAAATCACAATTATCTAATAATTAATTTTGACAATTACTGCACCAGATTTTGAACATAACAGAAGAAATAGCAGGTGTTGGCCTCGGGCCAAGTCTACGTTCAACAAGGACATGGCTGATCTGATTGCTGCCTGAACTCCACTTCACTGTCTGCCCTTCATGACCTTTGACTCCCAGGTCGATCAAAAGGCTGTCGAACCAAAGTTTGAATATGTTCAATGAGCCAGCCTCCACTGCTCTCTGCAGAACAGAATTCCAACGATTAATGACTCAGAAGAAATTTGTCCTTGTATGTTTAAACGGACGTATTTTTGAACTGTGCCCCTAGTTCCAGATTCCCACACGAGGGAACCCATCCTCAGCAGTGCCAGGACCTCTCTTATGTTTCAATAAGATCATCACTCATTCTTCTGAACTCCCAACGGGTAAAGGGCCAACAACCTCGAGTAAGGAGACCAAACTGCATGCAGTATTCTGTGTGCTCTCATCAATGCCCTGTGCAGTTATCGCAAGATTTCCCTATTTTTATATTCCGACAAGGACACCCAGATTCCTCTGGACCAATATATTCTGCAGTCTTTCTCCATTTAAGTAATATTCTGCTTTTCTATTCTTCCTGCCAAAATAGACAAGTGTACATTTTCCCACATTATACAATTATGCCCACTCACAACTGTATGGCACGGTAGCACAGTAGTTAGCACTGTTGCTTCACAGCTCCAGGGTCCCAGGTTTGATTCCCGGTTTGAGTCACTGTCTGTGCGGATTCTGCACGTTATCCCCGGGGCACCCGGAGGAAACCCATGCAGACACGGGGAGAAAATGCAAACTCCACACAGTCACCCAAGGCTGAAATTGAACCCGGGACCCTAGAGCTGTGAGGCAGTAGTGCTAACCACTGTGCTATTGTGCCGCCCTCACAACCCTCCTTATCTCAGCCTTTAATTTTATTCTGAGACTATGACCTCTGGCCCTAAACTCTCCCATGAGGATTAACACAACAGAATCACAGAATAATACAGTGCAGAAGAGGCCCTTCGGCCCATCGAGTCTGCACCGACAGGTGAAAAATTCCTGGCCTGTCTAGCTAATCTCATTTTCCAGCAGTTGGCCCATAGCCTTGAATGTTAGGACGTGCCAAGTGCTCATCCAGGTACTTTTTAAAGAATGTGAGGCAACCCGCCTCTACGTTGGGACGTCTTGTTGAAGTTGTACAAGACATTGGTACGGCCACACTTGGAATACTGTGTGCAGTTCTGGTCACCCTATTATAGAAAGGATATTATTAAACTAGAAAGAGTGCAGAAAAGATTTACTAGGATGTTGCCGGGACTTGATGGTTTGAGTTATAAGGAGAGGCTGGATAGACTGGGACTTTTTTCCCTGGAGCGTAGGAGGCTTAGGGGTGATCTTATAGAGGTCTATAAAATAATGAGGGGCATAGATAAGGTAGATAGTCAACATCTTTTCCCAAAGGTAGGGGAGTCTAAAACTAGAGGGCATAGGTTTAAGGTGAGAGGGAGAGATTCAGAAGGGCCCAGAGGGGCAATTTCTTCACTCAGAGGGCAGTGAGTGTCTGGAATGGGCTGCCAGAGGTAGTAGTAGAGGCGGGTACAATTGTGTCTTTTAAAAAGCATTTAGATAGTTACATGGGTAAGATGGGTATAGAGGGTTATGGGCGAAGTGATGGGCAACTGGGACTAGCTTAATGGTAAAAACTGGGCGGCATGGACTGGTTGGGCCGAAGGGCCTGTTTCCATGATGTAAACTTCTATGATTCTATGATACCGCCCTCCCAGGCCGTGCATTCCAGACTGTCACCACCCTCTGGGTAAAAAAGCTTTTCCTCAAACCCCACTAAACCTGCCGCCTCTCATCTTGAAATTGTGTCCCCCTCGTAACTGACCCTTCAACTGAAGGTAACAGCTGCTCCCTATTCACCCTGTCCATGCCCCTCATAATCTTATACACCTCGATCAGGTCACCCCATCAGTCTTCTCTGCTCCAGCGAAAACAACCCAAACCTATCCAATCTCTCTTTATAACTTAAATGTTCCATCCCAGGCAACATCCTGGTGAATCGCCTCTGCACCCCATCCAGTGCAATCACATCCTTCCTATAATGTGGCGACAAGAATTGCATCTCCTCAGCATTTACCTTTTCAAGCCCCTTAAGAATCCGATATGTTTCAATGAGATCACCTCTCATTCAGGAGCGGCACGGTGGTGCAGTGGTTAGCACTGCTGTCTGCCAGCACCGAGGACCCAGGTTCAATCCCGGCTCCAGATCACATCTCGTGTGGAGTTTGCATATTTTCTCTGTGTCTGCGTGAGTCTCACCCCCACAACCCAGAGATGTGCAGGGGAGGTGGACTGGCCACACTAAGTTGCCCCTTAATTGGATAAAAATAATTGGGTACTCTTTAAAAAAAAAAAAAAGAGATCACCTCTTATTTTCCAAAATTACAATGGGTAGAATCCCAACCTGTTTAACCTTTGCTCACAAGACACTCCCTCCATACTAGTTTGGATCAGAAATTGGCCAGCTGGAAGAAGACAAAGGGTGGTGGTTGATGGGAAATGTTCAGACTGGGGTCCAGTTACTAGTGGTGTACCACAAGGATCTGTTTTGGGGCCACTGCTGTTTGTCATTTTTATAAATGACCTGGAGGGCGTAGAAGGATGGGTGAGTAAATTTGCAGATAACACTAAAGTCGGTGGAGCTGTGGACAGTGCGGAAGGATGTTACAAGTTACAGAGGGACATAGATAAGCTGCAGCGCTGGGCTGAGAGGTGGCAAATGGAGTTTAATGCAGAAAAGTGAGAGGTGATTCATTTTGGAAGGAATAACAGAAAGACAGAGTACTGGGCTAATGGTAGGATTCTTGGTAGTGTGGATGAGCAGAGAGATCTCGGTGTCCATGTACATAGATCCCTGAAAGTTGCCACCCAGGTTGAGAGGGTTGTTAAGAAGGCCATGAGGTCATGTTGCAGCTGTACAAAACTCTGGTGCGGCCGCATTTGGAGTATTGCGTGCAATTCTGGTCGCCGCATTATAGGAAGGATGTGGAAGCATTGGAAAGGGTGCAGAGGAGATTTACCAGAATGTTGCCTGGTATGGAGGGAAGCTCTTATGAGGTAAGGCTGAGGGACTTGAGGCTGTTTTCGTTAGAGAGAAGAAGGTTAAGAGGTGACTTAATTGAGGCATACACGATGATCAGAGGATTGGGTAGGGTGGACAGTGAGAGCCTTCTTCCTCGGATGGTGATGTCTAGCACGAGGGAACATAGCTTTAAATTGAGGGGAGATAGAGATAAGACAGATGTCAGAGGTAGGTTCTTTACTCCGAGAGTAGTAAGGGCGTGGAATGCCCTGCCTGCAACAGTAGTGGACTCGCCAACACTAAGGGCATTCAAATGGTCATTGGATAGACATATGGACGATAAGGGAATAGTGTAGATGGGCTTTAGAGTGGTTTCACAGGTCGGTGCAACATCGAGGGCCGAAGGGCCTGTACTGCGCTGTAATATTCTATGTTCTATGGGGATCATCGGAGTGAACCTTCTCTGAACCGCCTCCAATGAAATAAATCTTTCCTTAAATAAGGGACCAAAACTGCTCCCAGTTCTGCAGATGTGGTCTCACCAGCGCCTTGTACAGCTGCATCGAGACTTCTTGACTCTTATACTCCAACCCCTTGAAATCAAGACCAACATTCGATTGGCTTCCTATAACCTGCTGCTCCTGTGTGCTAGCTTTCTGTGTTTCGTGCACAAGTCCCTCCAAGTCCCTTTGTGTTGTAGATTTCTGCAGTTTGTCTCTATTTTAATAATACTCTCTTCTTTTGTTCTCCCTTCCAAAATGAACTTCACATTTTCCCACATTATAATCCATTTGCCAACTTTTTGCCCAATTATTTAACCTGTCAATATCTCTTTGCAAACTGTTTGTATCCCTCTCACAACTTGCCTTTCCACTTATTTTTGTGTCGTCTGCTAATTTGGCTGCAGTACATTTCCTTCCAAGTCATTAATATAAATTTTTTGTAAGGGCCACGAAGAATCCAGCCCGAGTTTTAAGGATACAAAGTAATAACATTTATTTACTATAACATATATACGTAACAGTAGCAGTAACTTCCCTTGCTACATACTCCTTCCTCCTGGTTCCTGAACTGGCCAGCTTATTTATACTAGGAGTTTACTAGTGGTTTCTCCGCCCCCCTCATTGGGGAAGCTCATACTCCCATAGGATTGTGGGATAGTCATTCGTCCCCAGCCAATGGTAAGTAGGCAGGTTATAACATCCCTCCCCCCCAAAGTCCAAGGAATCCACCAAAGACCCTGGCGAAGGAGGGCGTCGGACTCGTTTGGCAGCAGGCCGGACGCCATTTGCACGCGGCGCTGGATCAGGCAGCGTGTAACGAGACGGAGACCGGCGCTTCCGTGATGAACGGCGCGGTTGTACATCCACGGCCTGTGGACCCGAGGATTCCCCCTCTGATTCATCCTGTGTCTCCATCTCGGAGTCAGAGTCTGCTGCCTCCGTCATGTCAGCGTCTCTATCTCCATTCGGTCCCGTAACGACCTGCGCAGGCTTCGAGTGAGGCACCAGTGGAAGATTTTGAGGACTACCTTCGCTTGTCTCTGGTCTCTGCGGCTGTTGAAATGAGCTCCGGGGGCGGGGAATCTTTTGAGGGGATGATCTTCAGGACCGAACGTGGTCTACATGTTTTCGCTGGAGACGACCCTGGGCTTGCACTTGATAAGATATAGGGCCCGTTTGGCGAAAAATTACACCAGGAACCCATTGGGCACCACCAGCAAAATTCCGAACGAATACTGGGTCACCGGGCGCAAACTGCCGAATCGGACGATGCTGAGAAAATCCCTGTCCCTGCCGTTCCTGTGTGCGGCGTACCTTTGCGCCAATGTCCGGGAAAACCATACTAAGGCGGGTGCGAAGTCTCCGGCCCATTGGGAGTTCTGCGGGAGCTACCCCAGTCACTGCATGGGGGGTGGTCCTGTACGTAAACAAAAAGCGAGCCAGTCTCATGTCCATTGATCCGGAAGACTGCTTCTTTAGGCCTCTTTTGAATGTCTGCACTGCGCGCTCTGCCAACCCATTTGAAGCCGGGTGGTATGAGGCAGTGCGGATATGGCGGATGCCGTTCATCTTTGTAAACCTAGCAAATTCCTCACTCGTGAATGGAGTGCCATTATCCGTGACCAGCACCTCGGGGAGGCCATGCGTACTAAACGATAAACGCATCTTTTCAATTGTTGCGCAGGACGTTGTCCCCTGCATCTTATGCACCTCTAGCCATTTGGACTGGGCGTCAATTAGTAGAAGGAACATGGATCCTTGAAAAGAGCCTGCGAAATCTGCATGCAAGCGTGCCCAAGGCCGCCCTGGCCATTCCCAGTGATGTAGGGGTGCGGCCGGCGGAAGCTTCTGATGCTCCTGGCAAATGGAGCAGTTTTGGGCCACCTTCTCAATGTCGGTGTCGAGGCCTGGCCGCCAGACATAACTCCGGGCCAACATTTTCATTTTGGTCACGCCTGGATGCCCATTGTGCAAGTCTGATAGTATCAGCTCCTGGCCTTTTTCCGGGACAATCACACGCGTCCCCCACATGAGGATGCCGTCTTCCACGCTGAATTCTGACAGCTTGGAGGAAAATGCCCGCAACTCGCCTGGGAGCTGTCTATGCTGCCCACCATGCAGGACTATGTGCCGACCCTTTGACAAAACTGGCTCCGTCTGGGTCCACTCACGGATCTGTGATGCCGTGACAGGCAAGGTGTCCATAAAATTTAGGGTTGCAACCACCTCACCGGTCGTGGGGGTCGACATGGGGCCGGTCGATAAAGGCAATCGGCTCAGTGCGTCGGCATTTGCTATCTGTGTACCTGGTTTGTGCTCCAGAGAATACTCGTATGCAGCAAGCAACAAAGCCCAGCGCTGGATCCGTGCAGAAGCAATGGGCGGTATTGGCTTATCCTCTCTGAAAAGTCCCAGCAGGGGCTTATGATCAGTCACGATAGTGAAATGGCGGCCGTACACGTACTGGTGGAAGCGTTTCACAGCAAAACCCACTGCCAGGCCCTCCTTCTCGATCTGCGCGTACTTTTTCTCCGCTGCAGTCAATGTGCGGGACGCGAAAGCTATCGGTCGCTCGGCCCCGTTCTCCATCTTGTCGGACAGGACGGCCCCAATACCACACGGGGATGCATCACATGTGACGAGCAAAGGCTTTCCAGGATCATAGTGGGTTAGTAACCCAGACGACGACAATTGTTGCTTCACCCACCGGAAAGCGGTTTCTTGCGGCTGACCCCAAACCCAGGTGTGAAGGTGCAAAGGGGCCAGCGTAGTTGCCAGATTGGGGAGGAACTTCCCGTAATAGTTTACGAGACCAAGAAAAGAACGAAGATGCGAAGTGTGAGTCAGGGCGGGGCATGTTGAATTGCACGCACCTTCTCTACGACGGAGTGCAGACCTTCGCGGTCCACCCGATAACCGAGGCAGACTACGTCCTTTGCCTGAAATACGCACTTTGTGCGACGTAAACGGACTCCAGCCTCCGAAAGGCGTCTAAGGACAGCCTCCAGATTTTCCAAATGTTCTTGCTCCGACGTCCCTGTAATCAAAACGTCATCTAGGTAGACAGCCACACGTGGTAAACCTCTCAAAATGCCCTCCATAACACGTTGAAAAATTGCGCAGGCAGAGGATACTCCAAAGGGCAACCGTGTATATTCATACAGGCCTCGCTGTGTATTAATCGTTACATATGGTCGGGAGGCAGGGTCCAGCTCCAACTGCAGGTAGGCGTGACTCATATCTAATTTTGTGAACGAGAGTCCACCTGCAAGTTTCGCGTAGAGATCCTCTATGCGAGGCATTGGATATCGGTCGAGTCGGGAAACTGTATTCACTGTAAGTTTATAGTCGCCACACAAGCGAACTGTGGCATCTGGCTTCATTACAGGTACAATTGGTGCTGCCCAGTCAGTAAAACGGACGGGCCTGATAATACCCAAACTCTCCAAATGAGTGAGCTCCCCTTCTACCTTCTCGAGCAAGGCGTAAGGCACCAGGCGTGCCCGGAAATAGCGCGGCGTGGCTCCTGGTTCAACTTGGATACGGGCTACGGCCCCTTTTATTTTCCCCAAACCAGGCTGGTATACATCTGGGTATCGTCCTAGCACCTCAGTCAACCCTTCAGAAACTGTTTGGAGGATGTGCTGCCATTGCAACCGCAAATGGCGCAACCAGTCCCGACCCAACAGGCTGGGCCCATGGCCGCGCACCACGATAAGTGGGAAACGCCCCTCCTGGCATCCATAGACAACAGGGGTCATTGTAGTTCCTGCAATGTCCAGTGGTTCCCCCGTGTAGGTGGCCAACCTGGCTTGTGAGTCGGTTAATGTAAGGGTCTGTATACCCTGCTTGATGCGGTCGAATGTCCTCTGGGCGATCACTGAGACCGCTGCGCCAGAATCCAACTCCATCTCAAGCGGATGGCCATTGACCCGTACTGTCACCTTAATGGGGGCCACACGGGGAGCTGCCATACAATGCAGCTGCAGGCAGTCGTCCTCCGTCTCCACGTCCTCAGGAGTAGTCGCCGCAGGTTCATCCACATGGAAGGTACGGCCTCTGGGCTGGTCTCAGTTACGGCCCCTGGGCTGGTCCCAGTTTCGGTCGGAACGACGGCGCCTCTGGCGTCCCCAGGACCGCCGTCCGCGACAGGGTCGGCGCCTACAAGTCTGACACGGACATGGCTCCTCATCCATTGGCTCTGGAGAAGGCTCCCTTCGGGGCGGAATGTCCGATGGCCACTGGCGTCGGTCCGGACGTTGCCTCGCCCAAGGTACCGCAGGAGTGCGGGGGGATGTTTTCGGATGGAAAGGGTTGCGCCCCAAGGCATGCACTTCCATTCCCTGTAGCTCCTGTACTCCTCGCTCTGCGCTCTCTCGGGACAAGACTATTTGAATCGCCTGTTGAAAAGCCAATGTTGGCTCCACTAACAACTTTCTCTGGGTGGCTGCATTGTTAATACCGCAAACCAAACGGTCGCGTCACATTTCTGACAAGGTCTCACCATAGTCACAGTACCCAGTTTTGTCAGGGCCACGAAGAATCCAGAACGAGTTTTAAGGATACAAAGTAATAACATTTATTTACTATAACATATATACATAACAGTAGCAGTAACTTCCCTTGCTACATACTCCTCCCTGCTGGTTCCTGAACTGGCCAGCTTATTTATACTAGGAGTTTACTAGTGGTTTCTCCGCCCCCCTCATTGGGGAAGCTCATACTCCCACAGGATTGTGGGATAGTCATTAGTCCCCAGCCAATGGTCAGTAGGCAGGTTATAACAAAATTGTAAACAGTTGTGGTCCCAGCACTGATCCCTGTGGAACCCACTGGTTACAGGTCGCCAACCTGAAAAACAACCCTTTATCCCCACTCGCTGTTTCCTGCCCATAAGCCAATTCTCTATCCATGCCAATATACTACCTCCAACACCATGGGCTCTTCATAGAATCATAGAATCCCTACAGTGCAGAAGGAGGCCATTTGGCCCACTGAGTCTGCACCGACATCTGAAAGAGCTCCCCACCTAATCCCACTCCCCTGCCACCCCGTAACCCCAGCTAACCTTTGGACAATTTAGCATGGCCAATCCACCTAACCTGCACATCTTTGGACTGCACGAGTAAATCAGAGCACCCAGAGGAAACCCACGCAGACACGGGGAGAATGTGCAAACTCTACGCAGACAGTGACCTGAGGTCAGAATCAAACCCGCGTCCCTGGCGCTGTGAGGCAGCAGTGCTGACAACTGTGTTGCTCGTCTCTCATGACTTAACCTTTTGTGAGTTACCTTGTCGAACACCTTCTGGAAGTCCAAATACATCACATCTACTGGTTCCCCTCTATCCACTCTGGTTGACACTTCCTCGAAAAACTTCAATAAATTAGTCAGACACGATATCCCTTTCGTGAAGCAATGCTGACTCTGCTCGATTAGATTGTGAGTTTCCAAACGCGCTGCGATTGCTTCTTTAATAATTGATTCCAACATTTCTCCAACAATAGAAGTTAGGCTTATTGGCCTATAGTTATCCACTTTTTCCTCCCTCCCTTTTTGAAAAGGGGAGTCACATTGGTAGTTTTCCAATCCCCCAGCATTTCTCCAGAATCAAAAAATTTTGGAAAATGACACCAATGCATCCACTATCTCTGTAACTACTTATTTTTGAATCCTAGGAGGCAAGCCATTAGGGCCAGGAGACTGGTCTGCTTTTAACCCCATTAATTACTGCTTCTCTAGTGATCAGGATGAAATTTAATTCCTCTCCCTTATTTTTTAGTATTAATGGGATGCTCCAAATAACTAGCTTTCACCGTAAATTCTAATGCATAATATCTGTTTAACCCCTCTGTCATTCCCTTGTCCCCCATAACTATCTCCCCAGATTAATTTTATAAGGGGCCTATGTTTACTTTGACCTCGCTCTTCCTTTTTACATATTTAGAACATACATAGAACATAGAACGATACAGCGCAGTACAGGCCCTTCGGCCCACGATGTTGCACCAAAACAAAAGCCATCTAACCTACACTATGCCATTATCATCCATATGTTTATCCAATAAACCTTTAAATGCCCTCAATGTTGGCGAGTTCACTACTGTAGCAGGTAGGGCATTCCACGGCCTCACTACTCTTGACGTAAAGAACCTACCTCTGACCTCTGTCCTATATCTATTACCCCTCAGTTTAAAGCTATGTCCCCTTGTGCCAGCCATTTCCATCCGCGGGAGAAGGCCCTCACTGTCCACCCTATCTAACCCCCTGATCATTTTGTATGCCTCTATTAAGTCTCCTCTTAACCTTCTTCTCTCCAACGAAAACAACCTCAAGTCCATCAGCCTTTCCTCATAAGATTTTCCCTCCATACCAGGCAACATCCTGGTAAATCTCCTCTGCA
Organism: Scyliorhinus torazame; assembly: GCF_047496885.1. NCBI lineage: Eukaryota > Metazoa > Chordata > Chondrichthyes > Carcharhiniformes > Scyliorhinidae > Scyliorhinus > Scyliorhinus torazame. The sequence continues at coordinate 3,993,773 of NC_092721.1, forward strand.
CCCGCTCCAAAGCCTCCACGTCCTTCCTATAATGCGGTGACCAGAACTGTAGGCAATACTCCAAATGCGGCCGAACCAGACTTTTGTACAGCTGCAACATGACCTCCTGAGTCCGGAACTCAATCCCTCTATCAATAAAGGCCAACACTCCATAGGCCTTCTTCACAACCCTATCAACCTGGGTGTCAACTTTCAGGGATCTATGTACATGGACACCTAGATCCCTCTGCTCATCCACACTTTCAAGAACTTTACCATTAGCCAAATATTCTGCATTCCTGTTATTCCTTCCAAAGTGAATCACCTCCCACTTCTCTACATTAAACTCCATTTGCCACCTCTCAGCCCAGCTCTGCAGCTTATCTATGTCCCTCTGTAACCTGCTACATCCTTCCACACCGTCGACAACACCACCGACTTTAGTGTTGTCTGCAAATTTACTCACCCACCCTTCTGCGCCTTCCTCTAGGTCATTGATAAAAATGACAAACAGCAACGGCCCCAGAACAGATCCTTGTGGTACGCCACTTGTAACTGAACTCCATTCTGAACATTTCCCATCAACCACCACCCTCTGTCTTCTTTCAGCTAGTCAATTTCTGATCCACATCTCTAAATCACCCTCAATCCCCAGCCTCCGTATTTTCTGCAATAGCCTACCGTGGGGAGCCTTATCAAACGCTTTACTGAAATCCATATACACCACATCAACTGCTCTACCCTCGTCTACCTGTTCAGTCACCTTCTCAAAGAACTCGATAAGGTTTGTGAGGCATGACCTACCCTTCACAAAGCCATGCTGACTATCCCTGATCATATTATTCCTATCTAGATGATTATAAATCTTGTCTCTTATAATCCCTTCCAAGACTTTACCCACTACAGACGTGAGGCTCACCGGTCTATAGTTGCCGGGGTTGTCTCTGCTCCCCTTTTTGAACAAAGGGACCACATTTGCTATCCTCCAGTCCTCTGGCACTATTCCTGTAGCCAATGATGACATAAAAATCAAAGCCAAAGGTCCAGAAATCTCTTCCCTGGCCTCTCAGAGAATCCTAGGATAAATCCCATCAGGCCCCGGGGACTTATCTATTTTCAGCCTGTCCAGAATTGCCAACACCTCTTCCCTACGTATCTCAATGCCATCTATTCTAATAGCCTGGGTCTCAGCATTCTCCTCCACAACATTATCTTTTTCCTGAGTGAATACTGACGAAAAATATTCATTTAGTATCTCGCCTATCTCTTCAGAATCCACACACAACTTCCCATCCCTGTCCTTAACTGGTCCTACTCTTACCCTAGTCATTCGCTTATTCCTGACATACCTATAGAAAGCTTTTGGGTTTTCCTTGATCCTACCTGCCAAATACTTCTCATGTCCCCTCCTTGCTCGTCTTAGCTCTCTCTTTAGATCCTTCCTCGCTACCTTGCAACTATCAAGCGCCCCAACTGAAACTTCACACCTCATCTTCACATAGGCCTCCTTCTTCCTCTTAACAAGAGATTCCACTTCTTTGGTAAACTACGGTTCCCTCGCTCTACACCTTCCTCCCTGCCTGACCGGTACGTACTTATCAAGAACACGCAGTAGCTGATACTTGAACAATCTCCAGTTATCCAATGTGCCCAACACTTGCAGCCTACTTCTTCAACCTATCCCCCCCAAGTCACGTCTAATGGCATCATAATTGCCCTTCCCCCAGCTATAACTCTTGCCCTGCAGTGTATACTTATCCCTTTCCATCACTAACGTAAACGTCACCGAATTGTGGGCACTGTCCCCAAAGTGCTCTCCTACCTCCAAATCCAACACCTGGCCTGGTTCATTACCCAAAACCAAATCCAACGCGGCCTCGCCTCTTGTCAACATAGTGTGTCAGGAAACCCTCCTGCACACACTGTACAAAAAACGACCCATCTAATGTACTCAAACTATATCTTTTCCAGTCAATATTTGGAAAGTTAAAGTCTCCCATAATAATTACCCTGTTACTTTCGCTCTTATCCAGGATCATCCTCGCCATCCTTTCCTCTACATCCCTAGAACTATTTGGAGGCCTATAGAAAACTCCCAACAGGGTGACCTCTCCTTTCCTGTTTCTAACCTCAGCCCATACTACCTCGGAAGATGAGTCCCCATCTAGCATCCTCTCCGCCACCGTAATACTGCTCTTGACTAGCAGCGCCACACCTCCCCCTCTTTTGCCTCCTTCTCTTGAGCTTACTAAAGCACCTAAACCCCGGAACCTGCAACATCCATTCCTGTCCCTGCTCTATCCATGTCTCCGAAATGGCCACAACATCGAAGTCTCAGGTACCAATCCATGCTGCCAGTTCCCCTACCTTATTTCGTATACTTCTGGCATTGAAGTAGACACACTTCAAACCACCTACCTGAACACTGGCCCCCTCCTGCGACATCAAATCTGTGCTCCTGACCTCTATACTCTCATTTTCCCGTACCCTAAAACTACAATCCAGGTTGCCATGCTCCTGCTGCATTAGTTTAAACCCCCCCAAAGAGCACTAACAAATCTCCCCCCCCAGGATATTTGTGCCCCTCAGGTTCAGATGTAGACCATCCTGTCTGTAGAGGTCCCACCTTCCCCAGAAAGAGCCCCAGTTATCCAGAAATCTGAATCCCTCCCGCCTGCATCATCCCTGTAGCCACGTGTTTAATTGCTCTCTCCCCCTATTCCTCATCTCATTGTCACGTGGCACGGGCAACAACCCAGAGATAACAACTCTGTTTGTTCTAGTTCTGAGCTTCCATCCTAGCTCCCTGAAAGCCTGCCTGACATCCTTGTCCCCTTTCCTACCTATGTCGTTAGTGCCAATGTGGACCACGACTTGGGGCTGCTCCCCCTCCCCCTTAAGGACCCGGAAAACACGATCCAAGACATGTCCTCCTCACAACTTGCTTTCGTACGTATCTTTATATCAGCAGCAAATTTGGCTACAATATACTTTGTCCCATCATCCAAGTCATCAAAATAGATAAAATATTAGAGGCCCCAGCATTGACTCCTGTGGCACTTCACTAGTTACAGTTTGCCAACTTCAATGTGACACATTTATCCTGACTCTGTTTTCTTTAGTTAGCCAATTCTCTATCCATGCTAAGATATCACCCCAATGCCATGAGGTCCTATCTTGCACAGTACTGAATGCCTTTTGGAAATCCAAATACACTACGTCCAGGATTCTCTGTTCCCTACCGTTTAGATTGGCAATTCTGATCGGTTGGAAAATCCCACTCAGGTCAAAAACAGGATTGGCGCCTGACAGCTCATCCATCCCCAGTCCCACCCTGCCAGCCATGGAGGTTTCCCTTCCCACGCCACCAGGAACATGCAAACAGCTGATTTGCATTCATTAGAATGCAATTAATGGGCTAGAAACTCAAATTCCGCCCCACATTACGCTCCGACACCCGCAATAGGAACTCCACACGGCAGATTTTGGTGCAGGCATTGCCAACCACTGTCCTGACATGATAGACCCCAAGGGGGGCGGGGGGTCAAGAGGGTCAGCCTATTGCTCGTGTGTCCCTCTGCTGCTGCCAGGCTGCAGAGGGGGTGCCCCACCAAGGGTCCTGGGAGTTTGGGGGGCTCAGGCTGTGGGTCAGGGGTTGGCCCCAGGATGGTCCCCTGTTCTGAGGGTTCTGTGTCTGGACTGCCCCTTCCAGCCCTGGCAACCTGAAGATCACTCTTGACCCGGTGATCTCAGGCAGCCCTCTGTTCAAGATCCTCACCCTGGTCAGACCTGTTTAAACTCTGAAGTGGCCTTCTCACTCTGAACTGCTCTGCCTTACAGCTGATGAACAGACCAGACAGTTCAGTGAAGAATCAAGCCAGGAACACCTTTCCTTTCCTCACATCTGCTCCCTCAGCAGCTTTTTAAACTGCTGCCTTTTGAAGTGTAGCCTTCCTAGAGAGACCACAACATTTGGAAAGGCTTGAAATCACCGGAGATCCTTTGAAATGCATTCAATTTCACAGTGCAGTGCCTTTAATTTGCCTTAGATTGTCAGCTTAATGGTTTAAACAGATACCAGGAAGTTTGTTTATTTATATTTCCCTTCACACTTGAACACATCTGAAATACCCTCCATTGATCTTGACCGCAACGTTTATAAACATTCTTCCTATGATTGACAGCTGATGACCACTTCAAAGCAGCTAAGTGGTTTCACTTCCTCTTTTGTAACCACAGATTGCAGGGTCAACATTTGTGTTGTGGGAGGGAGGGGGGCTTGTCCCTGGAGGCTGCGATTGGGATACCTGTTCAAAATGGCGGACCGACCCAAGTAACTGCAGGAAAGCAAGTGTGTTTACTGCTGGACTTCACAGAAACATAGAAAATAGAAGCAGAAGGAGGCTATTCGGCCCTTCAAGCCTGCTCCATCATTCATTATGATCATGGCTGATCATGACGTTCAATACCCTGATCCTGCCTTCCCCCATATTCCTTGAGCCCCAAGAGCTATTTCTAATTCCTTCTTGAAATTACACAACGTTTTGGCCTCAATTACTTTCTGTGGTAGTGAATTCCACAGATTCACCCGTCTCTGGGTGAAGAAATTTCTCCTCACCTCAGTCCTAAAAGGTTTACCCCTTATCCTCAAACTATGACACCTAGTTCTGGACACCCCCACCATCGGGAACATTCTTTCTGAATCTACCCGGTCTAATGCTGTTGGAATTTTAAAAGCTTCTATGAGATCCTGTCTCACTCTTCTAAACTCCAATGAATATAATCCTAACCGACCACGTATGACCACGTCACCAACTAGTTCATCAGTTTGAACATTCCTCACTCTGTGCCAGGCAAATGAGTGAAGCATCAAATATTTCCACACGATCTTCAAATTTTGCAGTTTTCCCAAGTTATATGAATGCACAAAACTTTATATATACACACACAACCCACACACATAATTGATAAAATAAACATGTTTGTTACCATAAATATCCTGGGTATTTTTTAATGTTGCCCCTCTGAGCAGTACATTCTCTGATCCCAAGGACCTGTAATGAAGTTAAAATGTATTGAGAAAATTAAGCCATAAATAATTGCAATTTTTAAGATGACTATAAATACACTCTTAAGTCTCAGGCCAGAGATGCTCTCCAGCCAGTTGGCCTGGAATTAATCTTGAATGAACTATATTGTAGATAGAATAAAACATGGAAAGACATCAGGACCAGGCAGACAGCAAGGTACAGAATCCGGGGGGAATGGATCGCCAAGGCATGGAAGCAAGAGACAGATTATCTGAATGTGTTACGGTGTTATAACAGGACACTTGGAAATCCTAATATAAGAACATCAAAGCAAAAGAGAAAGCCTAGAATGTGGCAAAGAGTAGTGGGAAGTCAGAAGATTGGGAAGGTTACAAAAACAAACCGAGGATAACAAAGAGAGAAATAAGGAAAGAGAGGATCAAATATGAAGGTAGGCTAGCCAGTAACATTAGGAATGATAGTAAAAGTTTCTTTAAATACATTAAAAACAAACGGGAGGCAAAAGTAGACACTGGGCCGCTCCAAAATGACACTGATAATCTAGTGATGGGAGACAAGGAAATAGCTGAGGAACTAAACGAGTACTTTGCGTCAGTCTTCATAGTAGAAGACATGAGTAATATCCCAACAATTCAGGAGAGTCAGGGGGCAGAGTTGAATATGGTAGCCATCACAAAGGAGAAAGTGCTAGAGGAACTAAGAGGTCTAAAAATTGATAAATCTCCGGGCCCAGGTGGGCTACATCCTAGAGTTCTAAAGGAGATAGCTGAAGAAATAGTGGAGGCGTTAGTTATGATCTTTCAAAAGTCACTGGAGTTAGGGAAAGTCCCAGATTATTGGAAAATCGCTGTTGTAACCCCCCTGTTCAAGACGGGAACAAGAAAAAAGATGGAAAATTATAGGCCAATTAGCCTAACCTCGGTTGTTGGCAAGATTCGAGAATCCATCGTTAAGGATGAGATTTCTAAATTCTTGGAAGTGCAGGGTCGGATTAGGACAAGTCAGCATGGATTTAGGAAGGGTAGGTCGTGCCTGACAAACCTGTTAGAGTTCTTTGAAGAGATAACAAATAGGTTAGACCAAGGAGAGCCAATGGATGTTATCTATCTTGACTTCCAAAAGGCCTTTAATAAGGTGCCTCACGGGAGACTGTTGAGTAAAATAAGAGCCCATGGTTTTCGAGGCAAGGTACTAACATGGATTGACGATTGGCTGTCAGGCAGAAGGCAGAGAGTTGGGATAAAAGGTTCTTTTCAGAATGGCAACCGGTGACGAGTGGTGTCCCGCAGGGTTCAGTGTTGGGGCCACAGCTGTTCTCTTTATATATTAACGATCTAGATGACGGGACTGGGGGCATTCTGGCTAAGTTTGCCGATGACACAAAGATAGGTGGAGGGGCAGGTAGTATTGAGGAGGTGGGGAGGTTACAGAAAGATTTAGACAGTTTAGGAGAGTGGTCCAAGAAATGGCTGATGAAATTCAACGTGGGCAAGTGCGAGGTCTTGCACTTTGGAAAAACGAATAGAGGCATGGACTATTTTCTAAACGGTGACAAAATTCATAATGCTGAAGTGCAAAGGGACTTGGGAGTCCAAGTCCAGGATTCTCTAAAGGTAAACTTGCAGGTTGAGTCCGTAATTAAGAAAGCAAATGCAATGTTGTCATTTATCTCAAGAGGCTTGGAATATAAAAGCAGGGATGTACTTCTGAAGCTTTATAAAGCACTAGTTAGGCCCCATTTAGAATACTGTGAGCACTTTTGGGCCCCACACCTCAGGAAGGACATCCTGGCACTGGAGAGGGTCCAGCGGAGATTCACACGGATGATCCCAGGAATGGTAGGCCAAACATACGATGAACGTCTGAGGATCCTGGGATTATATTCATTGGAGTTTAGGAGGTTGAGGGTAGACCAAATAGAAACTTACAAGATAATTAATGGCTTAGATAGGGTGAACGTAGGGAAGTTGTTTCCATTAGCAGGGGAGACTAGGACCCGGGGGCACAGCCTTAGAATAAAAGGGAGTCACTTTAGAACAGAGATGAGGAGAAATTTCTTCAGCCAGAGAGTGGTGGGTCTGTGGAATTCATTGCCACAGAGGGCGGTGGAGGCCAGGGCGTTGAGTGTCTTTAAGACAGAAGTTGATAAATTCTTGATTTCTCGAGGAATTAAAGGCTATGGAGAGCGGGTAAATGGAGTTGAAATCAGCCATGATTGAATGGTGGAGTGGACTCGGTGGGCCGAATGACCTTACTTCCTCTCCTATGTCTTATGGTCTTATGGACTAACATAGGAGAGGAGTAGGCCATTCAGCCCCTTTAGCCTGCTCTGCCAGTTAACTAAATCATGACTGATCTTCTACCTCAACACCATCTTCCCACATTATCGTCATCGGTATCTAGAAATAAATCGACCCCTGCTCTGAATATGCTCAATGACTGAGCCACCACAGCCCTCTGGGGTAGAGAATTCCAAAGACAGCAGCACTAACGGTACACTGTTCCATCAGTACAACTCCGCAAGGTCAACCTAGATTTTTGTGATTCAGAGGCAAGTGTGCTAACAGCCAAACCAGAGGCAAGATCTCATTTTTATATTAAACACACAGTTGATATGATATTTGATAGAGTCAACATGGACTTGTGAAAAAGAAATTGCATTTGATAAAGCTGTTTAAGAGTTTTTTTTAAATATAAATTTAGAGCACCCAATTCATTTTTTCCAATTAAGGGGCAATTTAGCCTGGCCAATCCACCTACCCCGCACATCTTTGGGTTGTGGGGGGCGAAACCCGCGCAAACACGGGGAAAATGCGCAAACTCCACACGGACAGTGACCCAGAGCCGGGATCGAACCTGGGACCTCGGCGCCGTGAGACAGCAATGCTAACCACTGTGCCACCGTGCTGTCCCATTCAGAATTGTTTTGAGGATGAAATGAGTACGGTGGATAAAGAGCAACCAATGGATATAGTGCATTCAAATTTTCAAAAAACATTCAATAAGCTGCCACACAAGGGGTTCTTTTATAAAAGTTGGACTCCTGAGATTGGGAGCAATGTATTAGCAAGGATTGAGGATTGGTTAATAAACAGAATAGGGATAAATAGGTCACTTTTGGTATGACAGGCAGTAACAAGTGAGATAATGCATGAATCAGAAATTGAGCCTCAGCTGTTTACAATCTATACCAAATGACAGAGATGAGGGGATTAAGACTAATATGTCCTTGGCTAAAATGAGCATGAGTTCATGTGTGATGCCTGGATCTGATATGTCTCTCTTGTGGGAACCATGATTCTATTTGAATTGTTTTTTGGAGCATATTATCCAGGTCTTGCTGCAATTGGACATGGACCGCTTCATTATCTGAAGAGTCGCGAATGGTGCTGAACATTGTGCATTCATCCGCAAACATCCCCACTTCTGACCTTATGATGGAAGGGAGGTCATTGATGAAGCAGCTAAAGATGGTTGGGCATAGGACACTATCCTGAGGAACTCCTGCAATGAAGTCCTGGAGCTGAGATGATTGACCTCCAACCACCACAACTATCTTCCTTTGTGCCGGGTATCACTACAACCAGCGGAGAGTTTTCTCCCTGATCCCCATTGTTTTGAGTACTTATGACTCTTCTTCAGAAGGGTCTCTCATTGTCTCATTCAGGTCTTTGGAATTTTAGCTAGTGTAAATACAGGAGGTTTTGCTTATGTACAAAATAAGTAGCACAAAGTCCAGTTCGATGGAGTATGGCTGGACAGTGAACTCACTTAATGTGGGGAATTTGGCACAGCGAGGGAAGAGATGTAAGCAGGCCTAGATTTTAGCTTTTATTTTAGTAGGATTTAGTGTGCTTCCTTAAATTGGCCATTTCATTTTAAAAGCATTTTCCAAACATGTTATTCTACAAGAAACCCACTAGGTGAAGCTGCCATTGTGAAGCTAACATGTGATCAGAAAAGATGCAGATGTTACTATCACTTTACAACAAGCTAATTTAATATAGTTTTGTGAAGTAATCACCAAATAGAAAGGTGATTGTATCAGAAGTAACTCTGATAACCCTGTAATTGGAGGATCAGTAATTATAATAACTAGGAGCAGGAGTAGGCCATCTGGCCCCTCGAGCCTGTCCACCATTCAATGAGATCATGGCTGATCTTTTGTGGACTCAGCTCCACTTTCCGGCCCGAACACCATAACCCTTAATCCCTTTATTCTTCAAAAAACTATCTTTATCTTAAAAATATTTAATGAAGGAGCCTCTACTGCTTCACTGGGCAAGGAATTCCATAGATTCACAACCCTTTGGGTGAAGAAGTTCCTCCTAAACTCAGTCCTAAATCTACTTCCCCTTATTTTGAGGCTATGCCCCCTAGTTCTGCTTTCACCCGCCAGTGGAAACAACCTGCTCGCATCTATCCTATCTATTCCCTTCATAATCTTATATGTTTCTATAAGATCCCCCCTCATCCTTCTAAATTCCAACGAGTACAGTCCCAGTCTACTCAACCTCTCCTCGTAATACAACCCCTTCAGCTCTGGGATTAATAATAAAATTCTTATGATTTGGGTCACAGGAGGAGTATGCCATTTAACCCTTTTGAGCCTGCTCCGAAATTCAATGAAATCATAGCTGATCTTCTACTTCAACACCATTTTCCTGCACTATTCCGATGTGCCTTGTTGTTTTTAATATGTGGAAATGTATTGATCTCAGTCTTGAACATACTCCATAACTTGGTCTCCACAACCCTCTGGCGCATAGAATTCCAAAAATTCACCACACTTTGAGTGAAGAAATTCCTCCTCATCTCAGTCCTAAATGGCCTGCCCCTTATCTGAGACTGAGCTCCCTGGTTCTAAATCCTGCTCCGAGGCAACGGAAACATCAATCTGCATCTCTAATCTGTCGAGCCACGCAGGAATTTTGTAATATTGCTATGTTAGGATTAACGATTGACAGACGGATTCTGCGTTCCTGAGACTAAGTGTTGATACCGGGACAGGATTAGTGGAGTTCTACGACAGCAAAACTGACGCCACACCTGGACCAAATCAGCGACCATTAAGGGTTTAACACCGGTGCTGCGTGGAACACAATCGATTCCAATGAGAAACGGTGCAGGATTCGCCAGGTCCGGGATCGTCACTCAGGAGGCTGACAAGCTGCAGCCGCACATACACACTGCACTCCCACACACACCATCCCAGCCAAGAAGATGGCAGCAAGAAGAGCAGTACCGAGATTGCCGCGCTGAACTGGGGACGCAGCTGAACGCTATGGAGGAGAGGCGGGCGACCCTGTACCCGGCCCGGGAAGGAGGCTGCCAGGTGCTGTCATTCGCCATGCTTGAACGCAGGTGGCAGAGGCAGTCAGTGCCGTGGGCAACACCACGAGGATCAGCCAGCAGTGCTGGAAGAAGCTGCACGACCATCTCAGGGCGCCCAGCGTGATTGGCAGCACTGTGCCCCTGGTACTAACCCCCGTCACACACACCCATAACTCCACCCTCCCCTCACCCAGTGGGCGGCAGGAGAAGAGTGAAGGGGGACCGCCAGACCTGCGGCCCTTCACCACAGCAGAGCAGAGGGCCCTGGACCTGGTCGGCTGGCCGGGACTGGGGAAAGGGCAGTCGCCAGGGTGGAGGTCGGCATCGTACGGCATTGGTGTCCGAGGCCACATCTCCTTCTACGAAGAGGTGGTCAGGGGGCGACTCCGGAGGAGGCACAGGAAGGTTCTCAGGAGATGGCCAAGATCCAAATGGGGCGCAGGGTTTGAGATGTCCTTTTTGACTCTTGCTTTGGGGCCAACAGGGTGGCCAGATTTGTCCCCCGATATGGTGCGAGACCATTAGACTTGTGTTTTGCAAGCGGGGGATCATCTTGATTACTCCTTTCATGAGCAGGTTGCGGAAGTGATATGTCAGGACGATGAAGGGGAGTGATGGCGACTTGTAGTGAGGACAGAGCAATGCTCCTCTTATCCTCAATGACTGTCTGACTCCTGCCTGACAGAGATCTCAGAATGACTTGCCATTGAACAGGATGATCTGTGGTCGATGCTGCTACTGCCTCCACTGAGGTTCGGGGTCCCGGGGTGAGGGACTAAGGAGACAGACTCTCATGAGCTTTCAGCCGATGCCTTCCTCATGATGACAGAATGTTGGTGGAGATTAGAGACCATGCTGCAATGACATGAGAGCGGAGGCACATTATGGGTGATCAACCTGACTTTTATTTCATTAAATGTTTCTAACACTCGTGCCTACGTTCAGCCATGCCCACTGTGTGATTTCTTTGCCTTCCTCACCCTCCTGCTACATCTGTGTTTCCCAGGGCCCGCAGCTGGGAGTGAGGTGGCCTGCTGACTTCCATGTTCTGTTGCCCAAGATGACCTTGTAGGGTGGGGACCTTAAGGGTTCAGGCAGCACAGGTGTTGCGGTGCTCCCCTCCTTGCTGTGTGGGGCTGGAGGTGTGTCTGTCACAGGGAGGAGGGAGTCAGAGAGGCTGGGCACCCCAGGGTCTCCTGGATGGAAGATCCAGGGCTGTGCACCTGCCGATCCTCTTCACTGTGGATGCCCATTAGCCCTGGGCACCTGCATGGAGGAGCAGCAGGAGTGAGAGCCACAAGCCCCACCATCCTCTGGTGTTGACACTCGTGGATTCCCGCAAACGTCTGCATCATGTTGTCGTTGCCCTGTACCCTGCAGCTCACGTCCTCCGAGATGGAGTTCATGAAGTTGACGTCCCCCACCACGGGGTGCACATCCTGTGCCAATGTCTCCACTGCCGACTTCACCCTCGTTGCCTGACGGCACCATTTCCTTGGTTAGCACTACTGCCTCACAGTACCAGGCACCCAAGTTCAATGTTGATCTTGGGAGACTGTGTGGAGTTTGTACATTATCCTCGTGTCTGCGTGGGTTTCCTCCGGGTGCTGTGGTCTTCTACCAGAGTCCAAAGATGTGCAGGCTAGGTGGATTGGCCGAGCTAATTTGCCCCTGCGAAATGGCCCCTTAGTGTCCATAAAAAGGTTAGTTGAGGTTATGGGGCTAGGGAGGGGCCTCAGTGGTGTGTTCTTTCAGAGTGTCAGTGCAGACTTGATGGGCTGAATGGCCTACTTCTGAACAGTCGGGATTCTATGATTCTGTTCCTCCAGTCAGCCTTCCGAGGAGGAATGCTCACATCCCTTCCTGATATTCACGACTCTGCCTTTGCAGCTCCGGCAGCTCTGGGAGGACCGTCCCCGGGGGTCTGTCATCAGTCCTGGGCTCCGGCAGCCCTCCGAGTGCTGGATCCCTGAGATGTCCCTGGTCCGCCTGCTGTGGATCATCAGCTGTGAGGTACTCGCCAGTGAGTGACCCAGAAGCCGGCCCACGACCTATTCCCACCGAGGTTTCAGTATCTGCGCTGGTGCCCCCGCTTCGATGATCGTCTCAGAGATGTCTCCCTCGGAGATCCTCAGCTCTGTGGTCTCCCTCGGGCGAGAGGATGGTCCGGGCTAGTCGACTGATTGACCTGCAAGGGAAGCGAGGTGGCATCAGTGCATCACAGGGGCAAACTGATAGAAGAAAGTTAACTCACGTGAGGCTGGATGTGTTTAAGGTTCTCACTTTTGTCTTTTGCTCCCACTTGACCCTCTGCACAGGTGTGGTGCTGCTCCTCATTGGCCAGCTCATGGGCTATTTCCTCAAATGGGCATGACTCCGGCAGGCTGTGCCCGCTCACATTGGTTATGCTCCAGTTTGTCCTGCAATGAGACAGATGGGGAGAGTGTAGGCGGGGGTCATGCCAGGCCAGATGGTGATGAAGCTTGGTTTGCGTGCGAGGTTGAGTGGGAGCAGGAATGTGAGGAGCAATTGAGGGGGAGGGCAGCATGACAAGTATTGGGACCCCGTGAGGTGGTTGGGAGATCACCATGGAGGTGTGATGGGTGTTTCAAGGGTATAGCGGGAAACAGGGCAGACTTACCCTGGTTGCACCCAGAAGATCATTCATCTTTTTGCACGGTAGCCCCATCCTCTTATGGAGCGAGCTAGTGCTCATTATCTCAGCCAAAGCCCCTCAAGCGGGGTTGGTGACCTTGCTGCTGTACGTCTGTGGGGAGTAGATGTCCCGCCTCTGCTCGACGCCATCTACAAGTTTGGCGAGTGCTCGCTCCATGAAACATGGTACTGTCTTCCTGGCAGTCATCCTGACTGGACTTGGAACAAGTGCTGGGGGTGTTTAAAAGGAACACCCCGCTAATTGCAGAGATTAGGTTTATCGGGCCAGCGAATCAGAGGCAGGTTGTAGCAAGGCCAGCGAATCAGAGGCAGGTTGTAACAAGGCGAGCGAATCAGAGGCAGGTTGTAGCAAGGCCAGCGAATCAGAGGCAGGCTGCTACAGATGCGGCATGAAAATAGTGAAAAAAAACATTCTACCAGTGACTAAATTACTGCCATTTTTTCTTGCCGTGGGCCAGACTCTTCCAGTTTTTTTACAGAAACTGACACTTCGAAAATATATGTGAAAATTCCGCTGTGTGTAGGCTGCAAGAAAGTGAATTCCATCACCAAGAGGGACTCATTTTCTACTCCACGGTTAGAGGACTGATTTGAGAAAATGGAACAGTCAAAGTAAATTATGAAAAGAGGCTTGCTAAAAGGATATTGGCAAATACCTTTATTGGGAAGGGCAAAGGAGATTTTCGCATTTGTAACACCGAATGGACTTCATCAATTGAACGCTATGCCGTTTCAAATGAAAATGCACTAAAACGTTCCAAAGAGTATTAATAGACTGTATTATTGTGCTGTATGCATTGATGATTTGGTGGTGTTTGGTTGGAGATGGGAAGAGCACCATCAACAACTGAAAGAACTGTTGATCGCTTAGAATCATAGATGTTTACAGCATTGAAACAGGCCCTTCGGCCCAGCTTGTCCATGCCGCCCAGTTTCTGTCACTAAGCTAGTCCCACTTGCCCACATTTGGCCCATATCCCTCTATACCCACCCTGCCCATGTAACTGTCTAACTGGTTTTAAAGGAAAAAATTGTACCCGCCTCTACCACTGCCTCTGGCAGCCCGTTCCAGATGCTCACCACCCTCTGTGTGAAGAAACTTCCACTCTGGTCTCTTTTGTGTCTGCCTCCTCTCACCCTAAAACTACGCCCTCTAGTTCTAGACTCCTCTACGTTTGGGAAAATATGTTGACTATCTACCTTATCTATGCCCCTCATTATTTTATAGACCTCTATAAGATCCCCCCCCAAGCCTCCTACGCTCCAGGGGAAAAAGTCCCAGCCTAAACAGCCTTTCCTTATAGCTCAGACCATTAAGTCCTGGTAGCATCCTCATAAATCTTTTCTGCACTCTTTCCAGTTTAACAATATCCTTCCTATTTAGGGGGACCAGAACGGAACACAGTATTCCATGTGTGGTCTGACTGATGTCTTGTACAACTTCAACAAGATGTCCCAACTCCTGTATTCAATATTCTGACCAATAAAACCTAGCATGCTGAATGCCTTCTTCACCACCACAAGAAGCTAATTTGGTAATGAACTTGGCAATAAGTGAGTTTGCCAAAGCACAGGTCTTGTATATGGGCCACATTGTGGGACATAGACAGGTGGCCCCAAAGGATGCAAAGCATATTTTGGAATTTCTCGAACCTACGACAAAGATGGAAGTTTGGAAATTTCTGGAAATGAGCGGCTTTTACTGAAAATTGATGACAAACTTTAGTAGTATGGTTATACCATTAATGGAACTCTTAGAGAATAAGAAGTTTAACTGGATATTGGAGTGCCAAATTGCATTCAGAAATCTTCACTATTTACTTTTCTACCTATCTTTGGATTGTCAGCAAATTTAGCAACAATACCTTCAATAGCTACATCCAAGTTATTTATATAAATTGTAAAAGTTTGAGGCCCCAGCACTGATCCCTGTGACACACCACTCGTCACATTCTGCCACTAGAAATAGAATCATTTTTGCCAACTCTCTTTCCTGTTAGCTAGCCACGCTTCCATCCATATCAATATCTTCCCCCTTTGTAGGGAAATAGTTAAATTCTAAATTTTCTAATTTTCACAATATTGTGCCTGTGGGAACAGATTAGATTTGCGGAACCCAGACTGCAGATGTGACACCGTACCAAAGGGAGTACAGCCCGTATGTTAGATATCAATGCAAGTGATGGTAAAGACCACTATTCAGAAGTCACAAATCACAACTTGCTAACCCATCGGAGCAGAGAGGGGGGCAGCATCAAACCGCACAGATATAAAGTTACTGGCACACGTGTTGCCCACTCTCTTTGACTTAGTTCTCTTTCCAGATGTTTTCTTCCTTCTGTTCCACTGGGCTTTTGTTTTGTATTTTTGACGTGTCCTAACTAAATCTTTCCAGTAAAACTCAATCTCGCACTACCACCGGTGATCCTTGGCTTATACTTGAAAAATAAGGGATCCTACACCCTTACACCATGATCTTTCATTTTCCACAATAATCTTTAATGTGGGGGCAGCACGGCGGCGCAGTGGTTAGCACTGCTGCTTCACGGTGCCAAGGTCCCAAGTTCGATCCCGGCCCTGGGTCACCGTCCGTGTGGAGTTTGCACATTCTCCCCGTGTTTGCATGGGTTTCGTCCCCACAACCCAAAGATGTGCAGGGTAGGTGGATTGGCCACACAAAATTGCCCTTTAATTGGAAAAAATGAATTGGGTACTCTAAATTTAAAAAAATAATAATCTTTAATGTGGCACGGTAGCTGTGGTTAGCACTGTTGCTTCACAGCGGCAGGGACCAGATTCAATTCCCGGCTCGGATCACTGTCTGTGTGGAGTCTGCACGTACTCCCCGTGTCTACATGAGTTTCCTCTGGGTGCTCCGGTTTCCTCCCACAAGTCCCGAAAAACCTGCTGTTAGGTCATTTGGACATTCTGAATTCTCCCTCTGTGTACCCGAACAGGCACCGGAATGTAGCGACGAGGGAATTTTCACAGTAACTTCCTTGCCGTGTTAATGTAAGCAGCTTGTGAGACTAATAAAGATTATTATTATAATATAAGACAGTCAGCATTAAATCCAATAGGTAATTCAGCAGAAACCTCAACCAAAGGGTATTAAGAATGTGGAACTTGCTACTACAGGGAGTGAATGAATTTCTACAGTGCAGAAGGGGGCCATTCGGTCCATTGAATCTGAACCGACCCTCCAAAAGATCACTCTACGTAGGCTCACTGCCCTGCCCTATCCCTGTAGGGGCGGCACGGTGGCACATTGCTGCCTCACAGCTCCAGGGTCCCAGGTTCAATTCCGGCCTCGGGTGGTGTCTGTGTGGAGTTTGCACTTCCTTCCTGTGTCTGCGTGGGTTTCCTTCAGGTGCTCCGGTTTCCTCCCAGTCCAAAGACACGCAGGTTAGGTGGATTGGCCATGATAAATTGCCCCTTAGTGTCCAAAAGGTTAGGTGGGGTTGCTGGGTTACGGGGATAGGGTGGAGGTGTGGGCTTAGGTGGCGTGCTCTTTCCAAGGGCTGGTGCAGACTCGATAGGCCTAATGGCCTCCTTCTGCACTGTAAATTATATGATAATCCCACACATTGATTGTGGCCAATCCACCTAACGTGTGCATCTTTGGACTATGGGAGGAAATCAGAACACACGGAGGAAACCCACACAGACACTGGGAGAATGTGTAAACTCCACACAGTCACCCAAGGCCGGAATCGAATCCGGGTTCCTGGCACTGTGAAACAGCAGTGCTAACCAGCATGCCACTGTGCCGCAAATAGTAAAGATGCATTTAATTGGAAACTAGACAAGCATTTGAGGAAGTCGGGAACATTTGGTTACAAATGCAAATTTGGTCAGGAAAGATGGGAGGCTAGACTGGAGCATAAAAATAGTCATTGACTGGTTCAAACGACTTGGGTTCTGTGCCATACATCCTTCAGAATCTGATCTAATCATCCAGAGAAATGTGAAATGGCTTGGGTTCTGTGTCATATATCCTTCAGAATCCGATCTAATAATCCAGATAAATTTTCCACTTTGGTTGGAAGACTGAAGAGAGGCCTGGAAACGTTGGTATTCAGAGAGATCTGGGTGAGCTTGCACATGAATCACATAAGATTAACAAGCCAGTCTCGCAATCAATTAAGAATGCAAATAGTATGTTCGTCTTTATCACAAAGAAATTGGAATATAAGAGCAACAAAGTTTTACTGTAATTGTGTAGAACAGGAGGATTGCACACTGCTTTCACTCCATATCCAAGGAAGGATATATTTGGCTTAGAGGAAATGCAATGAAGGTTCACTGTACTGAGCATGGGTGATTGCCTTTTGAGGAGAGATTAAGCAGACAAGACTAATATTTCCTGGAGTTTATGTGAGGCAATCTCATGGACAAAATAAAATTCTTTGAAGGCTTAACAGGATAGATGCTGAGCGGAAGTTTCCCCAGACTGAGGAATCCAGAACACAGCTCAAAATAAGAGCGAACCATTTCGGACACGGATGAGGAGAATTTTCCTTACTCAAAGGATTTTGAACATTTAGAATTGAATATATTCAAGTCAGAGGGTAATAGATGTTTGAAAATTAAGAGAATCAGATAATATAGGAAGGTCTAGCTGAGGTAGAGGACCAGCCAAGATCTATTGAATGGCGGTGCAGCCTTGAAGATGTTGAATGATGTTCTAATGTCAGATGTGGGGAGGGGGAAGAAACATAATCTGCAGGACATACATGGGTGCTATTCCTACCAATAGGTGCAGGACATACATGGGTGCTGTTCCTACCAATAGGTGCAGGACATACATGGGTGCTGTTCCTACCAATAGGTGCAGGACATACATGGGTGCTGTTCCTACCAATAGGTGCAGGACATACATGGGTGCTGTTCCTACCAATCTGAAGGAATTTCTGATTTCCTTCTGTTATTTTGCAGGTTCATTATTAAATTTTTTACTGTACAGGTTTATTTAATAAATATTAAAAACAGATCTTAAAACAAATATTGAGTGTAAGAGAAACTGATTTCCACTGACCTTGCAATAGGTTCCTCTGTCTGATGGTAAATATTGATCCGGCCAACAAAACTGTAGGTAAAAAACATCCCAAACATGGTCATTAGCAGAGTGGTTTGTGTGAGTTAAGAGAATGAGTCCAAATTCTGCAGGTTCGTGAGACAGCTGGGAAAGTGCAGGAATCAGAATAATCTACATTGCTATATCCTCCTCCCATTACAATTAGAGGAGATGGGCTGGCAGCATTCATCACTTCCTCACTGCCGAGATGGACTCACTGAGCAACTGAAGATGACAAGCGAAGGTTCAAATTGTTTACAGCTCTAAACATGTCTCAATAAGAGAAATACGGCACTGAAGATCCCTGAGATTCAACGGGTGACCGAGGGCCTCCTGAAGCGGTCCATGTCCAAATGCAACAAGACGTGGACAATATCCAGGCATGGGCTGGCAAGTGGCAAGTAACAGTCACAGAATCACAGAAAATACAGTGCAGAAGAGGCCCTTCTGCCTATTCACGCCACGCAAGTGCCAGTCAATGATCATCTCCAACAAGAGAGAATCTAACCATCGCCCCTTTACATTCAATGACATTACCATTATTGCATACCTCACAATCAACATCCTGGGGGTTACCATTGACCAGAAACTGAACTGGACTAGCCACATTAATACT
This sequence comes from Scyliorhinus torazame, assembly GCF_047496885.1. Taxonomy (NCBI): domain Eukaryota; kingdom Metazoa; phylum Chordata; class Chondrichthyes; order Carcharhiniformes; family Scyliorhinidae; genus Scyliorhinus; species Scyliorhinus torazame. The sequence goes on from NC_092721.1 coordinate 4,012,506, forward strand.
GTGGCTGCACAAGCAGGTCAGAGCCTACGAATCCTGCAACAAGTAACTCACCTCCAGACTCCCCAAAACCATTTCCACAATCTACAGGGCACAAGTCACAAGTGTGATGGAATACTCTCCATTTGCCTGGATGAGTTCACCTCAAACAACACACAAGAAGCTTGACACCATCCAGCACAAAGCAGCCCCGCTTAATTGACACCCTTTCACAAACATTCATTCCCTCCATCACCGATGCACATTAGCAGCCGTGTGTACCAGGTACAAGTTGCCCTGCAGTAACTCACCAAGGTTCCTTAGACAGCACCTTCCAACCCCACAACCCCTACCACCTAGCAGGACAAGGGTGGCAGATACCTGCGAACACCTCCACCTGGAATTCCACTCCCAGGCACTCACCATCCTGACCGGAAATATACGCCATTCATTCACTGTCACTGGGTCAAAATCCAGGAATATCCTCCCTAACAGCACTGTGGGTGTTTCTACATCAGAGGGACTGTAATGATTCAAGAAGGCAGCTCATCACCACCTTCTCAAGGGCAATTAGGGGTGAGCAATGAATGCTGGCCTAGCCAGCAAAGCCCACATCCTGTAAATAAATAAAAAGTCACCTCACACAGGTTATCCTGAGCATTCCGACAGAGATTCCGAAAGGTCAGGGTGTGGGGTGCTAGGGCGGGATTATGGGGAAGATCTGGGGAGGTTCAGGTTTAACAACAATAATTGATCATTTGGCCAGTTTGCAGATGATCATAAGACGACAGAAATACAAATGATCACAAACAGAACTGAGGGGTTAGAAAAATATCTCTTCGCACTGGGTTGTTAAACTTTAAATTCTGGTACTCGGCCTGTGAATTTTTATAATCATAGAATGGCAACAGCACAGGAGGAGACTATCTGACCCATCATCACTTCTATACTCACTTCCTTCAATATCCTTGGATGCATCTCATCTGTTCTCAGCGCCTTGTCAGATATCAGTACAGTCTGTTCAACAAATCCTCCTTATCAATGTTGAACCCTTCTAAGGACATAATTTCTTTGACTGTCACCGTGTCCTGGGTAACATCTACCTCCCTGGTAAGGACAGATGCAAAGTATTCATTTAATACCTCAGCCTTGCCCCTACTTCCTTGTGTAAATCCCCTTCTAGGTCACTAATTGGCCCTACTCTTTTTAACCACCCTTTTACTATTTATCTGCCTATACAAGATAATTCCCCTTTATAGTGGCTGTCAGTCTTTTCTTACAATCCCTCTTTGCTTCTCTAATGAGCTTTTCACCTCCCTCTGAACCTTCTGTATTCCTCTTGGTTCTCAACTGTATCTTAATTTCTGTCTCCTCTTTCATCCAGTGAGCTCTGGATTTGTTTGCTCTACTTTTCCCAATTAAGGGAATATACCTTGCCTGTGTCCAGACCATTTCTGTTTTGGAAGGTAGCCCACCGTTCAGCTAGTATATCCCGCCAACCTTTTGTTCGAGTCCAACTGGCCCAGCTCTGTTCTTGCCTCATTGATGTCGGCTCTCCTCCAGTTAATTATTTTTACCCTGTATTGCCTTTTTTTCTTTTCTATCATCATGCTAAACCTTACAATACAATGGTCACTGACTGCGAAGTTTTCCTTCACTGACACTTGATCCACTTGCTCAGCCTATTACGATCCCAGACCAGACCCCAGCAGTGGCTATGATACTGGCCAGAACCCCAATATTTTACTCTAATTTTGTAAGACTGTGAGGAAAGGATACCTCGCTCCAGGAGTCATTGCACACAATATCCTGCTATTTCTTGGCTTGGAAACTATTATGGAAAGTTTGCCAGACCTGTCCACAGTGTTGGCTCCACTGCACCTATTTCAGCACAAAGAAACCAAATGAAAACAAGGATCCACAGAGCAACAGACTTTCATGGATGTGAAAGCACTGCTGCAACTGGCTAATCTGCTGGTCCATTTTGATCCAGACATGGAATGTACCCTGCCTTGTGACGCCTCGCCCTACAGTACGGGGGTGGTACTCTCTCGTTTAATGGAGGATAAGTCCAAAATCTCATTGCCATTGTTATAGATGCAAAACCAAAGGCTGAAAAGGGATAAAGAGGGTCTAGCTATCATTTTTGTGGTGAAAAGCTTCTATCAGTACCTCTATGGTCGTTCATTCACCATATCTACCGACCACAAGCCATGAGTCCTTTCAGTGAAGTGAAATGTATGCCTCCCATGGCCCCAGCAGGAATACAGCACTGGGCACTTACATTGTCAGCATATCAGAACAATATCGTGTACAGAACAGGAGAACCCAACACAAACGCGGATGCGTTAGAGTCGTCTCCCTTTACTGGATTTGCCATCCAAGGTCTTGTGTCCTCCCGAGGCAATTTTCTTACTCAAAAGACTTGCACATTCTCCAGTAAGTGTGAAGCAGATTAAGCAGTGGATGGACGGAGATCTTATTCAGGCACAAGTTTAAATATTTCTGATGCAAGGGTGGGCAACAATCATAGAAGATGATGAGTTGAAACTGTATGTGAAGTGTAGGGGTGATAAGTATGCAGGATGAATGCAAACTGTGGGGGTCAAGAGTGGTCGTTTGCCCCCTGGTTGTTCGCGAGTCATGGATGAAATTCATGAGGCTCATCCCAGTGCTTCTAGAATTAAAAGTCTAGCCAAGTCTAATACAGATCTGCACTTGGGAGGACAAAGTGAAATCGGATCGGCATGTCAGATGAACCAGAACTTGGAGAATGTGCAGACTCCGCACTTCATCCTTGGGAGTGGCATGGTCCAGACAGAATGTGAACTTTGTGGGACCATTCATGAACCGCATGTTTTTGGTTGTAATAGATGTGCATTTGAACTGGTTGGCCGCACATCGGGAAGCAGTGGCATAGTGGGATTGTTGCTAGACTAGTAATCCAGAGACCCAGAATAAATATCTGGGGACCGGGGTTCGAATCCACCACGGCAGGTGATGGAATTTAAACTCAATAAAATATCTGGAATTATAAAGTCTAATGATGACCATGAATCGGTTATCGGGAAAACCCATCTGGTTCACTAATATGGTTTAGGGAAGGAAATCTACCATCCTTACTTGGTCTGGTCTACATGCGACGTGGTTGACTCTTAACTGCCCCCAAGAGCAATTAGGGATGGGCAACAAATGCTGGCACAGCCTCAACGCCCACATCCCATGAACGAATAAAAAAAAAAAAACATCATGAGTAATGTAACAGGTTATCTGAGAATTTGCAACTCATGGTCTAGCTGCAGATTAGCTTGTTTCGGATAAATGCGGATAAAAACTACATTTATAAAATAAATAAATAATCTTTGTCACAAGTAGGCTTACATTAACACTGCAATGAAGTTACTGTGAAAATCCCCTAGTCGCCACATTCCGGCACCTGTTCGGGTACACAGAGGGAGAATTCAGAATTCTCAGCTGGTACGTAATTGAACCCACGCTGCTGGCCTTGTTCTGCTTCACAAACCAGCTGTCTAGCCCACTGAGCTAAACCAGCCTTGCTAATTAGTGAATTATTTAAGAATTCATGCAAAAGAATGGTATACGCTATGTGTGTACTGCACCTTTTCATCTGGTTTGGCGAAGCAGGCTGTTCAAACTCTGAAGGAATGATTGAAGAGAATCGCAGGTGATATTTTGAGTACAAAGTTCTCAAGATTTTTATTCCAATGTCGTATTACATCACAATCCACAACCAGGCTCTCTCCAGCACAATTGTTGTTTGGTAGAAAGCTGAAGTCTCCTCTGGATCTGCTTCATCCAGATCTCAAGACAAAAAGTGAGCAGGAGACAAGAGAAGCAGAAGGAGGAACACGACTATCCCGCCAGAGACGTAGTTACAAATTTTGGTAGTAGACAGAGGTGGTTACTGGGAATAATTTTAAACCAAAATGGTCCAGTATCTCAGATTGTGAGATTGCAACATGGAAGAGCTGTTTGCAGACAGCAAGACCATATTCATTTACGTTATGGCTCAAGAGTCAGGAAATGGAGGCAGCACGGTGGCGCAGTGGTTAGCATTGCTGCCTCACGGCGCCGAGGTCCCAGGTTCGATCCCGGCTCTGGGTCACTGTCCGTGTGGAGGTTGCACGTTCTCCCCGTGTTTGCGTGGGTTTCACCTCACAACCCAAAGTTGTGCAGGGTAGGTGGGTTGGCTTAGCTGTCCCTAGAATGTGCAAACTCCACACAGACAGGTGATCCGGGGCCGGGATCGAACAGAAGGCAGCAGTGCTAACCACTGCACCACCCTTACAGAGTTCTTATCCTTTCTCCTATGTAATTGCTTTACTGGCATCTGTTGAGGGTTCAGAGCATGTGCTCACTGTCAGGCGGATGCACCTTTAAGAAATGGGTGTTTATCAAATAGCTGCAGTGATGTCAGTGTGGGTGGAGCTGGGCTGTCTGTCTTTCACTTTTGTTTTGAGCTGGCAGCAGCCTTGTGTTTAGTTTTGTTTTCAGAGGTGAAGAGCTGCATTCACAGCAAGCAGCTGTGTAATGATCTCTCTCTCTACAAGCTAAGAAATGTCTCCAGATCATTGATGATTTCAAAGTAATATCTGTTTCTGTAGAGCATTTAAACCTGCTGTCTTTATTTTTAAAAAGGTTTTAACTTATGGATGTTGTTTGGGAAGTTATTAAGGGTTGCCTATAGAATATTGTAATTGGGAAAGTATCAGTATTTGTAGTTGATAAGATGTTCACTGTGTGTTTATAAAATGTTAACTGGATTCATATGTTTTAAACATGCTTTAGCTCTTTGTTGCACCTGTAAAGTGGGCCTTTGTGCTCCCCATAACCAAAATCTATTTAAAGTTGTGGGTCAGGTGAACTCCATGAGATACTTTGGTGTTCTCTAAACTCTGGCCCATAATTAGAGGTGACCTGTAAGCAAGACCTGTTTTACTAGAGCTCTTGTTTTTAGTTATCATTGTTACTAGGTTAGGTAATTTGGACATTCTGAATTCTCCCTCTGTGTACTCGAACAGGCTCTGGAATGTGGCGACTAGGGGCTTTTCACAGTAACTTCATTGCAGTGTTAACGTAAGCCTACTTGTGACAATAAAGATTAGATACGTTACTGCTGTTCTGCTGAGAGAGTCAAATTTTTATTAATTTATATAAATAAGATCCTTCATTTAAACAATGCATTATACTGCTTTATGGACAAGTTATCACACTGATAACCGTCTATCATTTTTCTGCTAAAGAGAGTGTAGGTGTCAATGTCCTGATGTCTTCTCTCTTGGATCAGTCTTTCTTGAAAAGGTTCCAGGGTCTTTACAGTTAGTTTGTCATGGAGATCACAGCCCAGTTACCAACAGCCCTGGAAAGCTGCTGTTCCCCTCCGCCAATGATGTCCTCTCGAGAACAGGCGAGTGCCTGCATGTATCCAGAATGTCTTCCCAGAAAGATGACAACACTGTGAAAGATTGAATCCTTTTCTAGTGACTTGGGTCAGAGCAAGTGGGGCGGGGAAAGATTAGGAATTGGACAGAACATGTAACAATAATGGAGATTGCAGAAGTTCAGAAAAGGAATGCAAATAGTTTAAGAAATAGATTAACATTATTAAAGACGTTAACAGTATACTTGGAGGCATTACCATCGCTGAATCCCCCACTATCAACATCCTTGGAGTTACCATTGATCAGAAACGGAACTGCACTCACCCCATTAATAGTGTGGCGACAAGAGCATGTCAGAGGCTAGGAATCCTGTGGCAAGTAACTCACCTAACTCTCCCATCTGCAAGGCGCAAGTCAGGACTGTGATGGAATACTCCCCACTTGCCTGGATGAGTGCAGCTCCAGCACAAAGCTGCCGCTTGATTGGCACCTCTTCCACAAACATTCACACCCTCCACCACCGGCGCTCCAGTAGCAGCCGTGTCTACCACCTAAAAGACACGGGTCTGCAGTAACTCACCAAGGTTCCTTAGGTTGTACCTTGCAAACTCACTACCATCTGGAAGGACAAGGGCAGCAGATACATGGGAACCTCACTAGCTGGAAGTTCTCCTCCAAGTCACTCACCATCCTGACATGGAAATATTTCACCATTCCTGCATTGTCGCTGGGTCAAAATCCTGGAATACTCTCCCTAACAGCATTGTGGGTGTACCTACACCACATGAACTGCAACGGTTCAAGAAGGCAGCTCACCACCAACTTACCAAGGGGAATTAGGGATGGGCAACAAATTCTGGTCTAGACCGCGATGCTCACATCTCAAAAATGAATGATGAATTGAAAGAAGTTTGTAACGAGTTAATAGTTATGGTAATGGGTCAGTGGTATGTGTCATGATGCAACGGTGACATCAGCAGTCATGTGCTAGAGACTCTATAGAGTAGATGGACAATCTCATACTCAAGACAGATGTACCTACCATGTAGTCTATCTTGTATATAACGTTAATAAAGTTGTTTTGAAGTAATCAGCCTGGGTCAAACTAGAGTTACTTGTGAGTAAAGGGAAAGCTTTGCTGTATAGGATAGGCCACAAGATGACCCACAAAACACCAGGCTTCCCTAAAACGGTCATCCGAAACTATGGATGCTTCAGTCCCCAAGTCTGACCCACAATCTTGTGTTTCGCGCATCTCTGCTTCCTGGCCCTTAGGCAGTGCTGCCCCTTGTCTACTGGACGATGGGCTGGACGATGGGCCAGTCCTGGTGTGACTTCCCTGCCTTTAAAGTGGTCGGTGTGCTTTCATATCTTCCGCTCCTTGATTTTCACTAAACAAGAGATGGTCCAGTCTTCTCCACTACGGTCCCTGGTCCCCACCGGGCACCGATTCTAAAATTCCAGACATATACCATGTCTCCTGGCTGGAAACATCTAACCTGCTTCTGTCAGCTATGGTATAGTTTCTTAAGATCCTGTTTTTGCCCGACCTTCCAGCTAATATGAGATGGAAATGTCCATCTAAGGCAGGTCCTCAGCCTTCGGCCCATCAGCAATTGTCCCGGTGCTACCCAGCTCGTTATATGCAGTGTGGTCTGATCGCTAAACAGGAACTGCGCCAATTTTGCATCCATGGACCCTGTGACATAAAAAAGGGCAACACGGTAGCACAAGTGGTTAGCACTGTGGCTTCACAGCGCCAGGGTCCCAGGTTCGATTCCCTGCTGGGTCACTGTCTGTGAGGAGTCTGCACGTTCTCCCAGTGTCTGCGTGGGTTTCCTCCGGGTGCTCCGGTTTCCTCCCACAGTCCAAAGACGTGCAGGTTAGGTGGATTGGCCATGCTAAATTGCCCTTAGTCTCCAAAATTGCCCTTAGTGTTTGGTGGGGTTACTGGGTTAAGGGAATAGGGTGGACGTGTGGGCTTGGGTAGGGTGCTCTATCCGAGAGCCGGTGCAGACTCGATGGGCCTATTGGCCTCCTTCTGCACTGTAAATTCTGTCTGTGACTTGTTTCTTTTTTTGCTATAAATTTAAAGTACACAATTTTTTTTTTCCCAATTACGGGGCAATTTAGCGTGGCCAATCCACCTATCCTGCACATCTTTGGGTTGTGGGCGTGAAACCCACGCAAACGCGGGGAGAATGTGCAAACTCCACACGGACAGTGACCCAGGACCGGGATTCGAACCCGGGACCTCAGCGCCGTAGGCAGCAATGCTAACCACTGTGCCACATGCCGCACCCAGTCCCATTGCTAACCACTGCGCCACGTGCCGGCCCGTGGCTTGATTCTTCATGCCTCCCTTCAAGGTGTGCACCTCCACTCAGCCACGCCGTTTGAAGAGAGCCGGTACGGGGCGGTCCCTATGTGTTTTACACCATTCGTCTGCATGAAGTGCGATAATTGATCGCTAGTAAAAGGGGTGCTGTTTTCAGTAACGAGCACCTCCACGATGCCATGGATACTAAACGATTGGCGTAACGTCTCAATGGGAGTCCTTGAAGTGGTGGTCAGCATCCAGTGAATATTAACAATTTCAAGTGGGCATCAACAAGTAGCAGGAACATTGACCTTTAAAAAAAATCTGGCGGAATCAGCGAGTAGCCATTCCTAGGGCCAGCCTGGCCACTCCCAGAGCTGAAGAGACGCTGCTGGTCAGGGCTTTTGATGCTCCTGACACTCACCAACCTCTCTATGTCGCCATCCAGTCCCAGCCACCATATGTAGCTTCTGGCGAGCATCTTCATGTTGGACACTCCCGCATGTCTATTGTGCAGGACCTGCAATGTGTCTTTCCTGTCTTAGTTCGGGACCAGAACACTGGCTCCCCATAGGAGAATGCTTTCATCCACACAAAGCACTTGTTGTTTATTCGCGAAAACCCACAGCTCGTCAGGCAGTCTTCCCTGCAGTCCCACATGCAGGACAATGTGCTGAATCTTAGCTAAGGTTGGGTCCTTTTGTGTCCACTCGTGAAACTTCGAGGCTGTGACTGGCAATGTGTCCATAAAATTCAGCAGCAATACCACTGTCTGCACTACTGGCAGGGACGAGGAGGAGCATCAGCAATGGGAGTCAGTTTAAGACATCCGTGTGCGCAATTTGTGCACCCGCACGATACTCATACTCAAATGCTGCCAATAACAGTGTCCATCACTGTTGTCATGCAAAAGTGTCTTTAAGAAATGGATGTGTAAGCAATGTACCTTTAAGAAAACAATGATGTCAGAGAGTGGGTGGGGCTAGGCTTTAGGTCAACCATTTTGCAGGTTTTTAGTTTCAGTTTAAAAGCAGTGTCTGTGTGTTTCCAGAGAGCTGCAAGTTTTGCAGTTTGGTTTTGCTGAGAGCAGCTAAAAAGTAGAAAGCCAGTTTGCGACAGTCTCTGCCATTCTACAGAAAATATATATATCCTTTAACCTGATGTGATTCTGTTTAAAGGTGTTAAGTCTCTTGGAAGTTTGAAGGAACATTTTAAGAAATGATTTACTGTTGCAATATTTTCTGAGTTATCTTTGAAGGGGTGTTAAGAGATCCAATGTTTATTAAAGATGTTGAGTTCATGGAATAAACAGTGTTTTGTGTTTAAAAACCCAAGTGCCCATAATTGTAATCCCACACCTAGGGAAAAAGCAGTGTGCTCGGAAAAGCAACAAATCCATTAAAGGGAGAGGTTGGTTCAACTCCATGATACATTTTGGGGTTCTCAAAACGCCTCGCCCATAACACTGTTTATCGATGGGATTGCCTTGTCCTCCTTCAACAGGCTGAACAACAGTTTGTGGTCTGTTATGATTGCAAAGCACCGCTCATAAACCTGTGTGTGGAACCTTTTGACCACAAAAACTATGGCTAACCCTTCCTTTTTCATCTGAGCATATTTACACTCTGCATTGGCCAAATTCCTTAATGTATAGGCTACTGGCTTCTCTGCTCTATCGTCCATCCTGCAGGACAATACTACCCTGATGCCATGTGGGGATGCATCACATGTGATCAAGAATGGTTTGGGTCAGTGCATTAGCAGCCTGGAGGACAACATTTGTCACTCTACCTTCACAAACACCTCTATTTGCAGTGCCTTCCATGCTCAGTCCTGGTGAGTTTTTTTTAAGGAGTGTATATATAGCAGTGTAAGTATGGTTGCCAAGTTCGGGTTGAATAAGCCGTACAATTTATGAGTCCGAGGCATGGCCTTAGTTCTATAGTGTCCTCAGGTATGAGGCCTTGGTTTATAGCTCAAACCTTCTTTCTGTCGGGTGCAAGCCTCCTTGTCGACCCAGTACAGACTGTTATGTGACCTCCTTCACCTGCAATACACATTTGCCCCTTTTTAGGCAGATGCCTGCCTCAAGAGAAAAGGCAGAGGTCTTCCTCTAAATTATCCAGGTGGCCCTTTTCGGTGGCTCTGGTAATCAAAACGTCGTCTAAGTAAACTGCCACCTCGGGAGCCCTTTAACGACGTTCTCTGTCACCCTCTGGGAGATTGCACAGGTGGATGATACTCCAATTGGAAGCCTGATGTATTGATACACACCCATGTGGGTATTGATGATCACATATCTCCTGAACGCCGCATCCAACTCCAACTGGAGATACAAGAGTGACACCCAGCCAACTTTGCATAAAGGTCCTCCATGTGCGGCATTGGACACCTATCCAATCAGGAGGCTTTGTTCACTGTCAATTTGTAATTGCCATACAGGCGAACTATCTTATCCACTTCAGCACGGGTACTACAGGTGCTGCCCACTCCATGAACTGCACAGGGTGAATAATCCCCATGCTTTCCAGCTGCCCGAGCTCGTCGTCCATCTTCAACAACAGGGCGGAGGGAGCTGGGTGGGCCCCAAAATACTTTGGTTGGACTTGTGTCTATGCAAAATTTGGCCCAGGCCTTCCTGGAAAAATTCTGGGTATTTCCCTTGGATCTCATACAACTCCCCAGTGCCCATTTTGAAAATCTGTTGCCAGTCCAGGTGGAGCCTCTGCAGCCAGTCGTGGCCCAACAGACTGGGTCCAGGCCCTTGTGCGACTATCAGCGGCAAGCAAATGGATTGCTGCCCATAGGCAGAGTAATTGTTGTGCTCACGATAGCCAAAGGCTCCCCCATGTATGTTGCCAAATGTGCCTCAGTCTCCCGGCGTTGGATCGCTATATAGACTTTCCGGTATGTTTTTTGTCCTATGATTGGGTTGGCAGCCCTTGTCATTTTCCATTTCTAGCAGGTGGACATTAACCTGGACAGTAATTTTGATGGGGGCTATTCTTGGTGCAGCAATGCACTCGTCCTCCTCAGGTTGTCCTCGATGTAAAGCCCTGGCTCTAGGTCAGTGTGTTCCCAGACCAGGGTCACATGTTGGTTGATAGTTCTGGCGTTCCTGATCCCCAAGGTTCATCTGACCACAGGTGCAGCACCGCTGTGATTCCTCATCCAGAGACTCTGGGGGAGATGTCTCGCTGGATCTCGAGGCCTTCGGCCAATGGGTGCGGCCCCAATGCTGCTTGAGCAGTGGCTGTGGCCCACAGACTCTACTCTTTCGGGGGTGTTGCTCGTCAGAATGGTTGGGCGCCCAACACTAATATCCCGATATCTAGTGAGCCCTGAAATTCCTGGATTCCCTTCTCCGGATACCTCTGAAATTCCTGGATTCCCTTCTCCGGATACCTCTCTGGCCTGTATCCGGTCCAAAGAAAGTTCAGCCAACAACTAACGTTGAGTCGCCACGTTGTTTATGCCACACACGGGGCGGTCCCGTAGCATCTCCGGACGCAATGGCCCATGGTCACAATGCTCGGCCAGCTTACTTAGGCATGTCAGGAATTTTGTGACCGACTCCCCCGGGGTTTGCCCATGTTGTACCTGTACCTTTGTACAATCACCGATGGTTTGGGGTCCCAATGGTCCACCAGAAGTGCTGTCAGCTCATCAAAGGTTTTTGAATCTAGGGCAGCAGGATAGGTCAGGATTTTTATGACGCTAAAGGGAGGGGCCCCATAGGCAGTCAGCAGTATTACCTTTTGGTGTTCGTCTCCTGTATTGGCATTCGATCGGAAAAAGTAGCGGATTTGCTCAGTGTACTGGGCCCAGTCCTCTACGCCTGCATCAAAAGCATCAAGCTTCCCGAAGAGCGGCATTTTTAAAATTTCTGACCTTGTTCCCTTGTCGTGAAATTCAACCATGGTCCGGACATACAGAATCACAACCTGTAGTTCACTTTCTCCTCGTTGCTAATATAATATTCACAGAGGTCCAGAGAATATTTAAACTTAAAGGTTTATTGAGTTAAAGACATACAAGGCCGCATCGCAGCAGGTAGTACATCCAATCCCATCCGAAGATGCCAGTTCTAAATGCTGACCAGCTTTATCGGTCAGATTTAACGAGCCACAATGTTAAACCTCTGTCCCTCTGCAGGGAAGCTCAGATCATCACAATGGGTCTCGTGGGGGGTTACAGAGCCCTCGCTGTTTGTTGCGTGTAATTATAAATGAGTTGGAATTAAATATGGGAGGTATGATTGGGAAATTTGTTGATGACATAAAAGCTGGCCATGTAGTTGATCGTGACGAGGATAGGTGTTGACTCTGGAATGATATTAATGGGTTGGCTGAGTAGGCGGAAAAGTGGCAAATGGAATTAAATCTGGAATAGTATCCATTTGCAGAGAGAAAACAAAACTAGGAGCACAGAGTAAATGGGAGGCTATTGAGAAAGGTAAAGGAAGTGGGAGACCTTGTATGACCACAGGTCCTTGAAGGTGGCAGGACAGCTGAATAAGGTAATAAGGAAAATATTGTTGTTGACAAGAAGAGGGTTAATTTAAACAGCCCAGATTTCTCCATTCACTCCATCCATCAACAGAAGTGTTTTTGATTCCCTCCTTTAAGTAGTGACGTATTTTCCCCAATCCTTCAGTTTTGGTGTGATCCAATTTTCAATTAACACACGTACTGCAAGCTCGAGATAACAAAGGGTGTTGATGTATTTGAGACACACACAAAACAAGGGAAGACGTTTTGCAATGCCCACCCTTTTTGCATTCATGCAATAAAATAGGGATTTGGGTTCAGAGAAAAGACCATGATAAAAATTAGAATTATGGTTTCACATGAGTCCAGGGACTGGCTAGTCAATGTCCAATGAAAGTTCTTTTAGATGGCCTGTTCTGGCATAATTCCTGGGCTTAGTCCCTGGAACTCCGTTGAAGATGCAGCAGTATACTTGTGTCCTGGAAATGAGTTCACTCTGCAAGGTTCTTTCTGAAGATCAGACTTTGGAGGGAGATGGAGGTCAGTGGCAGGCTGCTAGCCTTGAACGTGCTTCTCTTCAGAGGTTAAACCACAACAAACGATCAAATTTAAAAGCTGTGTAATTAAAGGAATTCAAACACGCTCAAGTCTCGGTGATGTGACATGGTCATGTCGAGTCTCAATATTCAGTGAACAAGACGCCTTGTTTAAATCACTATTTTGAGCAGATAATTGTACAATCATTATCACAACATTAAAGATGAGGAGTCAAACAGCTCTGCCTTTGTCCACAGCTGGCTGGGGAAGGCGTCCTGTCTACTAGTCTTTTGTGTTGACTTGTTCATTCAATGTGACGAGTGTTACATTCCAGAAGTTTGATGTTTAAACGTCTCAGGAATTTCCAGAACTATCATCATGTGGTCAACAGCAGCAGTCAAGATATCAGTCCAGCCATTTGCCCATTTAAAAAATATACAAGTAGCTAGGTTAGCATAGATATATATATGTTCCCTCCTGTCTCCTCGTCAGGGCAATATGGAATGCTTTCCTTTATTGGGCGAGGTATCAAATACAAAAGCAGAGATGTAATACTGGAACTGTATAAAATGCTAGTTAGGCTTCAGCTAGAATTTGGTGTACAGTTTTGGTCACCACATTTCAGGAAGGGCAGAATTCTCTGGAGTGTAGATTTACAAAAATGTCACCAGGACTTGATAATTGGAGCTCTGAGGAAAGATTGGATAGGCTACAGTTGTTTTCCTTACAACGGAGGAAGCGGAGGGAGTGACAAATTAAATTTACAAAATTATGAGGAGCCCAGATAGGGTAAACTGGGAAGACCCATTTCCCCTGGTCGTGGGTATATTACCAGGGGGCATAGAGTTAAGGTGATTCATAAAAAGATTAGAGGGTGCATAAGGGAGAGCTTTCTCACTCAAGAGGGTACTGGGTGTCTGGAATTCACTGCCTGAATTGGTGGTTGAGGCAAAAACGCTCAATGTATTTAAACGGTACGTGGGAAGGTGGGATTATAAAGGGTACCTGGGTGCCCTTTAGCTGGCATAGATAAAATGGGTGGAATGGCCTCCTCCTGTTGTAACTTTTCTATGGTTAGTTTATTTGCCCATACACAAAATGTGAAAAGGGGATTGCAACATTGCCTCCACACTCAGACTGTAAAGAAAAGGAATAGAGAAAAGACAAGAGTTACAGTGTAGAGTCTGCAGAGAAAAGAATACGTCTTTCACGTGGGTACCAGGGTCCTACAAAACCAATTCATTTCTATGTGTCTGCCTTATTGTGGAAGTAAGCTCTACTGGAAGAGTGAATTCTCCAGCACCAGTTTTTAACCTGCTGACCTCTGAAGAAATACATTATTTGACCTTTATTCTGATTTTGGTCAGTGGGCTGAAAATTGATACTGCATATATCACTTGTCCGTAAAACCATAGAATTCCTTCAGTGAAGTAGGCCATTCAGCCCATCAAGTCTACAGCAACCTCTGAAAGAGCATCCTACCTAGGCCCACTCCCAGTCTTATTGCCATAACCCCATACCCCACCTAACCAGCGCATCTTTGGACACTAAGGGGCAATTTAGCGTGGCCAATCCACCTAACCTGCACATCTTTGGACTGTGGGAGGAAACCAGAGCACCCGGAGGAAACCCACACAGACGCAAGGAGTAAAGTCCTCATTCATTAGTATCCATAAAAACAGAGTTCCAGACTTGCCGACTCCATCTCACAAATGTCCAAACTTTTGAAAAGGAACCCAGACTTCACCTTTCTACTTTCCCAACATTCAGACTTACCTCAGGCAAAAATCTTTGTATCACACAAGTGCCAGGCAATCTCCCAAGAGAGAATCTACACATCTACCCTTGGCATTTAATGGCATTAAGCTGAATCTCACACTATGAGCATCCTGGTCACCACTGAACAGAACACCGAACTGCATCAGCTGTAAAATACAATGGCTGCAGGGGGTCAGATGCTGGGAATTCTACAGTGAGTGTCTCAGCTCCTGACTCTTCAAAGCCTGTTCACCATTACAAGGCACAAGTCAGGATGGGATGGAATATTCTCCACCGACCTGGATAAGTGCAACAACAATCAAGAAGTTCACCGGCATGAACAATTTGATTAGCATCCCATCCATGACTTTAAACATTAATTCCATCCACCACTGGCGTACAGTGGCAGCAGTGTGTACTATCTGAATGATGCAGTGCAGTGGTTCAACAAGCCTACCTCAACAGCGTCTTCCAAACTCGTGATCCAAACCACCAAGGAGAAGGGCACCAGACACATGGGAACACGACTGCTGCAGGTTCCCCTCCAATCCACACCTCACCCTGGCTTGGAATTACACTGCCATTCTTTCATTGTCACTGGATCAAAGTCCTGGAAATCCCTTCCTAACAGGACTGCGGGTGAATGTGCACCCAATGGACATCAGTGGTTCAAGAAGGCAGCTCCCCACCACCTCATCCAAGTGCAATAAGGGATCGGCACAGAATGCTGGCCTTGCCGACAACATTCACATCCCGTTGAAGAATTTTTAAAACCCCAGACGAAGCTGGAACAATGTTTCATAAAGGTTTATCATGTCCTTACTGTTGTACTCTACATACAAAGTCTACAATCCAACATGTGGGTTTTTTTCTCAACCAGCAGAGGTCACTCTCGACCAACAGCCTTTTAGAATTGTACCCTTTCGCTCGCCATTGCATCTTCTCATTCTGTATTTCAAAATATATCACTTTACAATTTTCTACTTTAAATTTTATCTGACATGTTCATCCATTCTACCTACCTCTCTATGTCCTCTTGAACCCATCATTATGCTGCTCACAGTTCACAATATTTACAAGTTTAGTGTCATCTGCTAATTTTGAAATTATGCTCTGCTCAAGCGTAGGTCATTAATATAGATCAGGAAGAGCATTGGTTCCAGTACCGATCTCTGGGCATCTCCCCTATATATTTTCCACTGCCGACACCAGTCTTCTTCCCTATACCTCTCAACCTCACTTTTCTCCTTTGAGATCACAGAATCGCAGAATAATACAGTGCAGAACAGGCCCTTTGGCCCATCGAGTCTGAACTGCCCACCTAATCCCACTGGTCAGCAGTTGGCCCATAGCCTTGAATGTTATGACGTGCCAAATGCTCATCCAGGTACTCTTTAAAGGATGTCAGGCAACCCGCCTCCCAGGCAGTGCGTTCCAGACCCTCACCACCCTCTGGGCCAAAACGATTTTCCTCAAACTCCCCCTCATCCTCCTGACCCTCACCTTGAACTTGTGTCCCCTCGTAACTGCGCCTTCAACTAAGGGGAACAACTGCTCCCTATCCACCCTGTCCATACCCCTCAATCTTGTACACCTCGATCAGGTCACCCCATCAGTCTTCTCTGCTCCAGCGAAAGCAACCCAAGCCTCTCCATGACGGAAATGTTCCATCCCAGGTAACATCCTGGTGAATCTCCTCTGCACCCGCTCCAGTGCAATCACATCCTTCCTATAATTGCAGTACGAAGTCTTACAACACCAGGTTAAAGTTCAACAGGTTTGTTTCGAATCACTAGCTTTCGAAGCAATGCTCCTTCCTCAGGTGAGTGAAGAGGTATGTTCCAGAAACATATATGTAGAGTCAAAAATGCAAGACGATACTTTGAATGAGAGTCTTTGCAGGTAATTAAATCTTTACAGGTCCAGACGGAGCCACTGGAGAGAGGGATAATCACAGGTTAAAGAGGTGTGAATTGTCTCAAGCCAGGGCAGTTGGTAGGATTTCATAAGCCCAGGCCAGATGGTGGGGGTTGAATGTAATGCAACATGAATCCAAGGTCCCGGTTGAGGCCGTACTCATGTGTGCAGAACTTGGCTATAAGTTTCTGCTTGGCGATTCTACGTTGTCGCGCATCCTGAAGGCCGCCTTGCAGAACGCTTACCCGAAGATCAGAGGCTGAATGCCCTTGACTGCTGAAGTGTTCCCCGACTGGAAGGGAACATTCCTGCCTGGCAATTGTTGCGCGACGTCTGTTCATCCGTTGTCGCAGCGTCTGCATGGTCTCGCCAATGTACCACGCTTCGGGACATGCTTTCCTGCAGCGTATGAGGTAAACAACGATGGCCGAGTCGCACAAATATGTACCGCGTACCTGGTGGGTGGTGTTCTCACGTGTAATAGTGGTATCCATGTCGATGATCTGGCACGTCTTGCAGAGATTGCCATGGCAGGGTTGTGTGGTGTCATGGTCACTGTTCTGAAGGCTGGGTAGTTTGCTGCAAACAAGTTTGTTTGAGGTTGTGCAGTTGTTTGAAGACAAGTAGTGGGGGTATGAGGATGACCTTGGCAAGATGTTCGTCTTCATCGATGAAGTGTTGAAGACTGCGAAAAATGTTGTAGTTTCTCCACTCCGGGGAAATACTGGACGACGAAGAATACTCTGTCCGTTGTGTCCCGTGTTTGTCTTCTGAGGAGGTCGGTGCGGTTTTTTGCTGTGGCGCGTTGGAACTGTCGATCGATGACAGAGACCACAACACCGATGCGCGACAAGGTAGAATCGCTGGGCAGAAACTTACAGACAAGTTCCGCACACGGGTACGGCCTCAACCGGGACCTTGGATTCATGTCACATTACATTCATCCCCCACCATCTGGCCTGGGCTTGCAAAATCCTACCAACTGTCCTGGCTTGAGACAATTCACACCTCTTTAACCTGTGATTATCCCTCTCTCCAATTGCTCCGTTTGGACCTGTAAAGACTTAATTACCTGCAAAGACTGGCATTCAAAGTATCGTCTTGCATTTTTTACTTTGTCTATGTATATGTTTCTGGAACCTACTGTTGCTAATTGTGTTCTCTTTATTTGGCTCTGAATATGGCGGTCAATATGGTCGCCTTCCTTAATTCTAATTACGTTTTGCTCTAGAGTCGCCAGGTATCTCTCGATACCGCCACAATGTTCAAACCAAATACTGATCAAAGACTCGATACACTAGTTAGTTATTTCAAAGTCACATGCTTATTTATTTACACACACAGTTAAATATACTCATGCACAAATTCTACAGACTAAACTATCACCACTGCTAAAGCTAAACTTAGCTTCGGGCACCCACTCAGTCAGAGGAACAATGGCCGTTGTTCGTTTCTGAGGCTGCTGGGGTCGAAGTGGAGAAGGGGAACAGCTAAGGTCGTCTGTCTGGTAGCGTGCGTTGGCTTTGGACTTACTTGCTCTGGTGCAGCTGTTGGGCAGGTCTCTCCTCGGTGACCAGTGTGGTCACTGTAACTTGAAGGTGTACCTGTGCAAGAGATCCTAGCTGTTCAAATGAAGGCAAGCATCCAGCAGAGGGCAGTAGTGTGGAGCTGCTGATTGGCTGTTGTGGGGGAAATTTGCATACATGCATTGTGGTCACCGTAACTTGAAGGTGGTTTGTGGAGGAGCTGTTGTCAAGTGACACTTAATACCGAAACACTTCTTCAAGTGTTTCCCTCCCTACCCCCTCCACTAACCAAAAACAAACAACCGCTGTAAGGATCCCAGCCGAGAGGAAGGCTCGAGGGCAGGTAAAAGTAGAAAGAAGTTGAACCGTGACGTCACAGCCTGCAGGTAAGTGATTGACTGATGACTGGTAAGTAGTTTTTCTTTTCCCAGAGGTATTATCGTGCGGGGCGCAGTGGTTGCTGAGCGAGTGCTAGCTGAGAAGGGGAGTAATTTTTTTTTTTAAACTTACTGTAGGGAGTTTCCAGCTGAATCCAGACGGAGTGAGGACAGAGTGACTGCTGGGTAAACAGTAAAGATTTAAATTGTTTGCGCAGGCCCATAACAGCTGATTGCCGTTTAAGTGTATTATTTTTACCTGTATTTAAGTTGGGCAGTTTCTAAACCCGAGACACCATACTTGTAGTGTCCCCCACCCTTCCACCTCCTGCAACCCAAGGGGTAGAGTGAAATACAGGTAAGCTCTTTCTTTCTTTTTCTATCCAGAGGGGTTGGCAGGGAAGGCAGTGCAATGTTCCCCCTGCAGAATGTTTGAGGTGAGGGACGCCGTCAGTGTCCCTGCAGATTTCATCTGTGGGAAGTGCACCCATCTCCAGCTCCTCAGAAACCACGTTAGGAAACTGGCGCAACTTCGGATCATTCAGGAGGCAGAAGTGGTTATAGAAAGAAGTTTCAGGGATGTAGTTACTCTAAAGAATAAAGATAGATGGGTGACGGTGAGAGGGGTTGGGAGGAAGCAGTCAGTACAGGGATCCCCTGTGGTCGTTCCCCTTAGTGACATGTATACCGCTTTGGATACTGTTGGGGGGGACTTAGTGGGGTAAGCCATGGGATACAGGTCTCTGGCACAGAGTCTGTCCCTGTTGCTCAGAAGGGAAGGGGGGGGAAAGAGGAGTAGAGCATTAGTCATTGGAGACTCCATAGTTAGGGGGATAGATAGGAGATACTGTGGGAACGAGAGAGACTCGCAGTTGGTGTGTTGCCTCCCAGGTGCCAGAGTCCGTGATGTCTCGGATCGTGTTTTTGGGATCCTTAAGGAGGAGGGGGAGCAGCCCCAAGCCGTGGTTCACATAGGTACCAACGACATAGGTAGGAAACGGTATAGGGATGTAAGGCAGGAACTCAGGGTGGAAACTTAGATCTAGGACAAACAGTTATTATCTCTGGGTTGTTGCCCGTGCCACGTGCTAGCGAGACGAGGAAAAGGGAGAGAGAGGAGTTGAACACGTGGCTATAGGGATGGTGCAGGAGGGAGCGTTTCAGATTCCTGGATAATTGGGGCTCATTCTGGGGTAGGTGGGACCTCTACAAATGGGATGGTCTACACCTGGGCCAGAGGGGTACCAATATCCTGGGGGGGAAATTTGCTAATGCTCTTCGGGAGGGTTTAAACTAGGTCAGCAGTGGATTGGGAACCTGAAATGTAGCTCCAGTATACAGGAGGTTGAGAGTAGTGAGGTCATGAGTACGGTTTCAAAGTTGCAGGAGTGTACCGGCAGGCAGGAAGGTGGTTTGAAGTGTGTCTTCTTCAATTGTCGATTCCAGCGGGAGCGGAGCAGGTTAGTCAATTTCAGCGGGAGCAGTGCGGAAGTGATTTCTTGGAGGCAAGTCTCTCCTTTAAAAACAATTGTCTTTGCAGGAGCGGAGCTTCTGAGACGACCCTCATCAATAAATTCTGGTGGAGAGGAAACCCGAGACACTCCACGTGTAGTGTCTCCCACCCGCCCTCCTCCTCTAACCTAATAATAAAACCCATTGGTCTGAGGTAAGTACCATATTTTATTATTATTATTTTTTTTTTTTAATTTAGTTGATAGCCAGATCTTGGTAGAAAGTTAGAGGGATGGCAGGGAAGGGAGTGCAATGTTCCTCCTGCAGGATGTTTGAGGTGAGGGATGCCGTTCGTGTCCCTGCTGATTTTACCTGCAGGAAGTGCTGCCATCTCCAGCTCCTCCAAGACCGAGTTAGGGAACTGGAGCTGGAGTTGGAAGAACTTCGGATCATTCGGGAGGCAGAGGGGGTCATAGATAGCAGCTTCAGGGAATTAGTTACACCAAAGATTGGAGATAGATGGGTAACTGTAAGAGGGACTGGGAAAAAGCAGTCAGTGCAGGGATCCCCTGCGGTCGTTCCTCTGAGAAACAAGTATACCGCTTTGGATACTTGTGGTGGGGGGGGGGGGGACGGGACTTACCAGGGGTAAGCCACAGGGTACGGGCCTCTGGCACGGACTCTGTCCCTGTTGCTCAGAAGGGAAGGGGGGAAGAGGAGCAGAGCATTAGTAATTGGGGACTCGATAGTCAGGGGCACAGATAGGAGATTTTGTGGGAGCTTGAGAGACTCACGTTTGGTATGTTGCCTCCCAGGTGCAAGGGTACGTGATGTCTCGGATCATGTTTTCCGGGTCCTTAAGGGGGAGGGGGAGCAGCCCCAAGTCTTGGTCCACATTGGCACTAACGACATAGGTAGGAAAGGGGACAAGGATGTCAGGCAGGCTTTCAGGGAGCTAGGATGGAAGCTCAGAACTCGAACAAACAGAGTTGTTATCTCTGGGTTGTTGCCCGTGCCACGTGATAGTGAGATGAGGAATAGGGAGAGAGAGCAATTAAACACGTGGCTACAGGGATGGTGCAGGCGGGAGGGATTCAGATTTCTGGATAACTGGGGCTCTTTCTGGGGAAGGTGGGACCTCTACAGACAGGATGGTCTACATCTGAACCTGAGGGGCACAAATATCCTGGGGGGGGGGGCGGGGGGGGGATTTGTTAGTGCTCTTTGGGGGGGTTTAAACTAATGTAGTAGGGGCATGGGAACCTGGATTGTAGTTTTAGGGTAAGGGAGAATGAGAGTACAGAGGTCCGGAGCACAGATTTGACGTCGCAGGAGGGGGCCAGTGTTCAGGTAGGTGGTTTGAAGTGTGTCTACTTCAATGCCAGGAGTATTCGAAATAAGGAAGGGGAACTGGCAGCATGGGTTGGTACCTGGGACTTCGATGTTGTGGCCATTTCGGAGACATGGATAGAGCAGGGACAGGAATGGATGTTGCAGGTTCCGGGATTTAGGTGTTTTAGTAAGCTCAGAGAAGGAGGCAAAAGAGGGGGAGGTGTGGCGCTGCTAGTCAAGAGCAGTATTACGGTGGCGGAGAGGATGCTAGATGGGGACTCATCTTCCGAGGTAGTATGGGCTGAGGTTAGAAACATGAAAGGAGAGGTCACACGATTGGGAGTCTTCTATAGGCCTCCAAATAGTTCTAGGGATGTAGAGGAAAGGATGGCGAGGATGATCCTGGATAAGAGCGAAAGTAACAGGGTAGATATTATGGGAGACTTTAACTTTCCAAATATTGACTGGAAAAGATATAGTTAGAGTGCATTAGATGGGTCGTTTTTTGTACAGTGTGTGCAGGAGGGTTTCCTGACACAATATGTTGACAGGCCAACAAGAGGCGAGGCCACGTTGGATTTGGTTTTGGGTAATGAACCAGGTCAGGTGTTGGATTTGGAGGTAGGAGAGCACTTTGGGGAAAGTGACCACAATTCGGTGATGTTTACGTTAATGATGGAAAGGGATAAGTATACACTGCAGGGCAAGAGTTATAGCTAGGGGAAGGGCAATTATGATGCCATTAGACGTGACTTGAAGGGATAAGGTGGAGAAGTAGGCTGCAAGTGTTGGGCACACTGGATAAGTGGAGCTTGTTCAAGGATCAGCTACTGCGTGTTCTTGATAAGTATGTACCGGTCAGGCAGGGAGGAAGGCGTCGAGCGAGGGAACCGTGGTTTACCAAAGAAGTTGAATCTCTTGTTAAGAGGAAGAAGGAGGCCTATGTGAAGATGAGGTGTGAAGTTTCAGTTGGGGCGATGGATAGTTACAAGGTAGCGAGGAAGGAAAACCCGAAAGCTTTCTATAGGTATGTCAGGAATAAGCGAATGACGAGGGAAAGAGTAGGACCAGTCAAGGACAGGGATGGGAAGTTGTGTGTGGAGTCTGAAGAGATAGGCGAGATACTAAATGAATATTTTTCGTCAGTATTCACTCAGGAAAAAGATAATGTTGTGGAGGAGAATGCTGAGACCCAGGCTAATAGAATAGATGGCATTGAGGTACGTAGGGAAGAGGTGTTGGCAATTCTGGACAGGCTGAAAATAAATAAGTCCCCGGGTCCTGATGGGATTTATCCTAGGATTCTCTGGGAGGCCAGGGCAGAGATTGCTGGACCTTTGGCTTTGATTTTTATGTCATCATTGGCTACAGTAATAGTGCCAGAGGACTGGAGGATAGCAAATGTGGTCCCTTTGTTCAAAAAGGGGAGCAGAGACAACCCCGGCAACTAGAGACCGGTGAGCCTTACGTCTGTAGTGGGTAAAGTCTTGGAGGGGATTATAAGAGACAAGATTTATAATCATCTAGATAGGAATAATATGATCAGGGATAGTCAGCATGGCTTTGTTAAGGGTAGGTCATGCCTCACAAACCTTATCGAGTTCTTTGAGAAGGTGACTGAACAGGTAGACGAGGGTAGAGCAGTTGATGTGGTGTATATGGATTTCAGCAAAGCGATTGATAAGGTTCCCCACGGTAGGCTATTGCAGAAAATACAGAGGCTGGGGATTGAGGGTGATTTAGAGATGTGGATCAGAAATTGGCTAGCTGAAAGAAGACAGAGGGTGGTGGTTGATGGGAAATGTTCAGAATGGAATTCAGATACAAGTGGAGTACCACAAGGATCTGTTCTGGGGCCGTTGCTGTTTGTCATTTTTAATCAATGACCTAGAGGAAGGCGCAGAAGGGTGGGTGAGTAAATTTGCAGACGATACTAAAGTCGGTGGTGTTGTCGACAGTGCGGAAGGATGTAGCAGGTTACAGAGGGATATAGATAAGTTGCAGAGCTGGGCTGAGAGGTGGCAATGTAGAGAAGTGAGAGGGGAGTCACTTGGGAAGGAATAACAGGAATGCGGAATATTTGGCTGATGGTAAAGCTCTTTGAAGTGTGGATGAGCAGAGGGATCTAGGTGTCCATGTACATAGATCCCTGAAAGTTGCCACCCAGGTTGATAGGGTTGTGAAGAAGGCCTATGGAGTGTTGGCCTTTATTGGTAGAGGGATTGAGTTCCGGAGTCAGGTGGTCATGTTGCAGCTGTACAAAACACTGGTACGGCCGCATTTGGAGTATTGCGTGCAGTTCTGGTCACCGCATTATAGGAAGGATGTGGAGGCTTTGGAGCAGGTGCAGAGGAGATTTACCAGGATGTTGCCTGGTATGGAGGGAAAATCTTATGAGGAAAGGCTGATGGACTGGAGGTTGTTTTCGTTGGAGAGAAGAAGGCTAAGAGGAGACTTAATAGAGGCATACAAAATGATCAGGGGGTTAGATAGGGTGGACAGTGAGGGCCTTCTCCCGCGGATGGAAATGGCTGGCACAAGGGGACATAGCTTTAAACTGAGGGGTAATAGATATAGGACAGAGGTCAGAGGTAGGTTCTTTACGTAAAGAGTAGTGAGGCCGTGGAATGCCCTACCTGCTACAGTAGTGAACTCGCCAACATTGAGGGCATTTAAAGGTTTATTGGATAAACATATGGATGATAATGGCATAGTGTAGATTAGATGGCTTTTGTTTTGGTGCAACATCGTGGGCCGAAGGGCCTGTACTGCGCTGTATCGTTCTATGTTCTATGTAATGCCAGGAGCATCCGGAATAAGTTGGGTAAACTTGCGGCATGGGTTGGTACCTGGGACTTCGATGTTGTGGCCATTTTGGAGATATGGATAGGGCAGGGACAGGAATGGTTGTTGCAGGTGCCGGGGTTGAGATATTTCAGTAAGCTCAGGGAAGGTGGTAAAAGAGGGGGAGGGGTGGCTTTTTAGTCAAGGACAGTATTATGGTGGCAGAAAGGACGTTTGATGAGGACTCATCTACTGAGGTAGTAAGGGCTGAGGTTAGAAACAGGAAAGGAGAGGTCACCCTGTTAGGAGTTTTCTATAGGCCTCCGAAAAGTTCCAGAGAAGTAGAGGAAAGGATTGCAAAGATGATTCTGGAAAGGAGCGAAAGCAACAGGGTAGTTGTTATGGGGGACTTTAACTTTCCAAATATTGACTGGAAACGCTCTAGTTCGAGTACTTTAGATGGGTCCGTTTTTGTCCAATGTGTGCAGGAGGGTTTCCTGACACAGTATGTAGATAGGCCAACGAGAGGCGAGGCCATATTGGATTTGGTACTGGGTAATGAACCAGGACAGATGTTAAATTTGGAGGTAGGTGAGCACTTTGGTGATAGTGACCACAATTCGATTACGTTTACTTTAGTGATGGAAAAGGATAGGTATATACCGCAGGGCAAAAGTTATATCTGGGGGAAAGTCAATTATGATATACCGCAGGGCAAAGGTTATATCTGGGGGAAAGTCAATTATGATGCGATGAGGAAAGACTTAGGATACATCGGATGGAGAGGAAAACTGCAGGGAATGGGCACAATGGAAATGTGGAGCTTGTTCAAGGAACAGCTACTGCATGTCCTTGATAAGTATGTACCTGTCAGGCAGGGAGGAAGTGGTCGAGCGAGGGAACCGTGGTTTACTCAAGCAGTCAAAACACTTGTCAAGAGGAAGAAGGAGGTTTATGCAAAGATGAGACATGGAGGTTCAGTTAGGGCACTTGAGGGTTGCAAATTAGCTAGGAAGGACCTAAAGAGAGAGCTAAGAGCCAGGAGGGGACATGAGAAGTCTTTGGCAGGTAGGATCAAGGATAGCCCTAAAGCTTTCTGTGTCAGGAATAAAAGAATGACTCGGGTAAGAGTAGGGCCAGTCAAAGGCAGTAGCGGGAAGTTGGGCGTGGAGTCCGAGGAGATAGGAGAGGTGCTAAATGAATATTTTTCGTCAGTATTCACACAGGAAAAAGACAATGTTGTCGAGGAGAATACGGAGATTCAGGCTACTAGACTAGAAGGGCTCGAGGTTCATAAGGAGGAGGTGTTAGCAATTCTGGAAAGTGTGAAAATAGATAAGTCCCCTGGGCTGGATGGAATTTATCCTAGGATTTTCTGGGAAGCTAGGGAGATGGCTGAGCCTTTGGCTTTGATCTTTAAGTCACCTTTGTCTACAGGAATAGTGCCAGAAGACTGGAGGATAGCAAATATTGTCCCCTTGTTCAAGAACGGGAGTACTGACAACCCCGGTAACTATAGACCAGTGAGCCTTACTTCTGTTGTGGGCAAAATCTTGGGCTTTTCACAGTAACTTCATTTGAAGCCTACTTGTGACAATAAGCGATTTTCATTTCATTTCATTATCAAGAGATAGGATGTATAATCATCTGGAAAGGAATAATTTGATTAGAGATAGTCAACACGGTTTTGTGAAGGGTAGGTCGTGCCTCACAAACCTTATTGAGTTCTTTGAGAAGGTGACCAAACAGGTGGATGAGGGTAAAGCAGTTGATGTGGTGTATATGGATTTCAGTAAAGCATTTGAGAAGGTTCCCCACGGTAGGCTACTGCAGAAAATACGGAGGCATGGGATTCAGGGTGATTTAGCAGTTTGGATCAGAAATTGGCTAGCTGGAAGAAGACAAAGGGTGGTGGTTGATGGGAAATGTTCAGACTGGAGTCCAGTTACTAGTGGTTTACCACAAGGATCCGTTTTGGGGCCACTGCTGTTTGTCATTTTTATAAATGACCTGGAGGGCGTAGAAGGATGGGTGAGTAAATTTGCAGATAACACTAAAGTCGGTGGAGCTGTGGACAGTGCGGAAGGATGTTACAAGTTACAGAGGGACATAGATAAGCTGCAGCGCTGGGCTGAGAGGTGGCAAATGGAGTCTAATGCAGAAAAGTGAGAGGTGATTCATTTTGGAAGGAATAACAGGAAGACAGAGTACTGGGCTAATGGTAAGATTCTTGGCAGTGTGGATGAGCAGAGAGTACTACGGTGTCCATGTACATAGATCCCTGAAAGTTGCCACCCAGGTTGAGAGGGTTGTTAAGAAGGCGTACGGTGTGTTAGCTTTTATTGGTCGAGAGATTGAGCTTCGGAGCCATGAGGTCATGTTGCAACTGTACAAAACTCTGGTGCGGCCGCATTTGGAGTATTGCGTGCAATTCTGGTCGCCGCATATAGGAAGGATGTGGAAGCATTGGAAAGGGTGCAGAGGAGATTTACCAGAATGTTGCCTGGTATGGAGGGAAGCTCTTATGAGGTAAGGCTGAGGGACTTGAGGCTGTTTTCGTGAGAGAGAAGGTTACGAGGTGACTTAATAGAGGCATACAAGATGATCAGAGGATTGGATAGGGTGGACAGTGAGAGCCTTTTTCCTCGGATGGTGATGTCTAGCACGAGAGGACATAGCTTTAAATTGAGGGGAGATAGATATAAGACAGATGTCAGAGGTAGGTTCTTTACTCAGAGAGTAGTAAGGGCGTGGAATGCCCTGCCTGCAACAGTAGTGGACTCGCCAATACTAAGGGCATTCAAATGGTCATTGGATAGACATATGGACGATAAGGGAATAGTGTAGATGGGCTTCAGAGTGGTTTCACAGGTCGGCGCAACATCGAGGGCCGAAGGGCCTGTACTGCGCTGTAATGTTCTATGTTCTATGTTCTAAGAGAGCGATTCTCTCTTGGGGGCTCCTTCATATAGCCAAAGGGACTTCACGCGTTTTTGGGCGGGCCTTGAACTTGGCCCCAATTAATTGGGCCGTTTCTCAATCGTTCCTATCGATTTCCTCCAAGAAAGGGGTGGGTGCCCTGATGGCTGGGTGTGTCCTAGGTGGCCATTGGCCTGCTTTGTTCTGGTCTCCTCTGGCTGCCTTCGTATCGGTTACTCAAATGTTCCTCTTTTGTTCCCGGAGATGGGCCATTAGTATGCTAATGGGTTTGCAGTTTTGGTCTTGGTTGGGAGCTGCGGCTCCAATATGCAGACAAACCCTGAACCTGCTTATTTTCTCAATGTTGTCCATTTTCCCTGCAATCTTTGCAAAGTGTCCATTTTGTAATCGGGAAGTGGCCATCCCAGGTGGCTACACTATCTCTTCATTCACCTCAGGAAGGAGCAGTGCTCCGAAAGCTGGTGATTCTAAACAAACCTGTTGGACTTTAACCTGGTGTTGTAAGACTTCTTACTGTGCTCACCCCAGTCCAACGCCAGCATCTCCACATAAGAACATGAGAACTAGGAGCAGGAGTAGGCCATCTGGCCCCTCGAGCCTGCTCCACCATTCAATGAGATCATGGCTGATCTTTTGTGGACTCAGCTCCACTTTCCGGCCCGAACACCATAAGAAGAAGGTTAAGAGGAGACTTAATAGAGGCATACAAAATGATCAGGGGGTTGGATAGGGTGGACAGTGAGAGCCTTCTCCCGCGGATGGATATGGCTGGCACGAGGGGACATAACTTTAAACTGAGGGGTAATAGATATAGGACAGAGGTCAGAGGTAGGTTCTTTACGCAAAGAGTAGTGAGGCCGTGGAATGCCCTACCTGCTACAGTAGTGAACTCGCCAACATTGAGGGCATTTAAAAGTTTATTGGATAAACATATGGATGATAATGGCATAGTGTAGATTAGATGGCTTTTGTTTCGGTGCAACATCGTGGGCCGAAGGGCCTGTACTGCGCTGTATTGTTCTATGTTCTAACCCTTAATCCCTTTATTCTTCAAAAAACTATCTATCTTTATCTTGAAAACATTTAATGAAGGAGCCTCTACTGCTTCACTGGGCAAGGAATTCCATAGATTCATAACCCTTTGAGTGAAGAAGTTCCTCCTAAACTCAGTCCTAAATCTACTTCCCCTGATTTTGAGGCTATGCCCCCAAGTTCTGCTTTCACCCGCCAGTGGAAACAACCTGCCCGCACCTATCCTATCTATTCCCTTCATAATCTTCTATGTTTCTATAAGATCCCCCCTCATCCTTCTAAATTCCAACGAGTACAGTCCCAGTCTACTCAACCTCTCCTCGTAATCCAACCCCTTCAGCTCTGGGATTAACCTCGTGAATCTCCTCTGCACACCCTCCAGAGCCAGTACGTCCATTCTCAAGGAAAGAGACCAAAACTGAACACAATACTCCAGGTGTGGCCTCACTAACACCTTATACAATTGCAGCATAACCTCCCTCAGTCTTAAAACTCCATCCCTCTAGTACTCTAGACTAGTACAAAAGGTGAAGTCACACGGGATCAGGGGTGAGCTGGCAAGGTGGATACAGAACTGGCTAGGCCATAGAAGGCAGAGAGTAGCAATGGAGGGATGCTTTTCTAATTGGAGGGCTGTGACCAGTGGTGTTCCACAGGGATCAGTGCTGGGACCTTTGCTCTTTGTAGTATATATAAATGATTTGGAGGAAAATGTAACTGGTCTGATTAGTAAGTTTGCAGACGACACAAAGGTTGGTGGAATTGCGGATAGCGATGAGGACTGTCGGAGGATACAGCAGGATTTAGATTGTCTGGAGACTTGGGCGGAGAGATGGCAGATGGAGTTAAATCCGGACAAATGTGAGGTAATGC
Organism: Scyliorhinus torazame; assembly: GCF_047496885.1. Classification (NCBI taxonomy): domain Eukaryota; kingdom Metazoa; phylum Chordata; class Chondrichthyes; order Carcharhiniformes; family Scyliorhinidae; genus Scyliorhinus; species Scyliorhinus torazame. Next base: position 4,041,222 of record NC_092721.1, read on the forward strand.
ATTTTGGAAGGTCTAATGCAGGTAGGGAATATACAGTGAATGGTAGAACCCTCAAGAGTATTGAAAGTCAAAGAGATCTAGGAGTACAGGTCCACAGGTCATTGAAAGGGGCAACACAGGTGGAGAAGGTAGTCAAGAAGGCATACGGCATGCTTGCCTTCATTGGCCGGGGCATTGAGTATAAGAATTGGCAAGTCATGTTGCAGCTGTATAAAACCTTAGTTAGGCCACACTTGGAGTATAGTGTTCAATTCTGGTCGCCACACTACCAGAAGGATGTGGAGGCTTTAGAGAGGGTGCAGAAGAGATTTACCAGAATGTTGCCTGGTATGGAGGGCATTAGCTATGAGGAGCGGTTGAATAAACTTGGTTTGTTCTCACTGGAACGAAGGAGGTTGAGGGGAGACCTGATAGAGGTATACAAAATTATGAGGGGCATAGACAGAGTGGATAGTCAGAGGCTTTTCCCCAGGGTAGAGGGGTCAATTACTAGGGGGCATAGGTTTAAGGTGAGAGGGGCAAGGTTTAGAGTAGATGTACAAGGCACGTTTTTTACGCAGAGGGTAGTGGGTGCCTGGAACTCGCTACCGGAGGAGGTAGTGGAAGCAGGGACGATAGGGACATTTAAGGGGCATCTTGACAAATATATGAATAGGATGGGAATAGAAGGATACGGACCCAGGAAGTGTAGAAGATTGTAGTTTAGTCGGGCAGCATGGTCGGCACGGGCTTGGAGGGCCGAAGGGCCTGTTCCTGTGCTGTACATTTCTTTGTTCTTTGTTCTTTGTTCTCTAGCAATGAAGGACAAAATTCAATTTGCCTTCTTAATCACATGTTGCACCAATTTTTTGCGACTCATGCACTAACACACCCAGGTCTCTCTGCACAGCAGCATGTTTTAATGTTTTATCATTTAAATAATAATCCCTTTTGCTGTTATTCCGACCAAAATGGATAATCTCACATTTGTCAACATTGTATTCCATCTGCCAGACCCTAGCCCATTCACTCAGCCTATCCAAATCCCTCTGCAGACTTCCAGTATCCTCTGCACTTTTTGCTTTACCACTTATCTTAGTGTCGTCTGCAAACTTGGACACATTGCCCCTGGTCCCCAACTCCAAATCATCTGTGTAAATTGTGAACAATTGTGGGCCCAACACGGATCCCTGTGGGACACCACTAGCTACTGATTGCCAACCAGAGAAACACCCATTAATCCCCACTCTTTGCTTTCTATTAATTAACCAATCCCCTATCCATGCTACTACTTTCCCCTTAATGCCATGCATCTTTATCTTATGCAGCAACCTTTTGTGTGGCACCTTGTCAAAGGCTTTCTGGAAGTCCAGATATACCACATCCATTGGCTCCCCGTTATCTACCGCACTGTTAATGTCCTCAAAACATTCCACTGAATTAGTTCAGCACGACCTGCCCTTTAAGAACCCATGCAGCGTCTGCCCAGTGGGACAATTTCCATCCAGATGCCTCGCTATTTCTTCCTTGATGATAGATTCCAGCATCTTCCCTACTACCGAAGTTCAGCTCACTGGCCCATAATTACCCACTTTCTGCCTACCTCCTTTTTTAAACAGTGGTGTCACGTTTGCTAATTTCCAATCCGCCAGGACCACCCCAGAGTCTAGTGAATTTATGGTAAATTATCACTAGTGCATTTGCAATTTCCCGAGCCATCTCTTTTAGCACTCTGGGATGCATTCCATCAGGTCCAGGAGACTTGTCTATCTTTAGCCCCATTAGCTTGCCCATCACTACCTCCTTGGTGATAACAATCCTCTCAAGGTCCTCACCTGTCATAGTCTCATTTCCATCAGTCACTGGCATGTTATTTGTGTCTTCCACTGTGAAGACCGACCCAAAAAACCTGTTCAGCTCCTCAGCCATTTCCTCATCTCCCATTATTAAATCTCCCTTCTCATCCTCTAAAGGACCAATATTTACCTTAGCCAATCTTTTTTGTTTTATATATTTGTAGAAACTTTTACTATCTGTTTTTATATTCTGAGCAAGTTTACTCTCATAATCTATCTTACTCTTCTTTATAACTTTTTTAGTAGTTTTCTGTTGCCCCCTAAAGTTTTCCCAGTCCTCTAGTCTCCCACTAATCTTTGCTACTTTGTATTTTTTTTCCTTCAATTTGATACTCTCCCTTATTTCCTTAGCTATCCATGGTCGATTTTCCCTCTTTTTACGTTCCTTCCTTTTTGTTGGTATAAACCTTTGCTGAGCACTGTGAAAAATCACTTGGAAGGTTCTCCACTGTTCCTCAACTGTTTCACCATAAAGCCTTTGCTCCCAGTCTTCTAGCTAGTTCTTCTCTCATCCCATTGTAATCTCCTTTGTTTAAGCACAAAACACTAGTGCTTGATTTTACCTTCTCACCCTCCATCTGTATTTTAAATTCCACCATATTGTGATCGCTCCTTCCGAGAGGATCCCTAACTATGAGATCCTGAATCAATCCTGCCTCATTACACAGGACCAGATCTAGGACCGCTTGTTCCCTCGTAGGTTCCATTACATACTGTTCTAGGAAACTATCGCGGATACATTCTATAAACTCCTCCTCAAGGCTGCCTTGACCGACCTGGTTAAACCAATCGACATGTAGATTAAAATCCCCCATGATAACTGCTGTACCATTTCTACATGCATCAGTTATTTCTTTGTTTATTGCCTGCCTCACCATAATGTTACTATTTGGTGGCCTATAGACTACTCCGATCAGTGACTTTTTCGCCTTACTATTCCTGATTTCCACCCAAATGGATTCAACCTTATCCTCCATAGCACCGATGTCATCCCTCACTGTTGCCCGGATGTCATCCTTAAATAACAGAGCTACACCTCCCTTACCATCCACTCTGTCCTTCCGAATAGTTTGATACCCTCGGATATTTAACTCCCAGTCGTGACCATCCTTTAACCATGTTTCAGTAATGGCCACTAAATCATAGTCATTCACGATGATTTGTGCCATCAACTCATTTACCTTATTCCGAATACTACAAGCATTCAGGTAAAGTACACTTATGTTGGCTTTTTTACCTCTGTTCTGAATCTTAACACCTCGATCAGTAACCTCTCCCAAGTTATATTTCCTCTTAACCTTTCTCCTAATTTTCCTTGTCGTTGAACCCATATCTTCATGTAACAATCTGCCGCGTCGCTTACCATTAATATTTTCACTTCCCGTTTTATTCCTTTTAGTATTCCTGGTCCTATTCACTGAGCTCCCCTCAGTCAATGTACCTTGTATTGTCGCCCTTTTTGATTTTTGACGATTGATTCTCTGCTTTACACTTTCCCCCTTACTGCCTTTTGTTTCTGTCCCTGTTTTACTACCTTCCAACTTCCTGCATCGGTTCCCATCCCCCTGCCACATTAGTTTAAACTCTCCCCAACAGCTCTAGCAAACACCAACGCCCCCCCCCCCCCGCCCCAAGGACATCTGTTCCAGTCCTGCCCAGGTGCAGACCGTCCGGTTTGTACTGGTCCCACCTCCCCCAGAACCGGTTCCAATGTCCCAGGAATTTGAATCCCTCCCTTCTGCACCATCTCTCGAGCCACGCATTCATCCTCTCTGTCCTGACATTCCTACTCTGACTAGCTCGTGGCACTGGTAGCAATCCTGAGATTACTACCTTAGAGGTGCTACTTTTTAGTTTAACTCCCAACTCCCTAAATTCAGCTTGTAGGACCTCGTCCCGTTTTATTACCTATATCGTTGGTGCCTGTTCACCCTCCCCCCCCCCCCCTCCCCCCCCCAGAATGTCCTGCAGCCGCTCCGAGACATCCTTGACCCTTGCACCAGGGAGGCAACATACCATCCTGGAGTCTCGATTGCGTCCGCAGAACCGCCTGTCTATTCCCCTTACAATTGATTCCCCTATCACTATAGCCCTGCCATTCTTCTTCCTGCCCAGCTGCGCAGCAGAGCCAGCCACGGTGCCATGAACCTGGCTGCTGCTGACTTCCCCTGGTGAGCCATCTCCCTCAACAGTATCCAAAGCGGTATATCTATTTTGCAGGGAGATGACCGCGGAGGACACCTGCACTGCCTTCCTACTCTTGCTCTGTCTTTTGGTCACCCATTTTCTATCTCCCTCAGTACCTTTCACCTGCGGTGTGACCAACTCACTAAACGTGCTATACACGACGTCCTCAGCATCACGGATGCTCCAAAGTGAGTCCATCCGCAGCTCCAGAGCCATCAAGCAGTCTAACAGGAGCTGCAACTGGACACACTTCTTGCACGTGAAGGAGCCAGGGACAGTGGACATGTCCCTGAGCTCCCACATCGCACACGAGGAGCATGACACATCATTCTTATAACTGCACAGTACTCTACCTGTGGCCTCACCAATGTTTGATGTAACTCCACCATGACCTCCTTGCGTTTGTAATCTATGCCTCAAATATGCCTTTTTTCACCACCATATTAACCTGCCCTTCTGCCTTCAGAGATCTATGGACAAAGACCACAAGGTCCCTTTGTTTCTCAGAACTCCCCAGTGTCAGGCCATTCATTGAATATGTCCATGTCACATCACTCTGTACACGCACACACACACTTATTATGTGCACTTTATTAAATGCCTTTTTGGAAGTCCATGTACACATCAACTGAATTATTTGTCACCTCACATAAAAACTCCATCAATTAGTTAAATAATTATGATTTGTTAGCTACGATTTACTGTCTAAAAAGTGGATAAATTGCTTCCTGCAAAAAAGATTATTATAAAAGATGGGGAGTGGGATTAGATTGGTTGGGAGATCAAAGTGTACAGGGAGTGGGCAATAGAGTGATTGGGACCAGGTGGATTATAGTGGGATACAGGAAGTGAAAAGAGCAGAGTTAGACTGGGTGGGACACCAAAGGGTATGGGAGTGACAAGGAGAGTAGGATTAATTGGGTGAATATGAAAGGATACCGCAAGTATGGGGAGTGGGGAGTGAGTGGGATTGGATTTGTCAAAATATAGTACAAAGTCACATACAAATTATGCAGGTGGAACACAGTTTGAGGAAGTGACAGATACTCTGCTGCAGTGTGTGAACTAGAAATCAAAATGCTGGGTCGCAGTTTATTACTCAACTAATGAGAACAATCTCCAGGTTGTCAGATTAATATCACAAACACCATACAGGATGCAAATGTTACCATAGTTCTGAGCAGGAACTGACACTGCCAACCTTTGCCTGCAATTCCACACTGAAATTTGATATCCATGCTGAGACTCACTTGTAAAGGTCGGGCTGCGGCTGTTCACATTCAATTGTAGCATTCAAAGTGTCCACTTCTACCTCAGTCCGCAAAGCTTTTGTATCTTGAACAGCTTGGTAAGTCTGAAGGAAGAAAAGTGGGACTGGAAAAATCTGCTCAGACATCTAAACCTGCCTGAGGCAAAAAGTCCATTCAACACTACTCAATCGAGTTGTTGCACAGTGTATTATTCAGTCACTACGACCAGAGCAGTTTTGCTTTCAGAAATATCTAACCTAGAAACAGATTTTTTGCTTACACCAGAATGTAAAATACCCCAAGCACCTAAATAGGACAGGGCAGAGCCAAAGTTGTGCATCAGTGATGTTAAAAGAAACATTGCAGCAGACAGAGTCTGAGATCCAGCCAGTCCAAATACAACAGTTACCTTATTTAGTGCTCAGAAAATTGACAAAGACAAATGCTTCTGTAGATAAAATAGTTTACATTTTGTCATTTTACATTGAAGCTAGAATATAGAGAGTAGGACAAGGCAAAAAGGGAAGTGCACATCTCACATCAAGAGATAAATACTGCAAAAAGCTTGGGGAAGAATAGAAAGTGCATGAGTAAATTAGGAAGGATATTAGGAAAGTGTTTTATAAATATATAAAGAGCAAAGAGCCAGATGTTTTGGGCGTGCCCAAAGTTGGAGGGATTCTGGTCGATTTGAGACCCCGTCAGAAATTATGGAGATGTCAGTGACGTCTTTTGGTGGCGATTTTCGGTGTTTCAGAGCAGCCGGCGCTGCTGGAGGGAAAGAGAGCCGATGTCGCCACCTTCACCTCTCTGATTCCCCAGAGGTGAACCTTATTGGAAAAGAAAATGCTGGAAAATCTCAGCAAGTCTGGCAGCATCTGTAGGGAGAGAAAAGAGCTAACGTTTCGAATCCGATGACTCTTTGTCAAAGCGCCTTGAGTTTCTAAAAGGAGGAGAGATAAGTGGAGAGGCAGAGAGGTTTAGCGAAGACATTCCTGAGTTTCAGACACAGGCAGCTAAGATACACCTGCCAATGATGCACCAATAAAATCAATGATGTTCGAGACGCCAGAAGTGAAGAATCTGTGAAAGTCGTGGGGCTGAAGGAGCGTCGAAAGATAGGGAGGGGATTTAAAAACAAGAATTTAAATGTTTTCAAATCCAGGTGGTGCTTAACCAGAAGCCAGTGAAGGTCGACAGGCCCAGGGGTGGAATGTGTCGAAAATTATAGTGAGCGCAAGTTAGGAATACAGCAAATTTTAGATGGTCTCAAGTTTATGGAGGGCCAGGAATACATTACTGGCTCACCACACCCCACCACATAAGGTCAGCGCATCCCCGGGTCCGATCCCCAGCACTGGCAGAATGCCACCTGAGCACTTGGCACTGCCCCCCTGCCATTGGGAGTGCCAGGGTTCCACCCTGCCAGAGCCCAACCACACAGGGCCCCTGATAGTCTGGGGGACCCTCTCAAGTGCCTGGTCCACGTTTGTGGAAACCAGTGCGAAACGGCGCCACAGCAGTGTCTCCTGTAGGAATTGGTTCTTACTCTACGACAGAGAAAAGAGATAACTGGTTTGGTGAGTATCTGATAAGAGGTTACGGTCTATTCTATTCCTAAGGTTTAAAATAATACACAATTGATGGAAGTTGATAAAATGTTAAAAAAGCAACATAAATAAGTGAATAGTACATGAGTAATTATTTGAAACACACCAAGGATGGCAGGGCAGGTGATTTGTCAGGTTTACAGCATGTGGGAGTTCCTGGATAACCTTGTGATCCAGGGTAAATACACCTGCAGGAAGTGTTTGCAGCTCGAAGAGCTTCGGCTCAGTCATGGAGCTGGAGGCTGAGCTGTGGGCACTGAGTCATATCAGCGAGGGGGAAGTTATCTTGATACTTTGTACCAGGAGACAGACAAACTCTCAGGATAAGATCTTCCCATTTACTGAGTGGCTAAGGATCGGAAGATCTGACTGCGAGTGAGGCAGGTAAGGAGGATCAGAGGGTAGGAGGGTCAGCCTCTGCAACTGTCAAATGGGTTTGAGGTTCTCTCAGCTTGTTTGGATCAGAGGCTGCAAGGTGGATGAGAAAACTGACCATGGCACCATGATGCCGGAAGCCGTTCAGAGTAAGAAGGAATGTAGCGGTGCAGGCGACAGTATAGTGAGGGGGAATGATACTGTCCTCGGCAGCAAAGTGCCCAGATGGTTGTGTTGTCTGCCCGTGCCAGGGTTCAGGGACTTGAGAGTGGGAGGGGAGGATCCGGCTTTCATGATTCATGAAAGTAGAATGAGAAAAAAAGTTCTGCATAGAGAGTGTGAGGAACTAGACAAAATTAAAAAGCATGATAACCTCTGGATTATTACCAGAATCGTATAAAAATTTGCATTGTATACATAAAATTAGAGAGATGAATGCATGGTTCAACGGCTGGTGAGGGAGAAGTGGGTTGCAGTTTAATGGGGCACCAGTAATGAGGAAAGTGGGGGCTGTACCATTGGAACAGTCCACACCTGAACCATACTCAGACCATGTTCTTGTTAATCGCATAACTAGTAAGTAAAGAAGGTTTTTAATTAAATAGAGAGAGGGAAAGGAATATATTGTGTAGAACTGTGACAGATCAAAGAGTAGAGACAAGGTAGAGAGGAAAATAGTAAAATGGGAAACGAGAGTTGGAGAATTGCATTACGGAACAGACAGAACAACCGGAGAATGCACAAAGTATCAAGACCAGACGTTACAAAGATAACAAAAGGACAAAACCAAAGCATCTGAATGTGCCCAGCAACTATAACACACCAAATGAATTGATAGCGCACATAGAAGCACATTGAAGTGATCTGATAGCCATTAGAGACCTGGCTGCAGGAGGACAATGATTGGGTCCTGAATATTATGGGGTATATGACATTCAGGAAGATAAGGAATCTTGGCAAAGTGGAGGAGTAATGCTGTTAATCAAGGATGGCTTCTGTACAATAGTTCGACATGACCTTGTTCCAGGAGATCAGATTGTATATTTGGTTTGGGTGGAGATGGAAAATGGTAGAGGAAAGAAATCACTGTTGGTAATTGTCTACAGCCCCCCTAATAATCACAATGTAGGACAAAGTATACAAGAAGAAATATTGGGGGCTTGTGATAAAGAGACAGCAAGAATCATGAGTTACTTTGAACTACATAAAAACTAGAAGAATGATTTCCGGTGGCGGCCATGGAGTAAACGGTCGCACATTCAGCAGCTCTCGCCCTTAGTGTTTTTTTTAAATGGTGTTTAAGCCGGATTTTTCAGAAAATTTCTCAACATATGTTGATTGAAGGGAGAGGAAAAGGAGGTGACCCTCAATTTATGGAATCGTGTCCAAATAAGAGCCGAAAAAGGAGAAACCAAAAGATGAGTGAAAGCAAGGCTCAGAGGTTATCAAGCTCAATGATAACGAGACAAAGCGTGTCCACACCAGCTCACTGGTCGATGGAGCAATGGGGCGAGTACCTGGATGAGAAGTTCGCCCGGCATCGCAAGGAGTGTACAGAAGATGTAACCCAGATGAGAGCCTCAATTAAGTAGGTGGTTGACCGGGTGGAGGAGAAAATGACGACCCAGGGACAGGAGATTCTAAAGCTGCAGGAGCTGGGGACTGAACGCGAGGAGGAGTCCACCGCAATGGCTTTGGAAATTAGCATACTACACGACAGCCAGAAACGACTGCTTGATAAAGTGGGAGACTTTGAAAACCGGTTTCGCAGGCAAAATATCCGAATCGTCGGGCTGCCGGAGGGGAAGGAGGGTTCAGATGTGGGAGCGTATGTGGGGAAGATGTTGCAGGAGATGGTCAGGGCCGATGTCTTTGACAAGCCCCTGGAGGTGGACCGGGCGCATTGGGTGGTCGTACGCAAGCCGCAGGGTCGTCAGCCCCGAGGGCCATGATGGTGAGGCTATATCGATTCCTCGACAAGGAGCGTATCATGAAGTGGGCCAGGCAGATGAAACAGTACATGTGGGAAGAGTCAGAGATCCGGGTGTACCAAGACTGGGGACCAGAACTCGCAGAGAGGAGAGCAAGTTTCAACAATGTTAAGGCTGCCCTGTTTGAGAAAGACATTAAATTTGGACTGTTATACCCGACGCGTCTTTGGGTGACCTACGAGGACCAGGAGCTGTACTTCAATTCTCTGGAAGAGGTGGTTACCTTCATGAAAGACAATAATCTGGCTTAAGGACTCTTAATTCTAACTGTGATGGGCTGAGTTTGAGGGACGGGATGGAGTGGTGGGGAGGAGAGAAACATGGTTCTGTGTTCTGCTTGTCTTGTTTAAAATGTCAGTCTTTTAATTCTGTGAGTTAAGTTGCGCTGTTCGGGAAGAAAAGGGTTTGGGTGTTTTATTTATTTTTTTTAATGTTTTTCTCTCTTTTCTTTTCTCTTGTCTTGTGTAATTTGATTTTGATTTAGTCTCTGTAACAAAGATGGTTGATTCTTGCGTGCATAATTTCACTTCAGCTGCTTGAAGCTTCTTCCTTTGTGTTGGATTCTGTTTGAAGGTGGTTGGACTGATAAGAATCAGTTAAAGGGGGAGGGGTTTGCCTCTTTGCCTGCGCATTGGGGGAGGGTATGTTTGCTTTTTGGGATTGTTGTTACTATGTTCAGTGCTTGTTTTATTGCGAGGTGTGATAGAATCTGGCAGTCGGCAGGCTTTTTGAGGTAAGAAGGTTGGAGATGCTGAGCTACCTGGTTCACGGGAACAAAGTGGGGGGTGAGCGGAGGAAAGACGAAGTGGGGGGAGGGGGGCGGGGGGTACTGCTGACAGGCAAGGGACAGTTAGGAGACAGAATATGGAGATCAGATGGCAGTCGCCGCCGATGGGCAGATCAAGCGAAGTGTGGAACACGGGCTAGGAGCTGCCCTGGGAAAGGTCATGGTTGACCGACAGGGGAGGGGGGGGCAAAAGCCCCCCTGGCCAGACTGGTTACGTGGAATGTTCGTGGACTGAACGGGCCGGTTAAGAGAACTCGTGTGTTCGCACACCTGAGACAGTTAAAAGCGGACGTGGCTCTGTTACAGGAGACACACTTGAAGCTGGGAGACCAAATTAGATGAAAGAAGGGATGAGTTGGGCAAGTGTTTCACTCAGGACTGGACTTTAAAACAAGAGGGGTGGCCATCCTGATTAACAAAAGGGTGACATTCGAGGTGGGGAGGATGGAGGTAGACCCGGGAGGCAGATTAATATGGTTAGTGGGAAGCTAGAGGGAATGGCAGTGGTGCTGGTGAATATATATGCCCCAAACTGGGATGATGTCGTGTTTATGAGGAAGGTGCTGGGGAAGATCCCAGACCTTGACTCGCAAAGGCTGATCATGGGGGTAACTTTAATACGGTCCTGGACCCGAGGCTGGACCGGTCGAGTGCTAGGTTGGGGAAGCTATCAGCAATGGCAAAGGAACAGCAGGGGTTCATGGAACGCATGGGGGGGGTGGATCCGTGGAGATTTGAGAGACCAAGGAGCAGGGAATATTCATTCTACTCCCATGTACATAATGCGTACTCCAGGATAGATTTCTTTGTGCTAGATGAAACACTGTTGGCAGGTGTTGAGGACAGTGAGTACTCAGCAATTGTGGTCTCAAATCATGCACCTCACTGGATAGACCTACAGGCAGTCACGGGAATGTCCCAGCGCCCACAGTGGAGACTAGATACAGGGCTGTTAGCGGATGAGGAGATCTGTGAGCGATTGAGAGAGGCCATTCGGGGGTACATAAGGATCAATGACACGGGAGATACTGCAGCTGGGATGGTCTGGGAGGCACTGAAAGCGGTCATTAGAGGGGAAGCGAGATGTTCGTGATTGAGGCAGGAAAGGAGGCTGAAGGAGCTACCTTTTAAAGTGGTTGGGAAGAGTTTTAGGTGTCTGGGGATTCAAGTGGCCAAGGGTTGGGGGCAGCTTCGCAAGTTAAATTTGGGCAAAGCAGTGGATCAAATGAGAAGGGATTTTTGTAGATGGGACATGCTCCCACTGACGCTGGCGGGGAGGGTTCAGACGGTGAAGGTGACTGTCCTTCCGAGACTGCTTTTCTTTTTTCAGTGTCTCCCGATTTTTGTCCCAAAGGCTTTTTTCAGAAGTATTAATGTGGCGATATCGAGGTTTATGTGAGCAGGTAAAACCCCAAGAGTAAAGAGGGCACTCCTGGAACGGGCCAGCGGGGAAGGGGGCTTGGCTCTCCCGAGCTTTATTAACTATGACTGGGCTGCCAACATATCGATGGTCAGGAAGTGGGTAGTGGGGGAGGGGTCGGTCTGGGGGATGATGGAGGCAGTATCCTGCAATGGTAAGAGTCTGGAGGCTATACTGACGGCGCCCCTGCCGTTCTCGCCGGCTTGGTACTCCACATGTCCTATGATGGTGGCAGCCCCGAGGGTGTGGGGACAATGGAGGCAGCATATGAGACTGGAGGGGGCGTCAGTGTGGTCACCGATCTGTGACAATCACCGGTTTGACCCGGGGGGGGGCTGGATGGGGGCTTTAAGGGATGGCAGCGGGCAGGGATTGAGAGGTTTGGGGATCTATTCATCCAGGAAGGCTTCCCGACCTTGGAGACATTAGAGGAGGAGTTTGACTTGCCAGGAGGGAACGGGTTTCGGTATCTTCAAGTGCGGGACTTTGTACGGAGGCAGGTCCCAAGCTTTCCTCGCCTACCCCTGAGGGGACTACAGGATAAAGTGTTGTCAAAAACAGGGGTTGGAGGTGGGAAGGTTTCGGACATATCTAGGGAATTGAGAGAGTGGGAAGGGGCCCCTATCAGAGAGGTGAAGAGGAAGTGGAAAGAGAAGTTGGGAGGTGAGCTGGAAACTGAACGGTGGGCGAAAGCCTTGAAAAGGGTAAATGCATCCTCGTCCTGTGCTAGACTCAGCTTGATTCAGTTCAAGGTCATTCACAGGGCCCACATAACGGTAGCTCGGATGAGTAGGTTCTTCGAGGAGATGGAGGACAGATGTGGGCGGTGTGGGAGTAGCCCGGCCAACCATGTTCATATGTTTTGGGCATGTCCGAAACTGAAGGAATTCTGGGAGGGATTTGCAGATGTTCTGTCGGAAGTCCTGGAAGGTGGGGTAACTCCGAGTCCAGAATTAGCAATATTGGGGTGTTGGAAGATCCAGGGGCAAAGGGGGGGGGGAGGGAGGCCAATATTCTGGCCTTCTCCTCCCTGGTTGCCCGGAGACGGATCTTGCTGAGATGGAGGGACTCGGAGCCCCCGAAATCAGGAGTGTGGGTCAGCGATATGGTAAAGTTTCTCAGTCTGGAGAAAATCAAATTTGCTTTAAGAGGATCAATACAGGGATTCGCCCAGAGTTGGCAGCCGGTCATCGATTTCTTTGACAAAAACTGAACGTCAGCATTAAGGGTGGAAAGGGAAAAGGAGGTGGGGGGAGAAATAGGAGGCATGGTAATGTTAAATAAGGACAGGGAATTTAGTACACGGGTAATTGGGGATAGGGCGGGAGAAGTGGGGTACGTGGTTTATTGTGTGTTGTTATTTTCGGGGGCATTTTGTGCGTTGACACGCGCAATTGTTTTAGAAATGTCAATATGTTAAATTGTGAAAATGACAAATGCTTCAATAAAATATTTTATTTTTAAAAACTAGAAGAATCAGATTGACAGTAGTAACCTGGAAACAAAATTCATACGCGAAACATTAGCTTTTCTCTCCCTACAGATGCTGCCAGACTTGCTGAGATTTTCCAGCATTTTCTCTTTCGTTTCAGATTCCAGCATCTGCAGTAATTTGCTTTTATTAAGGAATTCATAGAATGCTTTTGAGATAGTTTCTCAGAGCAGCATTTTCTGGAACCGACCATCGAGGAGATAATATTAGACTTGGCAGTGTGAAGTGTGACAGGATTATTTAATGGCCTCAAAGTAAAGCCACCTCTGAATAACAGCAAGCACAATACGATTGAATGTTACAGGGCAGCACGGTGGCACAATGGTTAGCACTGCTACCTCGTAGTGCCGCAGGGCCCCGAGTTCAATCCCGGCCTCGGGTCACAGTAAGTATGGAGTTTGCACATTCTCCCCGTGTCTGTGTGGGTCTCACCCCCACAACCGAAAAAGATGCACTTGGAGGTCAATTGGCCACCCTAAATTGGCCCTTACTTGGAAAAATGAATTGGGCACTTGCTTTAATGATTCATCCAGTTTGAAAGGCAGAAGAGTGGGTCCAAGACGATTAATTTAGACTTAAAAAGGCGTACCATGTGGGCATGAAAGCTGAGCCAGCAAAAGAGAACTAGGATATTAGGCTAGGGATAGATCGATAGGGAAGCAATGGAGGACAATTACAGCAATATTTCAGAATATTCAGAAAAGTACATTCCTACTGTAGAGAAAGATTTTAAAGGGAGGACCACCATCCGTCGCCAACTAAAGGCGTTAGAAAGTATCAGACTCAAGGAAAAAGCATATAACTGCGCATAGATGAATGGCAGGTCAGGTGATTGGTCAGAATATAAAGAACAACAGAGAATGTCTAAAAGATTAAACAGCAGAAAATTAGAGTGTGAGAGGAAGCTAGCTCGGAATGTAAAAATGGACAACAATAGTTTCTGCAGATATTAAACAATAAAAAAAGATAAAGTGAGTGTTGTTCATCTAAAGTGAAAATGTGGAGTTAATAATTGATAAACAGGAAACGGCAGATGCAATGAACAAATATTTTGCTTTCGTCTTCACTGTATAGAGGATACATGAATCATTCCAGAACCAGCTGTAAATTAGGAGATGGAGACGAGGGAGGAATTTGAGGGAATTACAATCACTAGGCAAACAGAACGGAACAAACTGATCGACTGGGGCTGACAGGCCTCCAGGTCCTGATGGACGTGATTCTAGGGTCTGAAAAGAGACGGCTAATGAGATAGTAGATGTGTTGGTGTTAATTTTCCAAAATTCCCTTGACTCTGGAACGGTGGGGGCAGCATGGTGGTGCAGTGCGTTAGCCCTGCAGCCTCACAGCGCCGAGGTCTCAGGTTCGATCCTGGCTCTGGGTCACTGTCCGTGTGGAGTTTGCACATTCTCCCCGTGTTTGCGTGGGTTTCGCCCCCACAACTCAAAGATGTGCAGGGTAAAATTAATTGGGTACACTAAATTTTTTTAAAAGATCTGGAAAGGTTCATTCCGGCTGGAAAGTAGCAAATATCGCCCCTCTATTCAAGAAGGGAAGCAGAAAACAGGAGATTATATCCCAGTTAGCTTGATGTCTGTTGTGGGGATGGTATTAGAATCGATTATTAAAATGGTTATAGCTGGGCATTTAGAAAAACTCAAGGTAATTGGGAAAAGTCAGCATGGTTTTATGACAAGGAAATCATGTTAAACCAATTTGAAGGAGTAACAAGTGCTGTGGATAGAGGGGAATCTGTAAATATACTATACTTGGATTTCCAGAAAGCATTGGATAAGGTCCCACAAAGGTTATTGCGGGAAATAAAAACTCATGGTTTCAGAGGTAACCATACCAGCCTGGATAGAAGATTCACTGCGTAGCAGAAAACAAGGAGTAGGCTTAAATGGGCCTTTGTCTGATTGGCAGAATATGACAAATGGAGTCCCACGGGACTGTATGCTGGGGCCTCAAACCCTTACAATTTACTTCAGTGATTAAGAGGGGAGCAAAGGCATGTCAGCTAGATTTGCAGACTTCAACAACATTGGTACGAAAGTACCCTGTAGAGACACAAGCAGTTTGCAAATAGATGAGGTTGAGTGAGCACACAAAAATCTGGCTGGAGTATAATGTAGAAAAATATGAAAATGTTTACTTCGGCAGGAAGAATAAAAAAGGAGAGAATGAAAATTTGTGAACAGCAATATTTTTCTAAGCATTACTCTGAACAAATGGACATTAAGGAGCTACAACAGTCAAGTGAATTATATTGGTAGAGCAGGTTTCAAATATTGAACTGAGAGACACCTATCTCAAGTTGGCGCCTGCAGTAAGAATGCAGTTGCTCAATATATTACCTTGGTACTTGATTCACCATCTAGGCTGGCTGTTGTGACAAAACA
Source organism: Scyliorhinus torazame (assembly GCF_047496885.1). Lineage (NCBI taxonomy): Eukaryota > Metazoa > Chordata > Chondrichthyes > Carcharhiniformes > Scyliorhinidae > Scyliorhinus > Scyliorhinus torazame. The sequence continues at coordinate 4,056,571 of NC_092721.1, forward strand.
TGTTCCATCTTCACTGCTCGAAGACAGGAAGACCATGTCACATGGAAACGTTTCATTCTCCTTGGTCATCACAATGTCTCCAACCTGCAGGAATATCGCATCCATTGTCAAAAGGAAAGCCTGCTCTCTGTCCGAACCAACCCCTTCCACACAGTCTCTAACACATCCCATTGTCCCAACATATACCCAAATATTCACTTACTTTTAACTTTCTGCTCTGTTTTTGAACAACTTTGCCATCCTGGACGACAAGAACAGGACATTTATTCACTGCATTATCTGCTTTATGTCGAAGCCAATCCTCATAACCCTGTGGACAGACATTGAGCAGCACACGTAATAGAGAAAACTGGAATGAATGCTTTAATCACCAACTGTGTAAACCCAGCAATGAACTTTGATTTTAAATTGATAAAACCAGGCTACATTCAGAGCAATAAGGCATCAAACTTTAATTTAAAGCCTTGTTCAGAGTAGTAAGTAGTGATCAAGGAGCAATAAGGTGCAATCTGTTATGGTAATGCACTGTAACGTGCACAATGGCACCATCCAAACTGGACTCACCCACACACACTGCCTCAATCTCCCAATGTACAGTGGATCCAAAATATCTAGTTTTTGGAACCTCCCTCTCCAGTGTTACTGGAAGCCTTTTTCTCAAATATCAACACACTGGGAGCTGTTGAACCTAGAGAATCTGTTGGAAACAGTCAGGTCCAAAGACAAGTCCCTATGTAGATTCAGTGTCCCTGATCGGAGGTGGTGTATTTTCCAGAACAACATATTTCTTTATAATCTCCAATCTCCAGGAGCAATATTCAAGGGCTACCAGTATCAAAAGTATGAAAATAAAAAGCATTCAAAAACCCCGAACGCTCTCTCTGGAAATACAAGAAAGAATAAAACAGAAAAAGTATCTGCAATACAAAAAGCTAACATTGTCAACCACAGGAAAAGGAAGAGATATCAGCTCCTTGAGCCTATCCCAACATCCAATTAGATCAGGGTTTATCAGTGACTTTAACTCCATCTACCCACCTTCCATAATAGCCTTACCTCCTAGTATCTCTCTTTTTGGGCAAGAGTTCAATATTTCAACTTCCCTCTCTGCGAAAGAATACTTGCATTTTCATTTTAGATAGCTATCTCTTCCCACTTACACGTTTCTTTGTGATATGCCTTCACGGAAAAGGGAAAAATCAGAGGAAGGGAGAAGAGAATTTGAAGAAAAATACATATTTATGTCCCGGGCCTTACCTGTTTAATTGCGGTCACAAAGATTACAAAGAAAAGTGGAAGTCCACTAGTTACTGGACTGGTTGGTGTATCAATGATTAACTGAAAATAAAAGAATGTGTTAATACGCTGTAAAAGGAGCTCAACTTTTAAGCTATTTCATTACTTATTGGTAAGTGTAAGCAATAGGTAAAACCACCCGATAATTGAATGTTCAATACAATTTCTTTTATATTCATTTGTGGGACAGACACAATGCTGGCAAGGCAGGCAGGCATTTATTGCCCAGACCAGACTGCCCTTGGGAAGGAGGTGATGAGCCCTATTCATGAGCCACTACAGTCTGTGTGGTGTACACATACAAAGTGCTGTTCAGAAGGGAGTTCTAGGATTTTGACATAGCTACAATGAAGGAACAGCAAATTCAGGATGGTGTGTAACTTAGAAGAGAGGTGATGGTGATAGTGTTGCCTTGCTCCTGCTGCCCTTGTTCTTCTGGGTAGAGGTCCCAGGTTCAGAAAGTGCTGTCAAAGGGGCCTGGTAGATGGCATCTTGTAGGTGATAAGTATTGCAGCACTGTGCACCTGGAGGGAGTAAATGTTAAAAGTGATCGATAAGTGCAAATCAAGCAGGCTGCTTGATCTGGGATGGTGTCAGGCTTAGAGTGTTGTGGCAGCTGTACTCAACCAACCATGTGGTGAGTATTCCAACACACTTCTGAATTGTGCCTTGTAGATGGTGGACTGGGTTTGCGGAGTTAGGAGAGGAGATACTCGCTACAGAACTCTGAACCCTTGGCTTGCCACAATATATCTGAGGTTGGTCAGTTAAGTTTCTGGCCAATGCCGATTCCCAGAATGGTGCAGAATTCAGCAATGCCAATGTTACTGAATGTTGGCGGAGATGGTTAGTTTCTCTCATGTTGGAGGTGGCACTTGTGACATGAATGTTACTTGTCATTTATCAGTTCAAACCTAAATGTTATCCAGGTCTTGCTGCAGGGAGGCATGAGCATTTTCATTATCTGAGGTTTTGGGAATGGAATTGAGCACGACAATCATCAGGAATATCCCACTTCTGGAAGATCATTGATGAAGCAGTTTAAGATGGTTGATCTAGGACACTCTCCTGAGGAACTTCAGCCACCATGCCCTGGGGCTGAGATGATTGCCATCCATCTATCAAAACAACCATCTTCCTTTGTCTAAGGTGTGAATCCAAAACATTCCATTGACTTCAATTGTGCTCGGGCTCCATGATGCCTTCATCTTTTCTGTCTATGTTTGGACCAAGACTATAATGAGGTCTTGAACATGAGCAGTCTTGGCAGAACCCAAGTTGAGAATAGATGAGACGGTTATTGGGGACAAAGTGCCACTTGATAGCTCTGTCAATGATGTCTGCCAATACTTTGCTGATGATTGAGAGTAAACTGACGGGGCAGTAATTCGCCAGATTGGGTTTGTCCTATTATTGTGATCAGACCATAGCTGGTCAATTTTCCACATTGTCTGATAGATGTCAGTGCTCTAGCTTTACTGGAACATCTTGGCTAACGGTGCAGCTAGCTCAGGATCACAAGTCTTCAGCATTGTAGCTAGAATATTGTCAGGGCCCATAGTCTTTTCCATATCCAGGGCTGTTTCTTGAAACCATGTTTTTATGTATGCCTGCTGCTGCCCCGGACATGCACTCCAACACTCCTCACTGAACCAGAGCTGTTCCCCTATGTGATAGTAGAGTCAAGGTTACAGAAGCAGCTGGATTGAATTTGGTGGAATACAATTCTGCTGCTGCTGAAGGCACACACTTCATGGATGCCCAGTTTTGAGCTCTAAATCTGTTCTGCATATACTCCATTTAGTGTGGTAGTCCTACCACATGACACAGTAGGCAGTGACCACAGTTTGAAGACTGGTCTTTGTCTCCACAAGGACTATGTGGTGGTCACTTCCACTAATACTGTCATACAGAAATGCATCTGCTACAGTAGGTTGATTAGCGAGGATGAGGTCAAGTAGGTTTTTACCCGTGTGTTGGTTTCCCTGAAATGACATGAAAACCGCTTTTTGTCACAAGTAGACTTCAAATGAAGTTACTGTGCAAAAACCCCTAGTCTCCACATTCCGGCGCCTGTTCGGGGAGGCTGTTACGGGAATTGAACCGTGCTGCTGGCCTGCCTTGGTCTGCTTTCCAAGCCAGCGATTTAGCCTTGTGCTAAACAGCCCCTCACTCCCTGATGCAGATCAAAAGCGACAGAATTTGATAAAACGACCTTTCACCTCGTTAAAAATGTAAAACCTGTCAAGCGCAAAACTGCAGCCACATTTTGAATGGATAACAGACTTCTCATACCTGCACAAGGAATATGATGAGGAAATAGAAATTAGCAATTCTTCTGAACTGTTCAAACAAGTTCTTGGGAATGAAATTCCAGAAAGTATACTGTACAGGAAAAGGGAAGCAATAAAAATAAATATTAACTCCACTGTCACCTGTGTCGGATGTAAATCATATTAAAATATTATGGGGACTTCCAGTGGCGACATGTAGAAGGTCACATGTTCGGTAGCTCCCGCTAGAGTCTTTGGTTTTTGGTTCTTTTCACCCGGTTTCCCGGGGTAACTGGTGAACAAATTCATCCCATTTTTGGGTGAGTGTGTCAAAATGCATGAAAAGAATATTGAAAAGAAAGATGTGAGCGTTAGCCCTTCTGAGGAACCTTCTGCAGAGCCCTGCTGGATTGAAGATGGCAGAGGCAAGTTCGTTGGGTAGGGCCACACTTATCACAGTGGACAGCTGACGGAGGTAATGGCTGTCGAATTTGAAAGACAATTCAGCAAGCATTGAGGGGCAAGGGAGAAATGATGGAGACCTTCACATTTGCCTCCATTATGCTCCATTTGCCAGAATTTTGTCCACTCACTTAGCCTATTGATATCCCTTTCTAGCCTCCTTATGTCCTCTTCACAATTTACTTTCCTACCTATCTTTGTCCGTGTGGAGTTTGAACATTCTCCCAGTGTCTGTGTGGGTCTCACCCCCACAACCCAAAAAGATGTGCAGGGTCGGTGGATTGGCCACGCTAAATTGCCCCTTAATTTGAACAAAAAAGAATTGGGTACTCTGAATTTATTTTAAAATATGCCTCCTCAGATTTTTAGAAATTGTAACTAGGTGGTCACAAGTTACAAATTATTCATATTTCATACATTCTATGGGCAGTGCAAATTCTTGTAAAGAACTTGTGGCATTGCTTCAGCTCAAATCAGAGAGTCATAGGTGTACAGCACAGAAAAGGTCCTTTGGCCCATCACGTCAGCACTGGTCAAAAAACCCACCCGAGATTGTATGGTTCAAAGTGCTAAAACAAGAGGATGACTCAAGAAAAATAAAATTGAATAGCTATTTACCCAAAGGTGAGTCAGTCTCCTTGACATAACAGCAATGTCAACATACCAGCGGGTACGAGGGTGCCAAAGACCACTGCCAGACCCTGATGGAATTCCTCCGCTCCATACACCACCCTCCGAATAACATCTGTCCCATTCATCTCCTCCCTCGCTGACTTTCCTGCATCATTCTCACTTCCTGACTGCCCACATCAAAGATTAACCAGATGTCTGGAGCTTGATGGTTTTATGTGAATGAGGATAGAGGACCTGTAAGGGCATTGTACCTACCAGCTATGGGGCATAGGCTGATCTTTTAGCCCAGTTCCCACTGGTAGACCTGTATTTTCTTATTTAGCACTCCTAACATGTTCCTAAAAAGCAGCATGCTAAACAAAAATAGCTTTCGACTCATAGAAAGAAAACATTTTGTAAGAGTGGGTTATGCTCCTGACCTGTAATTTTTTTTACATTAAAATCTACAGGTTGTCTTGAACATAACTGGTGTTTAAATTACAGCACCAACTCTTGGAATCTTATCAGCTGCTCGCCATTTCCCACCTCCAGCTTTGCTCCTTCCAGTTTCTGTCCATTCAACTGGTCGACTTCCCCATTCTCAGCTTCTCTCCCCAACCCTTCTGCTACCTGAGCGCCCCCCCAATCCCCCACTCTCCACCTTCCTCTCACCCACTCTTTCTACGAGTGAGGACTCAGGAGAGGGAGGGGGCGAGTGAGGGTATGAGAGGATCGGTAGGAGAGGGGGAGTGCTGGGGCGCAGGGTGGCAGCCTGTTTTAGACAATTGATCATGCTCAGTAACCACACTAAAACAAAAATGGTGGCACTATGATAATAATAATTTTTATTAGTGTCACAAGTAGGTTTACAGTAACACTGCAATTAAGTTACTTGGGGAATGTCCTTAATTTACCAAACTCACAAATGAAAATGAGCTATGAGATCATACTTTGAATGGGGGATGCCTGTGTTAAATCACTGAATGACTGGCACAGAGAAACTTTACCTTTGAAGATATGATTCTGTTATCAGGATATTTTTGCAGAATGTAAGCATCTGTGCCAGGAGGGGGTTCACGATGTCCAATGTAAACTGTCCGACTATCCACCCAGTTCTCTTCTCCAACGCACTAAACAGAGAGAGGGACAGTTATTGTCTAAAACTACAAATGATTCTCTGACTGCTCAGCAACAGCTGCACAAATCAATGAGGAGTTTTCTGAAGTTACAGTTACAGGGTATTGACTGGAGATTGTTTCAAAGTTACACCGTTTTCACTGGGGAGAGTTTTACAGTTAGCTACTGCAATAATAATTAAAACCTTTCAACACATGGCCCTCAATTCTGCAATGTGAAAATAGCCTGAATAAATTTCACCGCTAAACAATAGCCTGATCCCGCTTTCCCCCATATCCTTTGATCCCCTTCACCCCAAATGCTACATCAAACTGCATTTAGAAAACGTACACTGGTTTGGCCTCAACTACTTCCTGTGGTAATGATAATAATAATCTTTATCAATGTCACAAGTAGGCTTACATTAATACTGCAATGAAATTACTGCAAAAATCCCCTAGTCGCCACACTCCGGCGCCTGTTCGGGTACACAAGAGGGAGAATTCAGAATGTCCAATTCACCTAACAAACACGTCTTTCGGGACTTGTGGGAAGAAACCGGAGCACTCGGAGAAACCCACGCAGACACAGGGAGAACGTGCAGACTCTGCACAGACAGTGACCTAAGCAGGGAATCAAACCCAGATCCTTGGCGCTGTGAAGCAACAGTGTTAACCACTGTGCTACTGTGCAGCCCTGTGAATTCCACAGGCTCACCACTCTCTGGGTGAAGAAATTACTCCTCATCTGTCCGAAATGGTCTCCCCCATATCCTCAGACTGTGCCCCCTGGTTCTGGACACACCCACCATCGGGAACATCCATACTGCATCTACCCTGTCTAGTCTTGAAAATTTGATAGATTTCTATGAAGTTCCCCCTCGTTCTTCTGAACTCGAGCGAATTCAATCCTTTTTAAAAATATTTTATTCAAGGCATTTTCACATATACACAAAATATAATGGATATACAATTGGTTTGTTGGTAGGAAGCAGAGGGTAATGGTGGATGGATGCTTGTCGGACTGGAGGCCTGTGGCTAGTGGTGTGCCTCAGGGGTCAGTGCTGGGCCATTGCAGTTTGTTATCCATATCAATGATTTGAATGAGAATGGACAAGGCATGATCAATACGTTTGCAGATGACACTAAAATAGATGGTATTCTAGACCGCGAGGGTTATCAAAAATTGCAGCAGGATTTTGATCAGCTGGGGAAGTGGGCTGAGAAATGGCAAACAGAGTTCAATATAGATAAGTGGGAGGTGTTGCATTTTGGAAAGTCAAATCAAGTCAATTCACGTTAAATGGTAGGACCTTAGGGAGCATCGTGGAACAGAGGGACCTTGGAGTTCAGGTACATGGTTCTCCAAAGGTGGAGTCACAGGTAGATAGGGCAGTAAAGGTGGCTTTCGGCATGCTGGCCTTCATCAGTCAGGGCATTGAGTATAGAAGATGGGAAGTTATGCTGCAGTTGAACAGGACGTTGGTGAGGCCGCACCTGGAGTAGTGTGTTCAGTTTTTGTCGCCTTGCTGTAGGAAAGATGTTATTAAACTGGAAGTGCAGAAAAGATTTACAAGGATGTTGCCAGGACTCAAGGGACTGAGTTATAGGGAAATAGGTTAGGCTAGAACCTTTTTCTTTGGAGTGTGGGAGACTGAGGAGTGATCTTATAGAGGTGAATAAGATCATAAGCGGCATGGATAGAATGCACTCAGTCTTTTCCCCAGGGTTGGGGAATCGAGGTTAGGGAATCGAGAACTAGAGGGCACAGGTTTAAGAGGGGAAATAATTAATGGGAACCTGAGGAGCAACGTTTTTATTCAGAGGGTGGTACATGTGTGGAATGAGCTGCCGGAGGAAGTGGTTGAGGCAGGGACATTGACAACATTTAAAAGGCAATTGGAAAGAAAGATTTCGAGGGGTATGGGCCAAATGCAGGCAGATGGGGTTAGTTTAGATGGGTTTTTTGGTTGGCATGGACTAGTTTGGGCTGAAGGGCCTGTCTCCATGCCGTAGTTTCTATGATTAATTTGTTAGACCTCACCACTTTGCCCCAGAATCCCTAACCAATGCAAATAGGCTCAATCTACCCAATTGCTCCCCATAATATCTTGAAAACTTGGATGAAATCACATCCTTTTCAATTCCTGGTGACACATGTCTGTGTCAAAGCAAAATACCATGGTTGCTGGAATCTGAAATAGGAGTAGAGAATGCTGGAAAAACGCAGCAGGTCTGGCAATATCCATAGGCAGAGAAACAGAGTTAAGTTCTGAGTCTGTATGACCCTTCAGAGCTGAAGAGGGGGAGAAATGTGTTGGATTGTATGCTGCAAAGGAGGGGGCGGAACAGCTACCAAGTCTGCCTTTATCCTTAACCAAGGTTTTCGCAGCCCAACCCCATGGATGACAGAGCACTCAACTAGGTTCGACCCATTTCCTGCAGCTCTTCCTTCACCCCTTTCCCTCCTTCCCAGAACCATAATAGAGTCCCCTTTTTCCTCAGTTTCCTGACCACAAAGCAATCAAAGCATTATCCTCCGCACAATTCAGGAGTGTAATGGAAGACTCTCCACTTGCCTGGATGAGTTCAGCTCCAACAACACAAGAAGCTCGACACCATCCAGGACTAAGCAGCCCGCTTGATTGACACATCATCCACTTCACCCGTCACAAACTGTAGCAGCAGTGTATACCATCTACAAAATGCACTGTAGGCTTTCACAAAGGCTCCTTAGACAGCACCTTCCAAACCTAAGACCGCTACCATCAACAAGGACAAGGGCAGAAGATACATGGGAACACCACCACCTGGAGGTTCCTCTCCAAGTCACACACCATCCCGACTCAGAAATATATCACCGTTCCTTCACTGTCGCTGGGTCAAAATCCTGGGACTCCGTTCCTAACAGTACTGGGTGCACGTCCACCTCATGGACTGCAGAAGTTCAAGAAGACAACTCACCATTACCCTCTCAAGGACAATTAGGGAAGGGCAATAAAACATGGGGTTCACAATTTCAAGATGGTCAAAGGTCCCACGAAAGGCAGCCGAAGTACCAACGTCTCAGCTTTGTACCAGGCATTCTGCATGCTGCAGTGGATAATGCTTCTTCATGCCATATTGGAACCAAATTACTAAAAAAAAAGGCTTCATCCATTATTTAGAGTAGAATATGATCCAGCTGCTGAGTGATGCAAAACTCACTTAATCTATGGCGGGAACTGTAATAAAAAGCAAACTGTACTTTTCCATCAAGGTTTGATCCTGAGCCATCCCATTTACTATAATCTTTGGTAATTGGCAAAGGCATGACGTATGAAGACTGGAGAGAGGGGAGCCCTGACTCAATCAATGGTATCTGTTGCACACTGCAAGCGGCACTTCTCTCCTTTCCACTTATCTCAGCATACTAAAAACCGCTGCTCAACTAGAGAGGGCTTCTCTGAATACGGTTTAATCATGCAGAGGACAGATATTGCAGGCTCCATAAATTATCATTGATCACATGTTTATTAATTTATGGATCAAGCTAAAAATAAGCAGAAATATTCACAATTCGGGGCTCCATAACTGGAACTTAACAAAGCTGGTGGAGGAGGCTAGGGAGGATCTTAAGAGGTGGGATACATTGCACTTTACGTTGGCGGGGAGGGTCCAAGTGGTGAAAATGAATATTCTGCCGAAGTTTTTGTTTATCTTTCAAGCTCTCCGATCTGCAAGGATGAGCCTGATACAGCTTAAGTGGTGCACAGAGTGCATATGACTCAGGCGAGAATGAGTGGGTTCTTTCAGGGGGTAGCAGATGAGAGTGAGAGATGTGGGCAGAGCCAGCGAATCACACACACATGTTTTATGGTTGTGAAAAATTGGGAAGATTCTGGGCGGGAGTGTTCGCGGTCTTAGCCAGGCTAGTGGATGAGGTGGAGGACCCGGGCCCTTTGGTGACGATATTTGGGGTTTGAGAGAAGCCAGAGCTCATGGAGAGGAGGAAGGCCGATGTCTTGGCCTTCGCCTCTCTGATTGCACGGCGGCGTATTTTACTGGAATGGCGGTCGGCATCGCCACCGGGGATAGTGGCTTGGTTGGGTGACCTGTACGACTTCCTGCAAAGATAAAGTATGAGTTAAGGGGCTCTTCAGGGGGGTTTGAGGAAAGGTGGGGGATGTTTGTGAAGGTGTTTGAGGGGCTGTTCGTCGCGGGGGAGGGGGGTTGAAAAAGGGGAAAAATCTGTACTGACTTTATAGTTGATTGTTGGGAAGTACGTTTCTCAGGGTGTTTATTCGCTGTAACCTGTTTTGATGCATGTTTGTAATAAAATACATTTTAAAAAAGAAATAGTCACAATTAATATTTAATTATTTCAGAAGCATCACACCAAAGATTACTTGCCACATCAATTCTATCACTGTGCCATAGTTATTACTCACTTGTCTTACAAGAATTAGGAGCACTATGCCATTCGAACCTAACCTTCTCGACCATTCAATAAGATCATGACTGATCTGATTGTGGCCTCAACTTCACTTCTCGTCTGCCCCCCAAAGCCCTAGACTCTCTTGATGAACAAATATGTAATTCAGCTTTGAATATATTCAATATTCCAGCCTCCATTCTCTCTAGGGAAGAGAATTCCACCGACGGTTCATACAAAGAGAAACATTTTCTTTGCATTAATCCTAAATGGGAGATCCGTAATTTTTAAACTGTGTCCCTTAGTTCTGGACACCCCAGAAGGGAAAATATCCTCTCTGCATCCACTTTGTCAAGTCCCCTTAGGATCATAAACGGAAAACACTGGACAATCGCAGCAGGTCTGATAGCATCTGTGCAGAGAGAGAAGGGAATTAACCTTTCATTCTGGATGACTCTTTGTCAAAGTTGCTGCAATTGTCCAGTATTTTCTGTTTTTGTTTCAGCATCCGCAGTAATTTGCTTTCATCCCCTTCGGATCATACAGGTTTCAAAGAGATCACATTTAATTCTTCTAAACTCCAATGGGTTATGCTCAAACGTTCCTCACAAGAAAACCCTTTCATCCAGGAATTATTCAAGCGAACCTTCCCTGAAACAAAGCTCTCTCAAAAACAGCCCGTAACAGCCTCCCCGAACAGGCGCCAGAATGTGGCGACTGGGGGCTTTTCACAGTAACTTCATTGAAGCCTACTTGTGACAATAAGCGATTTTCATTTCATTTCATTTTCAACAAGCTTATGTCCTGAAAACTGCTGTTTTAAACCCCAGAGTTTCCACTCTAAACCAGAATAATAAGTTTCCAAAAAGGGCTTGAGTGGTAATTATTGCTGGATTTGGCTCAGTCATAAAATCTATGGGATGTTGTTTTGGGAAAGGTATATTCTTAGAGTTTAGGAAAGGTGGAACGAGGTTAATTTAAGTATAGTCTGTATGTGTAGTCATTATTGTTAATCGTAATTGTTTTACTGTATTGTTGCCTTGTGTGATGTACAGTTTAATGAACTTTTTTAATTTGAATGATTACAAGACTGAACTTGTCCTCTGATGAATGAAAGAAAATCATATTTTATATTTTTTCCAGTAATGTTATTAAAACCTGGGTTAAGATGCACACAGACAGTATGACTGCTAGAACGGTGATTAAGATGTTATACACGTGAGGTAATCATCGATTTGTAGGTGAAGTGATCCGCTAATAGATCTTGAGAACCATTTACTTGTTTACTGATAGGAGGACCTCTGTGGTGTAGATAATTTATGATGGGTAGTGTGTTTGGTCCTGGCTACACAGGTCAAGTGGCATCTTGTAAGAAGAGACAAAATAATGACTTATGCTTTGGATACAGATGATGCAGTTAATGGAAGGAGCCAAGTCTGTCTGAAAAGTGAGTAGGTCCTCGAACGCCAATCTGAACAGAGGTATTTCAGTTTGATCCCGAAAAGTTCTCTCGCCATATATTCGAAACAGAGAAAAACAAGCAAAGCCCTGGTTGTTATGATATTTAATAAATATTGGTTTTGCTTAACAGGAATATAGTGGCAGGTTTAGGAAGTAAGTCAAGGGAGTCGATTTCAGCGGGAGCGGAGCAGGTTAGTCAATTTCAGCGGGAGCAGTGCGCAAGTGATTTCTGGGAGGTAAGTCTCTCCTTTAAAAACACTTGTCTTTGCAGGAGCAGGCCAGTCGATTTCAGCGGGAGCGGAGCAGGTTAGTCAATTTCAGCGGGAGCAGTGCGCAAGTGATTTCTGGGAGGTAAGTCTCTCCTTTAAAAACACTTGTCTTTGCAGGAGCAGGCCAGTCGATTTCAGCGGGAGCGGAGCAGGTTAGTCAATTTCAGCGGGAGCAGTGCGCAAGTGATTTCTGGGAGGTAATTCTTTCCTTTAAAAACACTTCTCTTTGCAGGAGCAGGCCAGTCGATTTCAGCGGGAGCGGAGCAGGTTAGTCAATTTCAGCGGGAGCAGTGCGCAAGTGATTTCTGGGAGGTAATTCTTTCCTTTAAAAACACTTCTCTTTGCAGGAGCAGGCCAGTCGATTTCAGCGGGAGCAGTGCGTTAGTGATTTCTGGGAGACCTTCACAGGAGCAGGCTAGTCAATTTCAGGGGTAAACACTTACCTGGTCCCGTTTTCGGTCCCACTTTGCTGTTTTTTTTAATTTTAGTGTTTAAGGCGGGAACAGGAAGTTCGACCCGCGGACTTCTGGGAAGACCCTCACCAATAAATTCTGGTGGAGATGAAACCCGAGACACTACACGTGTAGTGTCTCCCACCCGCCCTCCTCCTCTAACCTAATAATAAAACCCATTGGTCTGAGGTAAGTACCATATTTTATTATTATTTATTTATTTTTTTTTAAATTTAGTTGTTAGCCAGATCTTGGTAGAAAGTTAGAGGGATGGCAGGGAAGGGAGTGCAATGTTCCTCCTGCAGGATGTTTGAGGTGAGGGATGCCGTTAGTGTATCTGCTGATTTTACCTGCAGGAAGTGCTGCCATCTCCAGCTCCTCCAAGACCGAGTTAGGGAACTGGAGCTGGAGTTGGAAGAACTTTGGATCATTCGGGAGGCAGAGGGGGTCATAGATAGCAGCTTCAGGGAATTAGTTACACCAAAGATTGGAGATAGATGGGTAACTGGAAGAGGGACTGGGAAGAAGCAATCAGTGCAGGGATCCCCTGCGGTCGTTCCCCTGAGAAACAAGTATACCGCTTTGGATACTTGTGGGGGGGGGGGGGGGGACTTACCAGGGGTAAGCCATGGGGTACGGGCCTCTGGCACGGAGCCTGTCCCTGTTGCTCAGAAGGGAAGGGGGGAGAGGAGCAGAGCATTAGTAATTGGGGACTCGATAGTCAGGGGCACAGATAGGAGATTTTGTGGGAGCGTGAGAGACTCACGTTTGGTATGTTGCCTCCCAGGTGCAAGGGTACGTGATGTCTAGGATCGTGTTTTTCGGGACCTTAAGGGGAGGGGGAGCAGCCCCAAGTCGTTGTCCACATTGGCACTAACGACATAGGTAGGAAAGGGGACAAGGATGTCAGGCAGGCTTTCAGGGAGCTAGGATGGAAGCTCAAAACTAGAACAAACAGAGTTGTTATCTCTGGTTTGTTGCCCGTGCCACGTGATAGTGAGATGAGGAATAGGGAGAGAGAGCAATTAAACACGTGGCTACAGGGATGGTGCAGGCGGGAGGGATTCAGATTTCTGGATAACTGGGGCTCTTTCTGGGGAAGGTGGGACCTCTACAGACAGGATGGTCGACATCTGAACCTGAGGGGCACAAATATCCTGGGGGGGGGAGATTTGTTAGTGCTCTTTGGGGGGGGGTTTAAACTAATGCAGCAGGGGCATGGGAACCTGGAATGTAGTTTTAGGATAAGGGAGAATGAGAGTATAGAGGTCAGGAGCACAGATTTGACGTCGCAGGAGGGGGCCAGTGTTCAGGTAGGTGGTTTGAAGTGTGTCTACTTCAATGCCAGGAGTATACGAAATAAGGTAGGGGAACTGGCAGCATGGGTTGGTACCTGGGACTTCGATGTTGTGGCCATTTCGGAGACATGGATAGAGCAGGGACAGGAATGGATGTTGCAGGTTCCAGGGTTTAGGTGTTTTAGTAAGCTCAGAGAAGGAGGCAAAAGAGGGGGAGGTGTGGCGCTGCTAGTCAAGAGCAGTATTACGGTGGCGGAGAGGATGCTAGATGGGGACTCATCTTCCGAGGTAGTATGGGCTGAGGTTAGAAACATGAAAAGAGAGGTCACACTGTTGGGAGTTTTCTACAGGCCTCCAAATAGTTCTAGGGATGTAGAGGAAAGGATGGCGAGGATGATCCTGGATAAGAGCGAAAGTAACAGGGTAGTTATTATGGGAGACTTTAACTTTCCAAATATTGACTGGAAAAGATATAGTTAGAGTGCATTAGATGGGTCGTTTTTTGTACAGTGTGTGCAGGAGGGTTTCCTGACACAATATGTTGACAGGCCAACAAGAGGCGAGGCCCCGTTGGATTTGGTTTTGGGTAATGAACCAGGTCAGGTGTTGGATTTGGAGGTAGGAGAGCACTTTGGGGACAGTGACCACAATTCGGTGACGTTTACGTTAATGATGGAAAGAGATAAGTATACACCGCAGGGCAAGAGTTATAGCTGGGGGAAGGGCAATTATGATGCCATTAGACGTGACTTGGGGGGGGGATAAGGTGGAGAAGTAGGCTGCAAGTGTTGGGCACACTGGATAAGTGGAGCTTGTTCAAGGATCAGCTGCTGCGTGTTCTTGATAAGTATGTACCGGTCAGGCAGGGAGGAAGGCGTCGAGCGAGGGAACCGTGGTTTACCAAAGAAGTGGAATCTCTTGTTAAGAGGAAGAAGGAGGCCTATGTGAAGATGAGGTGTGAAGTTTTGGTTGGGGCGATGGATAGTTACAAGGTAGCGAGGAAGGATCTAAAGAGAGAGCTAAGACGAGCAAGGAGGGGACATGAGAAGTATTTGGCAGGTAGGATCAAGGAAAACCCAAAAGCTTTCTATAGGTATGTCAGGAATAAGCGAATGACTAGGGAAAGAGTAGGACCAGTCAAGGACAGGGATGGGAAGTTGTGTGTGGAGTCTGAAGAGATAGGCGAGATACTAAATGAATATTTTTCGTCAGTATTCACTCAGGAAAAAGATAATGTTGTGGAGGAGAATGCTGAGACCCAGGCTAATAGAATAGATGGCATTGAGGTACGTAGGGAAGAGGTGTTGGCAATTCTGGACAGGCTGAAAATAAATAAGTCCCCGGGTCCTGATGGGATTTATCCTAGGATTCTCTGGGAGGCCAGGGAAGAGATTGCTGGACCTTTGGCTTTGATTTTTATGTCATCATTGGCTACAGGAATAGTGCCAGAGGACTGGAGGATAGCAAATGTGGTCCCTTTGTTCAAAAAGGGGAGCAGAGACAACCCCAGCAACTATAGACCGGTGAGCCTCACGTCTGTAGTGGGTAAAGTCTTGGAGGGGATTATAAGAGACAAGATTTATAATCATCTAGATAGGAATAATATGATCAGGGTTAGTCAGCATGGCTTTGTGAAGGGTAGGTCATGCCTCACAAACCTTATCGAGTTCTTTGAGAAGGTGACTGAACAGGTAGACGAGGGTAGAGCAGTTGATGTGGTGTATATGGATTTCAGCAAAGCGTTTGATAAGGTTCCCCACGGTAGGCTATTGCAGAAAATACAGAGGCTGGGGATTGAGGGTGATTTAGAGATGTGGATCAGAAATTGGCTAGCTGAAAGAAGACAGAGGGTGGTGGTTGATGGGAAATGTTCAGAATGGAGTTCAGTTACAAGTGGTGTACCACAAGGATCTGTTCTGGGGCCTTGCTGTTTGTCATTTTTATCAATGACCTAGAGGAAGGCGCAGAAGGGTGGGTGAGTAAATTTGCAGACGATACTAAAGTCGGTGGTGTTGTCGATAGTGTGGAAGGATGTAGCAGGTTACAGAGGGATATAGATAAGCTGCAGAGCTGGGCTGAGAGGTGGCAAATGGAGTTTAATGTAGAGAAGTGTGAGGTGATTCACTTTGGAAGGAATAACAGGAATGCAGAATATTTGGCTAATGGTAAAGTTCTTGAAAGTGTGGATGAGCAGAAGGGTCTAGGTGTCCATGTACATAGATCCCTGAAATTTGCCACCCAGGTTGATAGGGTTGTGAAGAAGGCCTATGGAGTGTTGGCCTTTATTGGTAGAGGGATTGAGTTCCAGAGTCAGGAGGTCATGTTGCAGCTGTACAAAACTCTGGTACGGCCGCATTTGGAGTATTGCGTACAGTTCTGGTCACCGCATTATAGGAAGGACGTGGAGGCTTTGGAGCGGGTGCAGAGGAGATTTACCAGGATGTTGCCTGGTATGGAGGGAAAATCTTATGAGGAAAGGCTGAGGGACTGGAGGTTGTTTTCGTTGGAGAGAAGAAGGTTAAGAGGAGACTTAATAGAGGCATACAAAATGATCAGGGGGTTGGATAGGGTGGACAGTGAGAGCCTTCTACCGCGGATGGAAATGGCTGGCACGAGGGGACATAGCTTTAAACTGAGGGGTAATAGATATAGGACAGAGGTCAGAGGTAGGTTCTTTACGCAAAGAGTAGTGAGGCCGTGGAATGCCCTACCTGCTACAGTAGTGAACTCGCCAACATTGAGGGCATTTAAAAGTTTATTGGATAAACATATGGATGATAATGGCATAGTGTAGGTTCGATGGCTTTTGTTTTGGTGCAACATCGTGGGCCGAAGGGCCTGTACTGCGCTGTATCGTTCTATGTTCTATGTTTTTTCTTTAACTAAGAATTGTTGTAACTGTTGAGCTATTTGTTGCTAATGTGGTTAATTCTGTGATTAAATTAAAATTTGTTTCAACATTTAAAAAAACTATTGGTCAGTGTCATCACTCCTGTGGAGCAGCAACATTGACAGTTTTACTTTTTTTTTTTAAATTCATTTACGGGGTATGGGCATCGCTGGTTAGGCCTGCATTTATTGGCCATCCCTAGTTGCCCTTCAGAAAGTGGCGGCGAGTTGCCTTCTTGAGGTGTAGATACACCCACTGTGCTCTTAGGGAGGGAGTTCCAAGATGTTGCCCCAGCGACCGTGAGGAACGGTGATATATTTCCAAGTCAGGGTGATGAGTGATTTGGGAGGGCAACCTCCAGGTGGGTGGGGTTCCCAGCTATCTGCTGGTCTTGTCCTTCGAGATGGTAGTAGTCATGGTTTTGGAACATGTTGTCTAAGGAACCTTGGTGAGTTGCTGCAGTGCATCTTGTGGATGGTACACATGGCTGCCACTGTTTGTCGGTGGTGGAGGGCTTGAATGTTTGTGGGAGGGGATGAAATCAAGTGGGCTGCTTTGTCCTGGATGTTGTCGAGCTTCTTGAGTGTTGTTGAAGCTGCACTCATCCAGGCAAGTGGAGAGTATTCCATCATACTCCTGACTTGTGCCTTGTAGATGGCGGATAGGCTTTGGGGGGGTCAGTAGGCGAGTTACTCATCGTAGGATTCCTATCTTTGACCTGCCCTGGTAACCACGGTATTAATGTGGCTAGTCCAGTTCAGTTTCTGATCAGTGGTAACCCCCAGGATGTTGATTTTGGGGGATTCAGCGATGGTAATGCCATTGAATGTCAAGGGGCAATGGTTAGTGATCATAGATCATAGAATTTACAGTGCAGAAGGAGGCCATGTGGCCCATCGAGTCTGCATCGGCTCTTGGAAAGAGCACCCTACCCAAGGTCCACAGCTCCACCCAATCCCCATAACCCAGTAACCCCACCCAACACGAAGGGCAATTCTGGACACGATGGGCAATTTAGTATGGCCAATCCACCTAACCTGCACATCTTTGGACTGTGGGAGGAAACTGGAGCACCCGGAGGAAACGCACACACACACGGGGAGGATGTGCAGACTCCGCACAGACACTGACCCAAGTCAGGAATCGAACCTGGGACCCTGGAGCGGTAAAGCAATTGTGCTATCCACAATGCTACCGTGCTGCCCACAGCAGGTGTCCTGGAGCTGAGATGATTGGCCTCCAACCTCCACAACCATCTTCCTTTGTGCCAGGTATGACTCCAACCAGCGGAGAGTTTCCCCCTGATTCCCACTGACTCCAGTTTAGCCAGGGCTCCTTGATGCCACACTCGGTCAAACGCTGCCTTGGTCAAGGGCAGTCACTCTCACCTCACCTCTGGCATTCAGCTCTTCCGTCCATGTTTGAACCAAGGCTGTAATGAGATCAGGAGATGAGTGACCCTGGCGGAACTCAAACTGAGTGTCCGTGAGCATATTCTAGCTCATTAAGCTTGGTCGCACTGTTGATGACTCCGTCCATCACTTTGCTGATGATGGAAAGTAGATTGCTTGGGCAGTAGGGCGGTAATTGGCTGGGTTGGATTTGTCCTGTTTCTTGCGTACAGGACACACTTGGGCAATTTTTCACATTGCAGGGAAGATGCAAGTGTTGTAGTTGTACTGGAACAGCTTGGCTAGGGGTGCGGCAAGTTCTGGAGCACAAGTCTTCAGTACTATTGCAAGAATATAGCCAGGGCCCATAGCTTTTCCAGTATCCAGTGCCTTCAGCTGTTTCTTGGTATCATGTGGAATGAAGCGTATTGGCTGAAGACTGACATCTGTGATGCTGGAGACCTCTGGAGGAGACTGAGATGGAGGAGACCAAGAAGAGACTCGGCACTTCTGGCTGAAGATTGTTGTGAATGCCTCAGCCTTGACTTTTGCACAGATGTGCTGGGCTCCTCATTATTGAGGATGGGGATATTTGTGGAGCCTCCTCCTCCAGTGAGCTGTTTAATTGTCCACCACCATTCACGGCAGGATGTGGCAGGACTGCAGAGCTTAGATCTGATGCATTTGTTGTGGAATCGCTTTGCTCGGTCTATTACTTGCTGCTTATGCTGTTTCGCACACGTATAGTAGTCCTGTGTTGTAGCTTCATCAGGTTGACACCTCATTTTTTGGTATGTCTGACGTTGCTCCTGGCATGCTCTCCTGCATCTTGGTGGCGATGGTAGAGTCGGGGATATGTCAGGCCACGAGGTTGATTACAATTCTGCTGCTGCTGATGGCTCACTGTGCCTCATGGATGCCCAGTCTTGTGTTGCTCCATCTGTTCGCAGTCAGTCTCATTTAGCACGGTGGTAGTGCCACACATGATGGGAGTCAATGTGAAGACGGCACTTTGTCTCCACAAGGACTGTGCGGTGGTTACTTCTACCGATATGTAAGAACATAAGAACTAGGAGCAGGAGTAGGCCATCTGGCCGCTCGAGCCTGCTCCGCCATTCAATGAGATCATGGCTGATCTTTTGTGGACTCAGCTCCACTTTCCGGCCCGAACACCATAACCCTTAATCCCTTTATTCTTCAAAAAACTATCTTTATCTTAAAAACATTTAATGAAGGAGCCTCTACTGCTTCACTGGGCAAGGAATTCCATAGATTCACAACCCTTTGGGTGAAGAGGTTCCTCCTAAACTCAGTCCTAAATCTACTTCCCCTGATTTTGAGGCTATGCCCCCTAGTTCTGCTTTCACCCGCCAGTGGAAACAACCTGCCCGCACCTATCCTATCTATTCCCTGTCATAGACAGATGCATCTGCAGCAGGCAGATTGGTGAGGATGAAGTCAAGTATGTTTTCCCTCTTATTGGTTCCCTCACCACCTGCTGCTCCCAGTCTAGCAGCTATGTCTTTTAGGACCCAGCCAGCTCAGTCTGTGGTGGTACTACCGAGCCACTCTTGGTGATGGACATTGAAGTCCCCCACCCCAGACCATATTCTGCAGCCTTGCTTCTTCCAAGTGGTGTTCAACGTGGAGGAGAACGGATTAATCAGCTGATGGTGGGCCGTACGTGGTAAACAGCAGGAGATTTCCTTGCGCATGTTTAACCTGAAGCCATGAGGATTCATGGGGTCCATAACCGATGTTGAAAACTTCCAGGGCAACTCCCTCCTGACTGTATACCACTGTACCGCCACCAAAGAACAAAGCACAATACAGCACAGGAACAGGCCCTTCGGCCTTCCAAGCCTGTACTGGTCATAATGTACTTGGCCAAAACCCTCAGCACTTCCTTGTGCCATATCTCTCTCTACCCATCCTATCCATGTATTTGTTGAGATGCCTAATGTATCTGTTTCCACAATCTCCCCTGGCAGCGCATTCCAGGCACTCACCACCCTCTGGGTAAAAAAAAATCTGCCCCGCACATCACTTCTAGACTTTGCTCTGTGGACCTTAAACCTATGCCCATTAGTGACTAACCCCTCCTCCCTGGGAAAGATTGTCTGCCCAGTCCGAGTCTATTCAGCCTCTCCGCATAGCTAACACGCTCCAGACCAGGCAACATCCTGGTAAACCTCCTCTGCACCCTCTCCAAAGCCTCCACATCCTTCTAGCAATGTGGCAACCGGAATTGTGCGCTATATTCCAAGTGCGGCCTTATTAAGACCATAAGATACAGGAGCAGAATTAGGCCACTCGGTCCATCAAGTCTGCGTCTCCATTCAATCATGGCTTATGTTTTTCTCATCCCCATTCTCCTGCCTTCTCCCCATAATCCCTGATCCCCTTATTGATCAAAAACCTATCTATCGCTGTCTTAAAGACACTCCGTGATTTGGCCTCCACAGCCTTCTGCGACAAAGAGTTCCACAGATTCACCACACTCTGGCTGAAGAATTTCCTCCTCATCTCTGTTTAAAGGATCGTCCCTTTTGTCTGAGATTGTGTCCTCTGCTTCTAGTTTTTCCGACAAGTGGAAACATTCTCTCCCCGTCCACTCTATCCAGGCCATGCAGTATCCTGTAAGTTTCAATAAGATCCCCCCTTGTATAAGCTTCTATACAACTGTAGTATGACTTGCCAGTTTTTATACTCGATGCCCCGTCCAATGAAGGCAAGCATTCCATATGCTTTTTTGACTACCTTGTCCACTTGTGTTGCCACTTTAAAAGATCTGTGGATTTAAGAGTCAACAACATTGTTATGGATCTGGAGTCACAGGTAGGCCAGACCACGCAAGGATGGCAGATTTCCTTCCCTAAAGGACGTTAGTGAACCAGATTACAGTCCGGTCTCCACCAGGCTCCAGGTGTACCACAATCTACTTCCGCAGTCTGAGAACGCTTCAACTGCTGCCCTCTGTGATGGCAGCCTTCAATGATGAACCTGAACTTGCCTATTGAAAACTGCACCCAAACATAGAAACAGATCAATTGCACCGGACACGCAATGTAACCACCAGTGAGTGTGTTATCAGAACACTCAGCCTAATCAAAGACGCACAACACTCAACTTCATACTGTTGTCACAGTTTTGCACCTCAACAGAAGCAACTATGATCTCTAATGTTGACTTCCGGTGGCAGCATATAGGAGAAGTCGCACGTTGGGTTGCTCCTGCCAGAGTCCTGTGTTTTAGGCCCTTTTCATCCATTTTTGGGGGGAAACTTGTATGAAAGGTTGTCCCCCCCTAAGAGTGGTTGATGAAGGATGGCCAAGAATCTGCGGAAAAATTAAGGAGGGTGGGGGGGGGGGGGGGGGAGGAGAGGATTCGAGCACTAGTCCGCTAGGAGGTTCGAGCACAATGAAGGGTGCGTGGGCAGGGAAGATGGCAGTGGTGAGTGGGCCGGGATGGGCCGCCTATATAACGGTGGATACATTGACTGGATCAGGAGAGGTATTGAGAGGCTAGAGGACGCACTATCGAGCACAGAGACCAGCTCACCTAGCTTGAAGACAAAATGGCCATGGTGGAAGATCTGAATAGGGGCCAGAGAGCAACAGTGGAGGACTTTGAGAACCGGTGTGGAGGCAGAACTTACGGATTGTAGGGCTGTCGGAGGGTATAGTGGAGATGCTTAGGAAGCTGATGGGGGGAAAATAAGAAAACTGTCGTCGTCCCCCCTGTCCCCCCCACCCATGAAGTTAGTTTCTGCCATCGATCGCTCCAGCCAAAACCACGGGTGAATGAGCCGCCGAGGGCAGTGACCGTGCGCTTTCATAACTACCAGGCGAAGGAGGAGGAGTTGAGGTGGGCCAAGCAGACGCGGGAAGCAAAGTGAGAAGGCACTGTGATTCAAATTTCCCAGGATCCGTGGATTTGGCTATAAGAACGGTCTACCCAGCGAAGTTGAGGGTCACGCGCAATGGCAGAGACCCTTATCTTGAGACAGCGGAGGAGGCGGAGGTGTTCGTTCAAGCAGGAGGACTGGGGCTTGGCTGATCATGACGGACGAGAGACATTGGTGTTGATGGTGGGCTGGGCTGGTGGGGGACTAATGTTTTGATAAATTTGTATGTTTTGTTTGCCAAGCTGTTTCTAATGCCCTTACTTTTTTGCAACAGTTCAGGGGTCAGTCCTTTGGTGGGGGGTGGGTTCTTTGGGGTGGCAGGGTTGATGGGTGGGGTGGGGAGTTTTGATCCCTTGTTTGAGTGGGGGGGACGGGGACTCTGGGGGAGAGGCGCCCAAACTAGCAAGCTTTGCCAGTGAAAAGGAGCGGTGTGAGGGGAGGGGTTGCGACCTGCCGAACCTGTTCAGGCAGGTTTTAGTGAGCCGAGGAGGTGTGACTAGGAGGGGAATTGGCAAGAGTGGGGGAAAGAGGTGGTTTCCAAGGGAGTGGTCGGGGTTTCTGGGAAGGGAGGATGGGCCTAGTTTACTGGTTGGGGGGAGAAAAGAGGCTTGACTGCCCATTGGGTGTTTGGGGGGGGGGGGGGGGAAAGAAAAGAGTACCCCTCCCGGAAAATAGTGGCTGAAAGGGGATGTGGAGGGGGAGGGGGGGGGGAGGGGGGGTGAGAGCCCCCGATCCAGTTGGTGACATGGAGCATCCGGAATATTTTGAGGAAAGTTTATGTGAGTTTTCCGTTGCGCCGCCTGCTTTGTTGGTGGAGAGGTACCGTCTCTGGCCGGGTTTAGGGAGGGTAAAACTGTATTCATATCTATGGGAGGCTGCTGGGGAGGATGGGGCCTCACTGGATGGAATTACAGTGAAATGAGGGAGGAGCTAGGGGGTGACGTGTTGGGGGGGGGGGGGGGTGAGACCTTACAGACGGTGAATGCCACGTCGTAGTGTGCGAGGCGCGTGCTCAAACAACTGAAGGTGGTGCATCATGCACACTTAATGAGGGCAAGGATGAGTCGGGGGTGTTTGAGGGAGTAGAAAATAAGCGTGAGTGGTGCAGAATGGGCCCCAGCGAATCACGTACACATGCTCTGGGCATGTCCTGAGCTGACAAATTTTTGGGGATCTTTCTTCAGCACCATGTCGGCGATCTTGGGCAGGGAGATGGAGCCGGGTCCCCTAGAAGCCATATTCAGGGTGTCAGACTGCTGGGGTTGCAGACTGGAGTGGGGCAGAAGCTTTAGCCTTCACCTCACTGATTGCTTGCAGGCTGGTTCTGCTGTCGTGGTGATCAGCTTCACCACCCAGTGCCTGTGTGGGGCTGGAGGACCTCCTGGAATTTATGTATTTGGAGAAAGTTAAATACACGCTGAGGGGATCGATTGGGAGGTTCTATATAAGATGGCAACCGTTTGTTATGTATTTTAAAGAGCTGTTTACTGTCAGCTGTTGGGGAGGGGGCTGTTCTTGTTTTTGTGTATACATTTTTAAATAGTCAATAAAAATAGTTTTTTTAAAAGACTATGATTGGCCTATTGCCCCTAGTCTCATTCCTGTCACTGGAAGGAGTTGCCAAACTGTCCTGAGATTGGAGGCTAAAGTCATGTTCGAGTTGCTGTCCTATCAGAACCAGCTCAAAGCAGCTGCAGCAAAAACATGAACAAATTATAGAAAATTGAAAACACAAGAAATAGGAGCTGGGTAGACCTCTCGCTCCACCGAGCCTACTTCACCATTCAATATTACCACGGCTGGTTTGGGCTTCAACCTCATTTTTTCCACTCACTCCCCATATCACTTCATTCCTAAAGTGGCAAAATATCTGTCTATTCCAGCTTTAAAATGTATTCAATGATGCAGTATCCACAACGCCGGGGCTGCGAATTCCAAAGATTCACAATACGAAGTGAAGTAATTTCTCCTCAACTCCATCCAAAATAATCGGCCTCTTATCCGAGACTGTGCCATGTGTTTCAGATTCCCCGACCAGCGGGTACAATCTCTCAGTTTTCTAACTGATCAAATCAGAATTTTGAAGGTTGCAATGAGATCATCTCTCAGTCTTCTAAACAGAGGGAAATAATCCAGTTTACTCAGTGTCGCATCACAGGACAACCCCTTCATCCCAGGGACCAATTGAGTGAGGCCTTGCTGTACCACCGCCAGTACTTAATGGAAGCGCTGGCATTTCATTATTATAGCCATTATCTGTATTGCTACAGTCTTTAAAAGGTATGCACAGTAAAATCAATATTAAAATTAGTAATAAGCTAGCAACAACAAACGGGATGAACAGACTAATGGTCCATTATTAAAGCGGCTTGTCTTAAGAGCATTAACTACATATTGATGGAAATGTCAGGTAAATTTTCACATGAACGAAATCTGGAGCAAAAAGAACAAGATTGCAACCCGTTCAATTCAGAGTTTGTTTAATTAATTACCAGTAAGTAAAGAAAAATAGTCAGTGGTTAAGCAGACACTGTGAACTAGTGAGTCTTAAAACACGACCTAGCAGCAAGATCATGTGGGCGCCTCATTTAATCTCGGCGTCTAATCCTTCCCCAGCAATTTATAAATATTACATCCAGCAGCAAACTGGAAACACAGTTCCTGGTAGCAATCAGTTTTAGTAAATCCAACTGTGTAAAATAAAAGTGCTTTTAATCTCCAGCTGCACAGTCCTTGTTCCTCATTATCACACACAGAAGTGAAATGAAATGAAATGAAAATCATCTCTTGTCACAAGTAGGCTTCAAATAAAGTTACTGTGAAAAGCCCCTGATCGCCACATTCCGGCGCCTGTTTGGGGAGGCTGGGACGGGAATTGAACCCGCACTGCTGGCCTTGGTCTGCTTTACAAGCCAGCTATTTAGACCACTGTGCTGAACCAATATGAATTGCATCTCTCTTCTACTAAAGAGTCAGAGTACTTTCGCTATGCAAAACATAGCAGAGCTTTTAGCACAGGATTGACTACTTTGCTCGCTGAAAATGCAACTTTCAGCTGTAACTTCTGTCAAAGTGATATAAAATGGGGTAATTACAGGTCACAGAAATGATGTGTTCCAGAAGCATTGGGATTGGCACCAACAGCATACATGGCACATTGTGGAGATTACTGGGCATTTTTATAATTCAAAATTATTTCATTAATGGGGGGGGGGGGGTGTGTTGAGTGGAGAGGGGGGGTGTTGAAGGGAGAGGGGGGGGGGGTGTTGAAGGGAGACGGGGGGGGGTGTTGAAGGGAGAGGGGGGGTGTTGAAGGGAGAGGGGGGCGTGAAGGAGGGGGGGCGTTTGAAGGGAGAGGGGGGGCGTTGAAGGGAGAGGGGGGCGTTGAAGGGAGAGGGGGGGCGTTGAAGGGAGAGGGGGGGGCGTTGAAGGGGAGAGGGGGGGCGTTGAGGGAGAGGGGGGGGGCGTTGAGGGGAGAGGGGGGCGTTGAGGGGAGAGGGGGGGCGTTGAGGGGAGAGGGGGGGCGTTGAGGGAGTAGGGGGGGGGGCGTTGAGGGGAGGGGGGGCGTTGAGGGGAGAGGGGGGCGTTGAGGGAGGGGGGGGCGTTGAGGGGAGGGGGGGCGTGAGGGAGGGGGGGCGTTGAGGGAGGGGGGGGCGTTGAGGAGGGGGCTTGAGGAGGGGGGGCGTTGAGGGGAGGGGGGGCGTTGAGGGAGGGGGGGGGCGTTGAGGGAGGGGGGGGCGTTGAGGGGAGGGGGGGCGTTGAGGGGGGGGGGGAGGGGGGGGGGCGTTGAGGGGAGGGGGGGGCGTTTGAGGGGAGGGGGGGGCGTTGAGGGGAGGGGGGGGCGTTGAGGGGAGGGGGGGCGTTGAGGGGGAGGGGGGGCGTTGAGGGGAGGGGGGGGGGCGTTGAGGGAGGGGGGGCGTTGAGGAGGAGGGGGGGGCGTTGAGGGGAGAGGGGGGGCGTTGAGGGGAGGGGGGGGCGTTGAGGGGAGGGGGGGGCGTTGAGGGGGAGAGGGGGGGCGTTGAGGGGAGGGGGGGGCGTTGAGGGGAGAGGGGGGGGCGTTGAGGGGAGAGGGGGGGGCGTTGAGGGGAGAGGGGGGGGCGGTTGAGGGGAGAGGGGGGCGTTGAGGGGAGAGGGGGGCGTTGAGGGGAGAGGGGGGCGTTGAGGGGAGCGGGGGGGCGTTGAGGGGAGAGGGGGGCGTTGAGGGGAGAGGGGGGGGGCGTAGAGGGCGAGATGGGGGGCGTTTGGGGGAGAGGGGGGCGTTGAGGGGGAGAGGGGGGTTGAGGGTCGAGAGGGGGGGGTTGCGGGGAGAGGGTGCGTTGAGGG